>NC_136264.1:1610055-2012555 GCF_964187855.1 Myxine glutinosa | reverse complement strand
TGTGATTATTGAGGGTGAACCATAGAGGAGGCTGTTGCAGTAGTCCAGACGGGAGGTGATGAAGGCATGGATGAGGGTTTCTGCAGCCGTGGAGGAGAGGGATGGACGGAGACGGGCGATGTTTTTCAGGTGAAAGAAGGCTGTCTTTGTGATGTGTTTAGTGTATTTGTCGAAGGAGAGGGCTTTGTCAAAGATGATGCCAAGATTCCGGATGTGAGGGGAGGTGGATACTGGGAAACCGTCGATGTTGAGGGCAAAGTTATGGGTGGATTTTATGAGCGTTTTTGGGCCAATGATGATTATTTCAGATTTATCATAGTTAAGTTTGAGGAAGTTGATTTGAAGCCAGGATTTTATTTCAGTGATGCAGTTTGTCAGGATAGAGTGGGTGGCGGTGGAGATGGACTTGGTGGAGATGAAAAGCTGGATGTCGTCAGCGAAGCAGTGGAATTGGAGACCATGACGGCGGATTAAGTGACCAAGGGGGGACAGGTACAGGATGAAGAGGAGGGGCCAAGAACTGAACCTTGGGGGACACCTTGGGGGAGGGGAGCAGTGGGGGATTTGCAGTTATTGATGGAGATGAACTGGCATCTGTCAGAGAGGTATGATTTGATCCAAGAGAGGGCAGTGCTGGTAATGTTAAAGGTGGTTTCAAGTCGGGTGAGTAGGATGGTGTGATTTATGGTGTCAAAGGTGGCACTGAGGTCGAGGAGGATGAGAATGTTGAGGTTGCCAGCGTCAGAGGAGAGGAGAAGGTCGTTGGAGATTTTGAGGAGAGCAGTTTCAGTACTGTGGTTGGAGCGGAATCCGGATTGGAATGTTTCATACAGGTTATTGGCAGAGAGATGATGTTTGAGTTGAGTGGCTACAGCGCGTTCCAAAACTTTTGACAGAAAGGGTAGGTTGGAGATGGGTCTGAAGTTATTTAGGGTGTCAGGGTTGAGTCCAGGTTTTTTCAGAATGGGGGTAACAGCAGCAATTTTGAGGGATGGTGGGACGATGCCTGTAGACAGGGAGGAGTTTATTGTTGCAGTGATAAGTGGAGAGAGAGCAGGAAGGGAGGCCTTGACAAAGCTGGAGGGGATGGGGTCAAGAGTGCAGGTGGCAGTTTTCATTCCTATGAGGAGTTCAGAGAGGTCAGTAGGGGAGACTGGGGAGAATGGAGACAGGGGTTGGCAGGATAAGGGGGGGCAGGTGGTTTGAGGGGGAGCGGGTGCGGTGGTGGTTAAGCTGTTGTAGATGTTGTCAATTTTGCATTGGAAGAATGAAAGGAAGGAGATGCAGTTGTCTACTGTGAATGACTGGGTGGTGGTGTTCAGGGGGCTGAGGAGTTTGTTTATTGTAGAGAAGAGTGCTTTTGGATTTCCGGAGCCAGAGTGGATAATTTGAGAGTAGTAGGCGGAGCGGGCGCGGGAGAGGGCATCTTTGTAGTGTTGTCGGTGGTCCTTGTCGGCTTGGGAGTGAATTGTGAGACCTGTTTTATTGCGGAGTCTTTCAAGTTGGCGAGCACGAGTTTTCATCAGGCGGTATACAGGGGTAAACCAGGGAGCAGAATGGGTGAAAGAAACTGTTTTGGTTTTTATAGGCGCAAGCTGGTCAAGGCAGGAGGAGAGAGTGTGGTTGTAGTAGTCAGTGAGGTCAGAAGGGGTGTGGAGGTCAACGAAGGGAGAAGTGGACATTTTTCCAGAGAGGGTGGATGAGAATAAGGTAGGTGAAAGAGCGTTTAGCTTACGGAAGTTGATAGTGCGATAATGCCTTGGTGCTGGGGTGGGGATGTTGATGGTCATAGTGATGGCTAGGTGGTCAGAGAGGATGAGGTCGGAGCCAGAGAGATGGTGCAAAATTAATCCAGTAGACCAGACAAGGTCGAGAATGTGACCACGGTTATGGGTAGGAAAGTTGACATGTTGAGTGAGGTTAAAGCAGGTGAGTAAATCAGTGAAGTCAGTGGTTATTGTGGAGTCAGTGGAGTCCATGTGGATATTGAAATCACTGAGGAGGAGGATTGAGGGGGAGAGGGAACATAGCTGGGTCAGAAAGTAGGAGAGGTCAGACAAGAATGATGGGTGTGGTTTGGGAGGGCGGTAGACGACAGCCATGACTGACTGTGTGTGACCAGAGAGTTTAAAAGCCAGGTGTTCAAATGATGGAGCAGGTGAGATGGAGATAAGGCTTGTCTTGATGTCCTGTCGGTGAATTACGGCAATTCCACCACATCGGCCCTCCGAGCGTGGTTTATTGATGTAAGAATATCCATTGGGTGTAGTGAGGTTGAGTGAGAAGTAGTCCAGAGGTTGTTGCCAGGTTTCATTGAGACAGAGAAAGTCCAGTTTATTATCCAGAATGTAGTAGTTCAGGATGAGGCTTTTGTTGTTGAGGGACCGGGTATTGAACAGGGTGAGCTTGATGTTGTTTTGTACGGTGGGGATGAACTCAGGTGATTTAGCCAGGGTTTGCAGACAGGAGATGCGATCGTGTGCGTTGCTGTGACCAGGTGCGCTGGGACGATGAGTGGGAGTGCGCTGAGCCGACCAGAGTACGGGAATGGAGTGACCTGTTTGTAAGTAAACAAACTTACGACCGGAGCCTCTATGAATGTATCTGGGTCGTCGCAGGAGTCCGTGGTATTTGATTGCAGAGATGCATGATGGGGGTGGAGTGAGTATTGAGCAGAAGAAGCCTTGCGGCGGAGTACCTCAGAGCCATGCCAGGCAGGAGCGAAGGGACGAGTACGAGGCCAAGGTTGAGGAGGCAAAGCGGCAAACGCAGTGGCAAACGACCGCAGCCGCTAATCAAGACCACAGCGGCAAACAGCCACCGCCGCAAACAACAGCCACAAACAACGGGAGCGGGCCGGAGGAAACAGTGGAGGAGCCTGGCAGGCGAAGCCAGGAGCAGAGCCGGGACCGAGCAGAGGGCAGACCCAACGGTCAAAAATCCGCCACGACCACCAGAAAAGCAAACTATGTACAATGGCCCAGTCGAAGAAGCGGCGAACAAGTAACGCCAGCGTCCTCTCCAGACCGGACCGGAAGCAGAAATCGACAAGTTACAGCACCTCAGCTGTAACTTCTCCTTCGCTCCCACCTTTTGTTCATATGTGTGTTGTACCGACCTCCTAACAGTGACTCCTCCATCTCCATATATCTCTGTCTCTTTCTCTGACAACATGGAAAATTTTTTAACCAATCATCGCAACTCTCCCTTCCTCTCATGTGTTGATTTTAATTGTCACCATGCAACTTGGCCTGGTGTTGGTACTTCTCTCACCAGCCATGGAATTTCAGCAAAGGAAAGCAACATCTCTCTGGCTGTTCTCAGATAGCTCCCTCAACGTCGGCGAGTTTTGGAGTTCACTCAAGCAGATAGGAAGGGATTGCAAGCAGCCATCTCTCTTCAGGACTGTTGTCCCATATCTACTGACCCTGATATTAACTCAGCCTGGGAATTCTTCTAGAGGAACCTGCTCGCTCTCATGCACAGATTTATCCCATGGCACACCGCTCCTTTCCTCTTTCATCTCCAGGTACTGCATGACGTCACCGCCGGGTGCCAAAAGGGGCCCCGGTGATGATGCGCGCTGAAAGTGAGTACTCCAGTTTTCACTCCGGTTTCTTGTTTTCTTGTTTGTTTGTCCGGGCGATAAGTCAGCCATCCTTTGAGCTAGGAAGATAAAATTTGGGCACAATGGTGAGCACGTGCTTTGGCAAAAACACTACTTTTTGTTTTTTAAATTAATTAGTCAATTAATTCATTATTATTGATTTATTAAGTATCATTTATTTCCTTTCTCATCTGGACATTATCTCAGGCACCTTTTGAGTTAGGAATCTGATATTTGAACACAATAATGACCAAGTGATTTGACTGTAAACGCTATTTCTGATTTATTGATTTATTCAATTAATCGATTAATTGATTATTTATTTAATTATTCAAACAATTGCTTAATACATTTTCAAAAGGTTACAGATTCAGATGAAACGGTGGTGGCTTCGGTATGATATTAGCCAATTGATTAAGAAATTAATTATTTTATGATTATTATTTTATGGCTCCCTCCAAATTCCATCTCCATGTGCTGCAAGGCGACATCGTCAGGCACCGGTGGTACCCCGGAAATATTGCGCACTGGAGGATATGTTATTTATTTATTTGGCATGGGGGTGGTGTACTTTGAATGTAGCTCTACTTGTTTCATCTTAAATTATCTGACGCTTCTTCCCACCCATGATACATGGTACCCATGGTACACCCATGGCACTGAATCATGTGGTGAGGCAATTGCTCTGAAACAACTTCATTTCTCTTCCTAGAAGGCAAGTCCGCCCGAAGGAAATCTCAGTGCATTCCAAAAAGTGTATGTCCACTCTCAGAAGAGCCAGAAAAACAGGGTATACACGGTCCACCATCAACCCCCTTCTGGTTAAACAAGCGAAATCCATAATTACTGCTCACCTCCATTCATTTTGCTCCTATTTTGTCCGACCTGTGGAACCAACTTTCACATCCTCTTCAATCTCACTCTTCCTTCCAGGTCTTCAAGACAGCTGTTCACCACTATCTCAGATCACCACCATTCCAAAGCCATGATCTTCTCTCATGTTAACCACAGCCCCACAACCCCATCCCAATCCCTCCTCCTTCCAAATTTCCAGTTTCCCTCCTAAGAGTTTCCTTCTGCATCCATCTCGTCCATGTCGTGCATACTCTCCTGCCCCTCATTCCTCCCCACACCAATTGTTTGTCCAAGTCTGCCTTTATCTTGACCTTCAAATCTTATGTTGGTGCTTCCCCCCTCTCTCAACTGTTCCTTTTGTCCTGCTGTATCCTGATGCGTTCGGTGTACCAGATCTAGCTCTTCCATGAGCCTCGACTATGTATTCAAAAAAACTCACTTTGAATGTCCCTTTGAAGGATTTTGCATTATGACGGGTAATGAAGAATCGCCTTGTTTACAAGATAGCCCTGATATCTGCCTTACATGGCTTTACTGAAACATTTCATTCAATTCCTTTTCAACGACTTGTCATTGCAATCTCACACAATGAGTTCAAATTTAAACGTTGACCAAAAACTTGCATTTCGGATTCGAGAGCAAACCATCTAAGTACACGTTTGTGCACACATGTCAGAATGTAGTGTTTTGTAGAATTTCCTGCACGACACCAGCAAAAGTAAACAAAATGCCATTTTTTTGGTATTGCCATATAAGAGTTTGTTTCCCTATTTGAATTAGCCTGCTATTGTTAAGGTTTGAACTTATGGCACGGAATGAAACCAAAGTTTAAATCCCACTGTTTGTCCTCTAGTCCAGCGGATAGGTGCTAAAAAATGAACAAATTGTGCACTTTATGATAAAAGCATGAAACCTGGCAGACTCATACTAGACATCATGGGGATCATTTTAAAGATTGGAGGCATTCTGTATCTGTTCTGTGTCCACCGTAGCGGCCATTTTCCAAAATGGCTGCCATCGAGGAGATTTTGCCGATAAGTGAATGACAAAAATACCTCTATTAACCTAAAATATATATGTTCATGCTATATATATAGTAACTTACTCAAACACAAGAATTATAAATATGCCCTAAGAATATATATACACAAAGAATTAAGTTAAGCACCCCCCCGTTTTTTTACAACCTCGCACATTACAAGTTTGTTGTCGTCAAAACAGTGTAATATACCCATGATATTGCTATATTTTCTGGAGAAGTGATATTATGGTCACATAAAAACATAACAATCATGCCGTTTTCAATATTTTATTCTGAATAATTTAAGGTGAAATTTTTTGGGAATTTTAGGCATATTTTCACCTCAATTTAAGTATGGAGCTATAGGTCCATCACGGACAGTGTGGATGACGTTTATGTTTTCTAACGTACAGTCATTGTTCTGAGAAGACCTCTAGCGATCTTTGCGTCAATAACGTGTGTAGGACCCACGTGATCGGATCACTGACTCAACCCTACGTCTCATAGACCCTGTAAGCCGTCGTATGCGTTGCTGTGGCAGGTTGTTCCATTCCCGATGTAATGCACGTTCCAATTCATCCAGATTGGCTATTGGAGGGACCATCTTCGCAATTTGCCAATGTATACATATACACAAAGAATATATATTAGGGGGTGCTTAACTTAATTCTTTGTGTATATTTAATGGATATATGGACCAATATAGGTATTTTGATGGTCAAAATATTAAAGAAAATGAACAAATTCCTTAATATCACCTTTTTTTTTTAAAGATAAGGATCATATTATATTATTAGTTATAAGTTTAGAAGTAGAAATTGTTAGTAGTCATTATTCGATATAAGTTGTTATATTTGTTTTTTAATCATTATATGTTATAAGTAAAACATGTTTTAAATAATTAAGTAGATTAATTAAGGTGTTTTTTTTGCAGATCAGATCCAGAATTCTTGCAATATTTAAGAAATTGTTTGTTTGATAAATGTTAGCTCTTTCACGAGCCTCGACTCTGTACACAAAATATAATTTTCTATAATTTATTGAATTGGTGTGGTTGTGTTTCTAATAATCATTGCTTCTGTCTGTTTCAGATTGTTGTGAGTGTTAATCTAATCTACTGCTCATCATCATGAAGAAAGTCTTCAAACTAGTTCAAGCTAGCAGTGAATGTCACCATGTCTGTGAATGAGGACGATACACCGATGGACTGGAATAAGTGTCTCATCTGCCAGGAAAGCACCAGTGAGAAACTCACGTGCCCAGCAGACTTTGCAGAAAGGTTCCAAGGAGCTGGGTATACGTCTATTGTTCAAACTTTATCAGCATTCAACGAACTCGGTTGCTTGCCACCAAAGCTTAAGTTGACTCGAATGGACGATGGTAATGGACTGGAGAAAACTTTTTCAAATAGGAAAGCAAAATTTCATAAAACATGCAGACTTAAATTCAACCAAAATGAACTCAAACGTGCAGCTAAGCGGAAGATATGTGTAACGGACAAGAGTTCCTCTTCTGGTGAAAAGGAAAAATTCAAACGTCAAAAGGTCTCCAGTACTGGTGATGCTGTTAGCCATTGTTTTATCTGTGAGAAGCCTGCATCTGATGCCCTACCTCTCCATAGAGCCTCAACGTTTGGCCTTGACACTCGAGTGCGACAGTGTGCAATTAATCTACAAGATGAGCGTCTGTTGGCAAAGCTCAGTGAAGGAGACTTACTCGCCACAGAGGCTGAGTACCACAGCCAATGCTTAGTGTCATTGTATAACAGAGATCGAGATAGACCAACAACATCACATGACGAATGCAACACAAATATTGCTCATAACACTGCATTTGCTGAACTTATTTCATACATGCAAACTGCTCTTGAGGATGACAACATTGCCCCTGTTTTCAAACTATCTGTATTGAAAAAACGATATACTGATAGAGTTACCCAGCTGGGAGAGGGCTCCTCTGTAGTTCACTCTACACGATTCAAAAATAAAGTTCTAAGCTACTTTCCTGAGTTAGAAGCGCACAATGAAGGTCGCGATGTGCTTCTTGTCGCCAATGCAAATATTGGTAAATCGCTAAGAAGTTTGTGCCAGCTCGACGGTGACAGTGAAGCAGTGTTCATCTCTCGTGCTGCAAACATTGTTCGTAGAGACATGTTAAGAATGAAATGCTTAACATTCAGTGGTTCATTCAAAGAGGATTGTCAAGAAAATTCTGTGCCTCACTCACTGCTGATGCTAGTCACAATGATCATGTATGGGACAGATATCCAAAACCAAGAAAACTACTTGTCACAGCCAGCTTTGTCTGTATCACAATTGATGACATATAACAGCTGTGTGCGTCGACGACAACAACCATCATTGGAAACAAGACATACTGAACAGCGTGAGACACCACTTCCACTATTTCTTGGATCATTGATCCACTCAAGGACAAGATCTTGAGATCTAGTTGATACACTTTTATAGGCTTGGATTGTCAGTTTCATACGACCGTGTGCTAGGCATGTCTGCAGATCTAGGAAACTGCCATTAGCCACTTTGAAAGTATTGGAACAGTGTGCCCACCTGCACTCCAAATTGGAGTATTCACAACATCAGCAGTCGATACCATTGACCATGACTCGACAGCAACAAGTGCGCATGGATCTTTCCATGGAACGGGCATCTCCTTGTTTCAGCACCCTGACACTGAAAATTGTGGGACTGAGCAAATGCACATACGTTTAACAAAATCTGGCAAGAAGGTCCAAAAACTACCAGAAAGCTACACACTGGTACCTGCTGTCTCTGCACTGAAGAACGGGCCGCCAGTTCCAGAAGTATGTGGCCTCATGCAATCAGACTGCAGTCTAATGACTGCAGCAGTGGCAGAAGTGCAAAGGTGGTGTGATCATATTAGCAACGTTGTTGATGATGGAAATGCAGATAAGGATATACATGTGTCATGGGGTGCATATCACGCTACAAGAATAGAATCATCAGAGACCACTGATAATGGCCCCACAGCAGTCAGTGCTCTTCTCCCTCTATTCCCTGATGACTCAAAGTCAATCGCAATGATAAGACATTCAATGGAGGTGGTGAAAAAAGCTGTAGCCATACTCAATCCGGGACAAATTCCAGTCATAGCGTGTGATCAGCCATTGTTCAAACGTGCCAAAAACATTCAGTGGATGTGGCCAGAAACATATGGCGAAGGCTCATTTCTGGTAATGTTGGGTGGTCTGCACATCAAGATGACTCTGCTTAAGGCACTTGGTGATCTGTTAGGTGGCAGCGGTTGGACATCGGCAATAGTGCAAGCTGACATAGCTACACCAGGAACCGCAGACTCATTTTTGAAAGCGACTCATGTCAAGAGAACTGCTCGTGCACATCAAGTGACTGCATGCACACTGCACAAGCTTCTCCATGAATCTTATACCAACTACCAAGTATCCCAGGCAGACACTGATGCTGTATCATTTGAAGAGTGGTGCAAATGCAGAGCAGAAGCAAGTCCACAATTCTATTTCTGGCAGCTTGTGCTGGAAACACAGTTGAATATACTGGTCTGGGACAGATCTATTCATGAAGGCAATTTCCTTTTGTATGTGGATGCCTTGACACAGCTGGAATGGCTCTTCTATGCTCTTGACCACTACAACTATGCAAGGGCTGTGTCCATTCACTTGCGGGACATGGTGGTGCTTCGCGACAAACAACCAGGTGTGTTTGCAGCTTTTTGCAAGGGAAAGTTCACCGTCAACAAGACATGCCGACCATTCTCAAGGATGTCTTTGGACGAAAGCCATGAACAGAACAATGCCTGTGTGAAAGGTGATGGGGGAGCAGTTGGTCTCACCGAAAATCCAGCAGCACTATGGTGGCTGGACCAGAGATTTCCCGGGTGGTTGGTGAGTTTCAAAGTGAACTGGACAGGAAGGAAGCAGCATCACACCCACACCATCACGAGGACAAGCCAGGTAGGTCTTATAAGTATCTCCATGAAATTTGGCTAGTTTTTGTATTGCATTACTTGTTTTGTAAAACTAAATATTTTGACAGTTGTGTAACCCACAATTACTATATATTTTCAGGAACACAAGTGGCATTCCTCAAGAATGTGAAGTCTCTGATTTTAACAATGAAAACTATGGGCAACCCCTTCTCTGACACCAGTGGAGATCTCTTGGTCCTCGACACGCGAGAGGTGGTCGATTCATCTGTTGTTGATTCTGTTCGCAAAATGAAACTACTTGGTGAAAATCAACACAACGAGTTCTTTAAGAGTCGGCTGGTGGAGCGCACAACTGCACTCAATGATAGAATAACAAAGAACAATTTGCCTTTGTTCAGAGGGCGTCCTGAGAAAGAAAAGTCTCGCACCCAGGAGCAGCTGCTGTCCATGAAACGTGACCGCAATTTGTTTTCAACATTGTACATTGCCAGTCAAATACGTGGAGCTGACCTGGAAGATTTTTTCCAGCATGAAAATCAGTCATTTCCACCTTCAATATCAGACTACGGGAAAATGAGACTTGGCAAAAAGTCAGACTTGCTCCAGTGCCTGGAAGATCTGGTGCCACATAGTGATGATGCCGACCACACTACATCTGAAGTAGACATGGTCATCATTGATGGTGCAGCTATTGCCAACGTGATTACGCCTGGTACATCAGAGACATTCAATGAGTATTCTAAAGAGTTCATGAACTATGTACGGAGGCAATTCACAGGCTCTGTTTGCCGTGTTGATGTGGTATTTGATGTATACAGAGAAGATAGTCTGAAGGCCGCCACAAGAAAGAAGAGAGGGAAGGGCATACGGATAAGAGTGGAGGGAATCAAGAAGCTGCCTGAAAACTGGTCACAATTCCTACGGGAAGATGGTAACAAGACAGAACTTTTTAATCTCCTGAGTGAACGAGTGACAAATGAAACATTTCCTGGTATAGTGGTCATGACTCATGGAGAAGAGCTGCGTTGTTCAGAGACAATTGACTCAGACTGGTTGTCCCCTTCTACATAGGAGGAAGGAGACACAAGAATGCTGCTGCATGCAGCAGATGGGGCCAGGCAAGGTTGCAAGAACATCTTGCTTAGAACTGTTGACACAGATGTAGTCGTACTAGCAGTCAGTCTTGCTCACAAGCTTGACAGTGCACAGCTAACTGTAGCATTTGGAATGGGAATCGTTCCGTTACCTAGACACAACTCACATGGCACAGACGCTGGGAAATGATAAGTGCAATGCAATACTTGCTTTTCATGCACTGACAGGGTGTGACACCACATCCAGTTTCACCGGCATAGGAAAAATAACAGCCTGGTCATCATGGAATGCGTTTGTTGATGTCACGCCAGACTTGTGCAGACTTGCACAGACTCCAACAACAGCTAGCATAACCCAGCTTCTCCCAAACATCGATAGGTACATCATTGTGCTTATGTACGACCGTGGAAGCTCTGATGATAATGTGAACATGGCCAGGAAGACTCTGTTCACACAGAAAGGCAGGAGCATTGAAAACATACCTCCGACTCAAGATGTTCTCTATCAGCATCTACTTCGAGTTGGTTATCAGGCTGGCCATGTATGGGGCCAGGCCCTGTTAAAAGCACCTCACCTGCCCAGCCCAGCAGAGTTTGGATGGACGCGAAAAAACAATTTGGCCGAATGGGAAGTGATGTGGAGGAACCTGCCCCCTGCTGGTGCAGCATGCCGTGCTGTTATTAAGTGTGGCTGTATTAAAGGCTGCAGAGGAAGATGTAAATGTGCGGAAGAAAATCTACCCTGTACATTACTCTACAAGTGCGGTGGTTGTGAGCGAGAAGGGTGACAAGAGAACGGTTGACATTGAAACATGAGTGTTCTTGGACGTTATTGTTCTATCTTATAAAACCACCTTTAGAGGCCATTTTTCCCCGCAAGCGGGGGTTGGCCTTTTTCGGGAACTGTGGTTGTTGTTGTTTTTCAGTCCCCTTTTTGAAGCAATGTTTTACGGCCGGATGCCCTTCCTGACGCCAACCCTTTTTGCCGCCTTTAACGACAAGCAGGGAATTACCAGTGAACTGGTACTCAATTTGCCGACCTCGGAAGGATGACAGGCTGAGTCAACCCCCCTGGCGTTAATTCAGCGATTGACCGGGATTCGAACCCAGGATCCTAGGATCCTAAGCCGGCACCCTAGCCGCTAGCCCAACACCAGGGATATTGTTCTATCTTATGCACACCAAAAAACTTTTGTACTATTACAGTGTAATTTTCTGAAGTGTTTTCCGAAATGAAAGGAAGATAACACTTTGTACAAATAAACTAGTTTATCGAAACCAGTTTGTGTTACTTTATTCCTGGAATTTTGCATTTTCCCCCTCCAAATGCCCTTAAAGTGACACATAGAGGTCCCCAAAACAATCAAAAATGAATATTTATGTTATCATGTATAATCCTTGGTGATACTTTAGTGTGCAGATGATATTAAAATAACAATTTGATATTTTCTGATGTAATATAAATTTATTCTAGCTAAATAATGATTCTGACTAGCGGCCATTTTTAAAATGGCCGCCACGGGTGACACAGGACAGATCCAGAATGCCTCCAATCTTTAAAATGTTCCCCATAATGTCTAGTATTAGTTTACCAAGTTTCATGCTTTAATCATAAAATTCACGATTATTCACCTATCCGCTGGACTACTCTATGCCACTAATGTCCTTGCAATGCATTTTTAAGGTTAATTTATGTTTAACTAGTCTTTATCCTGCAGGTGATGCATGTAGAAGCTCCACTATGAATATCAGGCATTTATAAGTAGAGAAAATAAAATCACGTGCTGATTAACAGCAATAAAGTGTAAAAATATAAATAAAATAAAAATAAATAAATAAACAAACTTACCGAGGTCGACCCCAAAATCCACATTGCCATTTGGATGGATAATCTTCGGTTTTCTCCTCAATGGAACAGCTGTCAAAGAAAAAAAAACAAGTGAAACAAAAAGAGCTACATTTAAAGTACGCCACCCCCATGCCAAATAAATAAATAACTAAAATATCTTCCAGCGCGCGACATTGCTGGGGCACTTTTGGCACCCAGCGATGCCGCAGTGCGTAACATGGAGACAAAATTGGGAGGGAGAAGTGCACAATCATTGATTAATTAATTGTGTAATTTAAATAAATAAATAACAATCGTAAAATTATTAATTTCTTCATCAATTGGCTAATTAATCTTAATCAATAAGCATACCTGAACCACCACTGCTTCATCCGAATCTAATTTTTTTTTAAAGAATGAATTGAGTGATTCATCGAATAATTAAATAATTATTCGATTAATTGATTAATCAATAAATCAAAAATAGGTTTTATAGGCAAATCACTCGGTCATTGTCGTGTCCAAATATCAGCTTCCTAACTCAAAAAGAGCCTGAGATAATGCCCGGACAAACAAACAAACAAAGAAAGAAAATAAACAAAGAAAACAAACAAGATACCGGAGTAAAAACAGAGTACTCCCTTTCAGCGCGTGTCATTGCCGGGCACTCTTCGGTGCCCGGCAATGACGTCATGCAGCACTTGGAGATGGAATAGGAAAGGAGCGGTGTACAAGAAACTAAAAGGCAAGGGTTAACTCTGGACTGACCAATACAACGCACATATAATACCAACACATTGTACAATGCAAGAAGAAGACGAGTTATCGTGCCCAATGTCGGTTTACCGTACCTGCAAGATGACTGAAGTAGACGCGGAACAGTACAGGCGGCCACTCAACAGTTGACAACTGGCCGAGGAAACTAACGTTATGCGCAGCACCCTATTGTCTATCAGGGGCCAATCAACTGCTTGACCTAATTACCTCCAGAAGCACCATCTCCGACCAAACCCAAACAGGATAAGTCAAGACAATGTTTTATACCCCCATCGGGTTTAATCAGCAAGCAAGGTGGGAAATGGCGGGAAAACGCAACAATGATAATTCAAACAATAAATGGTGGGAAAGCGAGCACAGATGATGGCAATACTTGTACACAAATGAGACAGCATGTATAAATTTCCCCCTCGTCCCCGACACGTCATACGCGCCATCGGATGCTTTGATCAATCACTTAACACTGTGACTAATTGGCGCCAAGACATATGCCTGAAGAAGTGAGATTGGACAGGTGTGATGAAGGAGAAGAGGTGAGAAAGTAAGTAGTGAGTGGTCGTCAGAGAGCCCCGACGCCTTGCCACAACCCGGCTGGATTTTCAGCCACCCAATGATCTAGTCTGAAGGACCCGATCTCGTCTCCCTCACGCTACCTCCCAGATTCTCACCAATGCTCCGCTCACGCTCCAGATCTCCTGAGGTCCTGAGGTATCTGATATCTAGGTGGACGCACTGGACTCCACAGCTTTGGTGGGAACATTGCCTGTGAGGTGAGGTGGACAGCTCTGACGTGGCCGGGTGGCGAGGTGGTGGTGCACAGGGCTTGATGTGGAGAGGATGTGTGCAGGCGAGGAGAAACGAAATGCATGAAAAGAACGAAGAGTGTGAAGGAGGGGAGCGTAACGTAGTGAAGCGAGCGAGCTGTATAAAGAGAAGGAAACAGAAAGAAGTGCGTAAAGTCCATAAAGTCTGCTAAGTCTCGAAGTGAATAAGTATAAAAGTTTTGAAGAAGAGTGTGTCTGGTCCTTCCCCGTGTTTCTCCCTTTAGTCCTTCACCCATCCTCCCTTCCTCGCAGCTCTGGGACCCTCATTGGAGGCCATGAGGGCGGACTGATCCTCACCACTGGTGATTGGCCGGGCCCTGTACCTCTGCCTAGCAATGGAGTCCGATTGGTGGGATGGGGCTTCAAGGTGGATTTTCGGGAAGAGGGAGGGGGTGAGAATTGCCGCGTACCTGTCACTTTGGGATTGATGGTTTCCTGTGAAAGAAAGCCTCAATTATGTCCAAGTGGGCCAATAGACCACTGCGCATGATTCTCAGCTGGCGCCGAGAATAATGATTTGGAAAAAGAGGTAGGTAGGTGTGTGTGTGTGTGTGTGTGTGTGTGTGTGTGTGTGTGTGTGTGTGTGTGCGTGCGCGCGTGCGTTTTGGCACGAAATTATTTGAATCCAGGATGGAGAAAGGATAATAACATGTACTTTAGCTACATAACATCCGCAACGCATATTTATCCACAGGAATATGATATATATACTTAATAGCTGAACAGAATACGAAGGCATAAGTAGTGTTAATCCATGTGGATGCTCTTGGTCCTCCCGGGGCTCACATCCATGACAAGGCATGTCCTGGTCGATGGCGAATTGCTTTTTTTTACAACCAAAATGGCTCCTGGAAGGTCACTGTAATCACATTGGAAATGGGTCTACCTCCTCGTCTGCACTCCAACATTAAATTGATGCTTCACTTACTTGTGCATGTGTTTCTGGCCAAAATCATAAAATATTATAAAACATTATATTAACCTCTCACTGTGAGATTAATGCTGCGAGAGAAGTAGTAGAAACGGCCTTGCAATGACATGTTGGCTGTGCAAGTGTAGTTTCCAGCTTTCCACTCTTTAATCCTCATGATGGTGTAAGAGTTGGGGTCTGTATTTGATTGCACTTCATGTACAAGTTTCTTGCAATCCTGTCGGGGAAGAAAAAAGGAAACTGAAAAATATCAACAAGGATTTGGGGACAAATAATGCCAAATACCAGGAGTAGGGGATAAAGGACGATCCCAATAACAAAGATAGAGTAGGGGATAAAGGACGATCCCAAGTATAAAGATAGAGTAGGGGAAAAAGGACGATCCCAAGTATAAAGATGGAGATGGGGATAAAGGACAATCCCAAGTATAAAGATGGAGTATGGGATAAAGGACAATCCCAAATATAAAGATGGAGATGGGGATAAAGGACAATCCCAAATATAAAGATGGAGTAGGGGATAAAGGACAATCCAGAGTATAAAGATGGAGTAGGGGATAAAGGACAATCCCAAGTATAAAGATGGAGTAGGGGATAAAGGACAATCCGAAATATAAAGATGGAGATGGGGATAAATGACGATCCCAAGTATAAAGGTGGAGTAGGGGATAAAGGACAATCGCAAATATAAAGATGGAGATGGGGATAAAGGACAATCCCAAGTATAAAGATGGAGTAGGGGATAAAGGACAATCCCAAGTATAAAGATGGAGTAGGGGATAAAGGACAATCCCAAGTATAAAGATGGTTTAGGGGATAAAGGACAATCCCAAGTATAAAAATGGAGTAGGGGATAAAGGACAATCCCAATAACAAAGATGGAGTAGGGGATGAAGGACGATCCCACGTATAAAGATGGAGTAGGGGATAAAGGACAATCCCAATAACAAGGATGGAGTAGGGGATAAAGGAAAATCCCAAGTATAAAGATGGAGTAGGGGATAAAGGACGATCCCAAATATGAAGATGGAGTAGGGGGTGAAGGACGATCCCTGTAATGAAATTGTACCTAAGTTGAACCCAGGTGTTATGCTCTCTCCAACCACTGTAAGGAACTCGGACGGACTCGGACTCTAAGTCGAAAGAACTCGGACGAACATCGCTCCGGATCATTCCTGTGACATATAATCTGTGACAGCGTAGACTCGAATGGTGTGTATATTTAGATGATCCAGGCTTGCTTGCACTGATTGTTAATTGCTGGACTTCTCCTTGATTATATAATCCTGATATATCGCATGATCGTATTTTTACAGGTGTTGCCAGAGATCGAATTTGCATTAAACCTATCATTGGGACAATGTTGTGGATTTGACTTTTTACAACAATTAATGCAAATTCGTCTCTATGTCTTGAACGAGAACGGGACACGAACGAGAACGACATGACTCATAAGATGCTCCAAGTGCCGATCTTCGGAGCAGACCCTCAGGCGGCGGACGCGGCCGCCGAACTGACACATTGGCTGAAAATCTTGGATAACCAGTTCAAGGCTCAGGAGGCCGTCTCCAATGAAACAAAACTCGAAGTGCTGCAATCAAAGGTGCACCATACCGTGTACATGGCAATTGAACTATGTGAGACGCTCGATGCAGCTGTGGCTGAGCTGAAGCGTATTTACATTAAAAAAACAAAGCGTGGTCTATTCACGACATTTGCTTGCGACGTGACAACAGCCCACGGAGACTTTAGATCAATTTGCTCAAGACCTCCGACGCCTACTGAGGGAGAGTACCCCTGTGGTACGCACTCATAAACAAGTCTGTGATGACCTTGTTCACGATTCTTTCGTCGCAGGACTTAGGTCACCGGTCATCAGACAGAGACTACTTGAAGAAGCCGATTTGACACTAACCGAAGCACTCCGGCTATCTCACGTGTACACCGAAGCACGGGAACAATCCGACGCGTATGAACGCCCATACGTCACTGCGGGGACATCTCGACCGGAGAGAGCTACCGCCGAGGTCGTGGATGCAGCCTCGACACCTCCGCCGGAATCGGAGACCCCGGCCACCCCCGAAGATCCCGATCCAGGCTCGACGGTGGCCGCTGCAGCTGGACCCAGGTCCGGAAGTAACGCTACGTGCTATTTCTGCGGGAATCGGGATCATCCCAGGTCTGTTTGCCCTAATAAAGTCGCAAAGTGTCATTTGTGCTCAAAGACGGGACATTTTGCAAAAGTTTGCCGAGCATCGCGGGGCAAACGAGCCCGCTCGACAATGAATGTGCTTATCTCCGAGCCAGCGGTCCGAACGGCGCGCCTCGCCCGACTTTGATGGGGATAGCCCCTTTCCGTGGGCCCCGAGCTGAGAGCTCGACCTTGGTGAGACTCGCCGCGCCGACTAAACAAGTGGCGCAAACACTTCAGTACACGGTGCGACTGTCCTTGGCCGGCATTCTTCCGACACCCTGCCAACTTCCGGGATCGGCCACCCGATCGGCTAATGCTAGCTTTGAAACTCCGCGCGTGGCACAAGCACCCTCCGGAGGCTGCACGTATGATCTACAAGCTATTTCAACGGCACGAAAGCTGGGAACTTCACGCGTAGCACGTGCGCCCTCTGGAGGCGGCACGACTGGCCGACAGACAACTTCAACGGCACGAAAGACTCTAGCTGGCGTTGGATCCACACGCGAGGCACGAGCGCCTCGCCTTGACGACTCGATAACTGCAGGTCCACCTGGCCTGGCTCGTGCTATAATCCCACTCATGATCGAGGGAATTTTTGCTAATGCTTTGATCGACACGGGATCCACGGATAGATATGTTGATTTTCGACTTGTGCAGAAACATAGATGGCCGATACTTGGGACAAGATGCCGAATCTTTATGGCCTCTCAGGGGCTATGGCTTAGCACAAAAGGGGAATGTCGACTGAAGCTTGTGATTAAGGGTCGAATGTTTCCGGATGTGCATCTAATGGTCTTACCAGCATTATGGCAGAGGTTTTGCGAGGACATGATTTTCTCAAGCGACATGGACGTTTGGAAATGGAATTTGGTGGTACTGATACTCTTGCTGTGTGTGCTCTTGCAGGGATGGAAATTGAGCCACTGTCGCTGTTCCCCAATATGACCACGGACTGTACACCTGTCGCGGTTAAATCGCGACGCTACTCACGAGCTGACGCGCAATTCATTGCGGAAGAAACGGCCCTGCTACTAAAGGAAGGTATCATAGAACCTAGTCGGTCGCCATGGCGGGCCCAAGTTCTGGTGGTACGAAGCGAATCGCATCGCAAACGCATGGTAATCGACCATTCGCAGACGATTAATCGGTTTACACAGCTGAACGCCTACCCACTCCCGGGAATGGACTCCCTGGTTCGACAGGTGGCACAGTATTCGGTCTATAGCACTCTCGGTCTGCGTAGTGCGTATCATCAAATCCCCATCTCCGAGGCAGATCGCATCTATACAGCGTTTGAATCAGGTCAGAGGTTATACCAGTTCACCCGGCTACCTTTTGGGGTCACAAACAGGGTCTCTTATTTTCAGAGGGCTATGGATGACCTCATCGCTAAGGAGAACTTGCCCACCGATGTCTTTGTTTATCTGGATAATCTCACGGTTTGCGGGTATGACCAGGAACATCATGATGCTAATCTGAAGCGCTTCCTCGAGGTCGCGCAGAGGTATCGCTGAACTATGAATGAGGCTAAATGTCGTTACTCTGCTCGCACAATAGATCTTCTGGGGTACACCGTGACCCACGGCTCTGTTGCTCTGGATAAGGAGCGTCTGCGACCCTTGCTCGACATGGCCCCGCCCTGTGATCGTGCTTCGTTGAAGCGTGCTCTCGAGCTGTTCACTCATTATTCTAAGTGGGTACAAAATTTCTCCGCGAAGTTCCGCCCACTTGTGGACTGCGAAGCGTTCCCCATGAGCCTTGCCGCCAAGGCCGCTTTCCATAGCCTTAAGTCCGACATCGCTGGCGCCGCTGTGGCGACGATTGACGAAAATAAATCTTTTGTTTTGGAAAGTGATGCGTCGGATCATGCGATAGCTGCAACTCTCTCCCAGGGGGGGCGCCCTGTGGCCTTCTTTTCGCGAACTCTCTCCTCCGCTGAGCGGAGACATTCGTCTGTCGAAAAGGAGGCGTATGCCATCGTCGAGTCGATTCGGCGTTGGCGTCCCTATTTGCTCGGACGATGCTTCCAAATTATCACGGACCAACAGAGCGTTGCGTTTATGTACGACACCCAGCATGCTCAACGCATTAAGAATGAGAAAATCACTCGCTGGCGGATCGAACTCGCCAATTTCTGCTACACAATCAAATATTGCCCTGGGAGGGATAACCTGGTTGCCGATGCCTTATCGCGGCCGGCGACGTGTGCGAGTCTCATATCTTTTGAGGACCTGCGCGCTTTGCACGACACCTTGTGCCATCCCGGGGTGACGCGTTTCGCTCATTTTGTGCATAGTCGTAACTTGCCCTACTCGGTTGAGGATATTCGTCAGATCTGTCACACTTGTTCTGTATGTGCTGAACTCAAACCGCGCTTCTACAACCCTCCTATGGGAACGCTGGTCCGAGCTACTAGGCCGTGGGAGAGATTGGCGATGGATTTCAAAGGGCCACTGCCGGCGTCACCGGCTTCGAGTAACTCTCGTTACCTGCTCACAATCGTTGATGAGTTCTCGAGATTCCCTTTTGCTTTCCCGTGCGTAGATATGACAGCCGCCACGGTTATCCGGTGCCTGCAGAACTTGTTTTCTATGTTTGGGAATCCGGCCTAGGTGCATACCGATCGAGGTGCGGTGTTCCTGTCCCAGGAAGTGAGGAACTTCTTACTCCAGCATAATGTCGCTTCTAGCTATACCACTCCGTATAATATGAAGAGCCGTTACGCTGAGCCTTAAGTCCCTCGGCCGAGGCCTAGACAAATGGGCTTGGTCGCTACCTGTGGCACTGAACTCGATCAGGACTTTACTGTGTACAGCTACCAATCAAACCCCCCACGAACGGATGTTTCATCACCCGAGGAGTTCGGGTAGTACCCGATCTTTACCTAGTTGGCTTGCAGAGCCGGGACTGGCTTTCCTCAAACGTGCTGTTCGCATGAGTAAGTATGATCCACTAGTGGATAAGGTGCAAGTACTCCAAGCTAATCCATAGCATGCTCGTGTGTTGATGTCTGATTGACACGATTCAACTGTCTCCGTACGCCACCTGGCTCCTTGCGGGGAAATTGACAAACCAATTTACAAGTCCATGGACTCTCCCGTTGCTCCGCCTGTGGAGTATCTGCCGGCCATCTCACCGCTAAACGCACCCCAACCTCTAGGCTCGGTGGTGCCACCTCCGTCACCTGACTTAGGCGGCTACTCCGACGCAGGGGACTCCGGTCTTGGGGATGTAGCACCCGGTAGTTTCCGGACCCGTGCCTGAAGGGAGATTCGTCGCCCCGATCGCTACGGATGGACCGACTGACATGGACGGACAATTGCTGTCCCTACTATTATGCTGCTGCGTGCTCGATTCCTGCCTGAGCGGAAGTGTAGTTTTAACGGCGGGGAGAATGTAATGAAATTGTACCTAAGTTGAACCCAGGTGTTATGCTCTCTCCAACCACTGAGAGGCATCTATAAGAACTCGGACGACCATCGCTCCGGATCATTCCTGTGACATATAATCTGACAGCGTAGACTCGAATGGTGCGTATATTTAGATGATCCAGGCTTGCTTGCACTGATTGTTAATTGCTGGACTTCTCCTTGATTATATAATCCTGATATATCGCATGATCGTATTTTTACAGGTGTTGCCAGAGATCGAATTTGCATTAAACCTATCATTGGGACAATGTTGTGGATTTGACTTTTTACAACAATCCCAAGTATGAAGATGGAGTAGGGGATAAAGGACAATCCCAAGTATAAAGATAGAGTTGGGGATAAAGGACAATCCCAAGAATAAAGATGGAGTAGGGGATGAGGGACAATCCCAAGTATAAAAATGGAGTAGGGGATAAAGGACGATCCCAAGTATAAAGATGGAGTAGGGGATAAAGGACAATCCCAAGTATGAAGATAGAGTAGGGGATAAAGGATGATCCCAAGTATAAAGATGGAGTAGGAGATAAAGGACAATCCCAAGTATAAAGGTGGAGTAGGGGATAAAGGACAATCCCAAGTATAAAGATGGAGTAGGGGATAAAGGACGATCCCAAGTTTCAAGATAAAGGACAATCCCAAATATCAAGAAATGTGGGAGGTAGGAGGGGGGGGGGGGCGGGGGATGTGTGAAGGAGGAGGGGGGGGTAGGTGAAGGGGGCAATAAACAAATATTGCAAGGCCAATCCTTTGCATCAAAATACCAACAGCTGTTCACCACCATCTCATATCTACCCCCGTTAATCCACCCCAAATTCATCTCCTTCAAATTCCATTTTCTTGCCTGAAAGGTCCTGTAGTGTCCATCTTGTTTATCCCATGTACCCTTCCCCAGCCCTCTTCCTTCCACAGATCTCCCGATGTCCATGTTGTTGTGTTTCCATCTCTCTCGCCCAACTAACTCACTCCGTTTATTATATGTTCTTTGTGTTGCTTTTACACGAGCCTCGGCTTAGTATATAATAATAATAATAATAATAATAATAATAATAATAATAATAATAAAAGGTCTCGTACTTGTTCCTGATATCTATATTATAATAGGCGAAGGTGACTCTGTCCGTCTGTCCGGGGGTGTGGCTTAGTCCGTTTGCAGAGTAGCTCCACCCATTCTTGGAGATGCTTCATGTAAACAAATATCCGCCATTTTATTACCTCGAATGGCTTTGAGGCCTGTTTAGTTAGGCCCGTGCTGTCTTTCTCTCTCACACAGGTTTATTTCAATTCTAATTCGATATATCATTTCATTTTTAACAGTCACTAACATAGTGTTAGACTCGGTTGAAAAAAAACGGGAAGAGAATCCCAAGAAAGTTTCCGTTTATAGAACGAAATGATTTCTCAAAGGCCTGTAAACTAAAGCCCATTCATTGAGAGTCACCCTCACGATTTTATCTCGAATTCACCATCTGATTTAATTTTTATCGATGGTTTTAGACTCGGTGTCAGAAATAATTGAGAACATTCACGCACACACTGGAAATTGCCGAGATATATTTATAAAAATCGTGCCACGATGACACACGAAAATACAGCGCCTAAAATAACATTCGGGGAAAATGTCGACATATATTAAAAATTCGCTTTTTCTTTTCCGTTAACATATATTACTTTTACCTTATATGAGAGTCGGCACAAAAATGACATATATATCTTCGTTCTTTCTTATTTCATTCAACATTGAGAGGACGCTTTTACTTGTTCGCCGCTTCTCCGACTGGGTCATTGTATATAGTCTGCTTTTCTGGTGGTCGTGGCGGCTTTTTGGCCGTTGGGTCTGCCCTCTGCTCGGTCCCGGCTCTGCTCCTGGCTCCGCCTGCCCGGCTCTTCCACTGTTTCCTCAGGCCCGCTCCCGTTATTTTTGGCCATTGTTTGCGGCTGTGGCTGTTTGCCGCTGCGGTCTTGGTTTGCTTGATTAGCGGCTGCGGTCGTTTGCCGCTGCGGCAAGGCTTACTCGTCCTCCTCAACCTTGGCCTCTTACTCGTACCTTCGCTCCTGCCTGGCATGGCTCTAAGGTACTCCGCCGCAAGGCTTCTTCTGCTCAATACTCACTCCACCCCATCATGCATCTCTGCAGTCAAATCCCACGGACTCCTGCGATGACCCAGATACATTCATAGAGGCTCCGGTCGTAAGTTTGTTTATTTACAAACAGGTCACTTCATTCCCGTACTCTGGTCGGCTCAGCGCACTCCCACTCATCGTCCCAGCGCACCTGGTCACAGCAACACACACGATCGCACCTCCTGTCTGCAAACCCTGGCTAAATCACCTGAGTTCATCCCCACCGTACAAAGTAACATCAAGCTCACCCTGTTCAATACCCGGTCCCTCAACAACAAAAGCCTCATCCTGAACGACTACATTCTGGAAAATAAACTGGACTTTCTCTGTCTCACTGAAACCTGGCAACAACCTCTGGACTACTTCTCACTCAACCTCACTACACCCAATGGATATTCTTACATCAATAAACCACGCTCGGAGGGCCGAGGTGGTGGAATTGCCGTAATTCACCGACAGGACATCAAGACCAGCCTCATCTCCATCTCATCTGCTCCATCATTTGAACACCTGGCTTTTAAACTCTCTGGTCACACACAGTCAGTCATGGCTGTCGTCTACAGCCCTCCCAAACCACACCCATCATTCCTGTCTGACTTCTCCTACTTTCTGAACCAGCTCTGTTCCCTCTCCCCCTCAATCCTTCTCCTCGGTGATTTCAATATCCACATGGACTCCACTGACTCCACAATAACCACTGACTTCACTGATTTACTCACCTGCTTTAACCTCACTCAACATGTCAACTTTCCTACCCATAACCGTGGGCACATTCTGGACCTTGTCTGCTCTACTGGATTAATTTTGCACCATCTCTCTGGCTCCGACCTCACCCTCTCTGACCACTTAGCCATCACTATGACCATCAACATCCCCACCCCAGCACCAAGGCATTATCGCACTATCAATTTCCGTAAGCTAAACGCTCTTTCACCTACCTCATTCTCATCCACCCTCTCTGAAAAAATGTCCACTTCTCCCTTCGTTGACCTCCACACCCCTTCTGTCCTCACTGACTACTACAACCACACTCTCTCCTCCTGCCTTGACCAGCTTGCGCCCGTGAAAACCAAAACAGTTTCTTTCACCCATTCTGCTCCCTGGTTTGCCCCTGAACTCCGCCTGATGAAAATTCGTGCTCGCCAACTTGAAAGACTCCGCAATAAAACAGGTCTCACAATTCACTCCCAAGCCTACAAGGACCACCTACAACACTACAAAGATGCCCTCTCCCACGCCCGCTCCGCCTACTACTCTCAAATTATCCACTCTGGCTCTGGAAACCCAAAAGCACTCTTCTCTACAATAAACAAACTCCTCAGCCCCCTGGACACCACCACCCAGTCATTCACAGTAGACAACTGCATCTCCTTCCTTTCATTCTTCCAAAGCAAAATTGACAACATCTACAGCAGCTTAACCACCACTGCACCTGCTCCCCCTCAAACCACCTGCCCCCCCCCTATCCTGCCAACCCCTGTCTCAGTTCTCCCCAGTCTCCCCTACTGACCTCTCTGAACTCCTCATTGGAATGAAAACTGCCACCTGCACTCTTGACCCCATCCCCTCCAGCTTTGTCAAGGCCTCCCTTCCTGCTCTCTCTCCACTTATCACTGCAAAAATAAACTCCTCCCTGTCTACAGGCATCGTCCCACCATCCCTCAAAATTGCTGCTGTTACCCCCATTCTGAAAAAACCTGGACTCAACCCTGACACCCTAAACAACTTCAGACCCATCTTCATCTCCCTTTCTGTCAAAAGTTTTGGAACGCACTGTAGCCACTCAACTTAAGCATCACCTCTCTGCCAATAACCTGTTTGAAACATTCCAATCCGGATTCCGCTCCAACCACAGTACTGAAACTGCTCTCCTCAAAATCACCAACGACCTTCTCCTCTCCTCTGACGCTGGCAACCTCAACATTCTCATCCTCCTCGACCTCAGCGCCGCCTTTGACACCATAAATCATACCATCCTCCTCACCCGACTTGAAACCACCTTTAACATTACCGGCACTGCCCTCTCTTGGATCAAATCATACCTCTCCGACAGACGCCAGTTCATCTCCATCAATAACTGCAAATCCCCCACTGCTCCCCTCCCCCAAGGTGTCCCCCAAGGTTCAGTTCTTGGCCCCCTCCTCTTCATCCTGTACCTGTCCCCCCTTGGTCACTTAATCCGCCGTCATGGTCTCCAATTCCACTGCTTCGCCGACGACATCCAGCTTTTCATCTCCACCAAGTCCATCTCCACCGCCACCCACTCTATCCTGGCAAACTGCATCACTGAAATAAAATCCTGGCTTCAAATGAACTTCCTCAAACTTAACTGTGATAAATCTGAAATAATCATCATTGGCCAAAAAACGCTCACCAAATCCACCCATAACTTTGCCCTCAACATCGACGGTTTCCCACTATCCACCTCCCCTCACATCCGGAATCTTGGCATCATCTTTGACCAAACCCTCTCCTTCGACAAATACACTAAACACATCACAAAGTCAGCCTTCTTTCACCTGAAAAACATCACCCGTCTCCGTCCATCCCTCTCCTCCACGGCTGCAGAAACACTCATCCACGCCTTCATCACCTCCCGTCTGGACTACTGCAACAGCCTCCTCTTTGGTTCACCCTCAATAAAGAAAATTTATAAAAACACCTTTAGAGGCCATTTTTCCCCGCAAAGCGGGGGTTGGCCTTTTTCGGGGACCGTGGTAGTTGTTGTTTTTCGGTCCCCTTTTTGAAGCAATGTTTTACGGCCGGATGCCCTTCCTGCCGCCAACCCTTTTTGTCGCCTTTTTACGACAAACAGGGAATTACCAGTGAACTGGTACTCAATTAGCCGACCTCGGAAGGATGACAGGCTGAGTCAACCCCCCTGGCGTTAATTCAGCGATCGACCGTGATTCGAACCCAGGATCCTAGGATCCTAAGCCGGCACCCTAGCCGCTAGCCCAACACCCTCAATAATCATCAATAAACTCCAATACATTCAGAACTCCGCTGCCCGTCTACTCACCCATTCCCGGACCCGTGACCACATCACCCCCGTCCTTTACAAGCTTCACTGGCTCCCCATCTCCCAGAGAATCCAGTACAAAATCCTCCTCTTGACCTACAAATCCCTCCATAACCTGGCCCCATTCTACCTGACTCACCTCCTCTCCAAACACACTCCGACTCGCAACCTCCGCTCTGCTGGTACCAACCTCCTGACCCCCCCCCCCCCCCCCATGCGGACCAAATTCAGATCCTGGGGGGACAGGGCCTTCTCCATCGCTGCTCCCACCCTCTGGAACTCACTACCTCACACCATCAGAGACTCCTCCTCACTCACCACATTCAAAACATCACTCAAGACCCACCTGTTCAACACTGCAATCAGCATTTCACCCCTGACTATCTCTTCTCCTTCTCCTTCCTTTTGCTTTGATTATTTACCTGTTGATTTTTGTCTTTTTGCACTTGTTTTTTTGTACTGTGTCAAAGCGTGTTTGGGCTTCTTGAAAAGCGCTATATAAAATAAATGTATTATTATTATTATTAACATTATTATCCGGAAGTAAAATATGTTTCAGGAAATTACCGAGAGATATTTCTTCGTTTTTTTTTTATTAGTTATGTGCGCATACACTTAAATAGGTTTATTTGAAATCTTTAATTTTCACAATGTAATTTACTTGCCATTTGTCATTTTATAATTACGAGACACTTCCTCTTGAGGATCGTGACAATTCATGCGTTGCGTGGAAACTTCCATTTCCAAAATGAATGCGACGGTCGATGAAGAACGCAGACTTGAACAGGATGCAGCAAGAAAACGAATGAGACGGGCGAACGAGTCCGTCGACGAACGTCAATGCAGACTTGAACAGGATGTAGCAAGAACCGCACAGAGACCGCACGAGACGGGAGAATCGCACAGAATGCTGCTGCAACAACGATGAGGAGGGTTGGAGAGGAGCGAGGGGTTGGAGAGCGAGGTGCTCAGGGTTGGAGAGGAGCATGAGGAGGTATTGGAGAGGAGTGCGAGGAGGTATTGGAGAGGAGTGCGAGGAGGTATTGGAGAGGGGTGCGAGGTGGTATTGGAGAGGGGTGTGAGGCGGTATTGGAGAGGGGTGTGAGGAGGTATTGGAGAGGGGCGCGAGGAGGTATTGGAGAGGAGTGCGAGGAGTTGGAGAGCGAGGTGCTCAGGGTTGGAGAGGAGCGTGAGGAGGTATTGGAGAGGAGTGCGAGGAGGTATTGGAGAGGAGTGCGAGGAGGTATTGGAGAGGAGTGCGAGGAGGTATTGGAGAGGAGTGCGAGGAGGTATTGGAGAGGGGTGCGAGGAGGTATTGGAGAGGGGCGCGAGGAGGTATTGGAGAGAAGTGTGAGGAGGTATTGGAGAGGAGTGTGAGGAGGTATTGGAGAGGAGTGTGAGGAGGTATTGGAGAGGAGTGCGAGGAGGTATTGGAGAGGAGTGCGAGGAGGTATTGGAGAGGAGTGCGAGGAGGTATTGGAGAGGAGTGCGAGGAGGTATTGGAGAGGGGTGCGAGGAGGTATTGGAGAGGAGTGTGAGGAGGTATTGGAGAGGAGTGTGAGGAGGTATTGGAGAGGAGTGTGAAGAGGTATTGGAGAGGAGTGTGAGGAGGTATTGGAGAGGAGTGTGAGGAGGTGTTGGAGAGGAGTGTGAGGAGGTGTTGGAGAGGAGTGTGAGGAGGTGTTGGAGAGGAGTGTGAGGAGGTGTTGGAGAGGAGTGTGAGGAGGTGTTGGAGAGGAGTGCGAGGAGGTGTTGGAGAGGAGTGCGAGGAGGTATTGGAGAGGAGTGCGAGGAGGTATTGGAGAGGAGTGCGAGGAGGTATTGGAGAGGAGAGCGAGGAGGTATTGGAGAGGAGTGCGAGGAGGTATTGGAGAGGGGTGTGAGGAGGTATTGGAGAGGAGTGTGAGGAGGTATTGGAGAGGAGTGTGAGGAGGTATTGGAGAGGAGTGTGAGGAGGTATTGGAGAGGAGTGTGAGGAGGTGTTGGAGAGGAGTGTGAGGAGGTGTTGGAGAGGAGTGTGAGGAGGTGTTGGAGAGGAGTGTGAGGAGGTGTTGGAGAGGAGTGCGAGGAGGTATTGGAGAGGAGTGCGAGGAGGTATTGGAGAGGGGTGCGAGGAGGTATTGGAGAGGAGTGCGAGGAGGTATTGGAAAGGAGTGCGAGGAGGTATTGGAGAGGAGTGTGAGGAGGTGTTGGAGAGGAGTGTGAGGAGGTGTTGGAGAGGAGTGTGAGGAAGTGTTGGAGAGGAGTGTGAGGAGGTGTTGGAGAGGAGTGTGAGGAGGTGTTGGAGAGGAGTGTGAGGAGGTGTTGGAGAGGAGCGAGGTGTTGGAGAGTGAGGAGCGATTGGAGAGGTGAGTGAGGAGCGATTGGAGAGGAGAGTGAGGCGCGATTGGAGGGGAGTATGAGGAATTGAAGATGAGTGTGAGGGATTGGAGAGTAGTGTGAGGGATTGGAGAGTAGTGTGAGGGATTGGAGAGGAGTGTGAGGGATTGGAGAGGAGTGTGAGGGATTGGAGAGGAGTGTGAGGGATTGGAGAGGAGTGTGAGGGATTGGAGAGGAGTGTGAGGGATTGGAGAGGAGTGTGAGGGATTGGAGAGGAGTGTGAGGGATTGGAGAGGAGTGTGAGGGATTGGAGAGGAGTGTGAGGGATTGGAGAGGAGTGTGAGGAGCGATTGGAGAGGCGAGTGAGGAGCAATTGGAGAGGAGAGTGAGGCGCGATTGGAGGCAAGTGAGGGGCAATTGGAGGAGAGAGTGAGGGATTGTAGAGGAGTGAGGGATTGGAGAGGTGTGTGAGGGATTTGAGAGGAGTGTGCAGGATTGGAGAGGAGTGTGAATGATTGGAGAGGAGTGTGAATGGTTGGAGAGGAGTGTGAGAGATTGGAGAGGAGTGTGAGGGATTGGAGAGGAGTGTGAGGAGGTGTTGGAGAGGAGCGAGGGGATGGAGAAGAGCAAGGGGTTGGAGAGGGGCGAGGGGTTGGAGAGTGAGGAGCGATTGGAGAGGCGAGTGAGGAGCGATTGGAGAGGCGAGTGAGGCGCGATTGGAGGGGAGTATGAGGATTTGAAGAGGAGTGTGAGGGATTTGAGAGGAGTGTGAGGGATTGGAGAGGAGTGCGAAGGACTGGAGAGGAGTGTGAGGGATTGGAGAGGAGTGTGAGGGGTTTTGGGAGGAGTGTGAGGGATTGGAGAGGAGTGTGAGGGATTGGAGAGGAGTGTGAGGGATTGGAGAGGAGTGTGAGGGGTTGGAGAGGAGTGTGAGGGGTTGTAGAGGAGTGTGAGGGGTTGGAGAGGAGTGTGAGGGGTTGGAGAGGAGTGTGAGGGGTTGGAGAGGAGTGTGAGGGGTTGGAGAGGAGTGTGAGGGGTTGGAGAGGAGTGTGAGGGGTTGGAGAGGAGTGTGAGGAGTTGGTGAGGAGTGTGAGGTGTTGGCAAGGAGTGTGAGGGGTTGGAGAGGAGTGTGAGGAGTTGGAGAGGAGTGTGAGGGTTTGGAGAGGAGTGTGAGGGGTTGGAGAGGAGTGTGAGGAGGTATTGGAGAGGAGTGTGAGGAGGTATTGGAGAGAAGTGTGAGGAGGTATTGGAGAGAAGTGTGAGGAGGTATTGGAGAGGGGTGCGAGGAGGTATTGGAGAGGAGTGTGAGGAGGTATTGGAGAGGAGTGTGAGGAGGTATTGGAGAGGAGTGCGAGGAGGTATTGGAGAGGAGTGTGAGGAGGAGTGGCATTGGAGAGGCGTGAGGGTGGAGAGGAATGAGGGGTCACATATTATGTGAAATAGTGTGAGGAGGTATTGGATCGATTTGTGATCGATTTGTGATTGATTCAATGGCAGAGATTTGAATGTCATTTATCGAGTGATCCGGTTGATTAAAGTGTATCGTGTGAGGTAGAGATTTGCCCTGACTGGTGTGGAAGTTGTTGATTTCTGACCGGGTGTTATTAAATCGTGTGGAGTGTATTCTCAGTTTTTCCAACATATTGGAACACATTTCCACAACAACATATTTCCACAACATATTTCCAGCGTCTTTCCCTCGCGGTCCCTCTGTACTGTCTTTCCCTCGTGGTCTCACTGTACTGTCTTTCCCTCGTGGTCTCACTGTGCTGTCTTTCCCTCGCGGTCCCACTGTACTGTCTTTCCCTCGTGGTCCCACTGTACTGTCTTTCCCTCGTGGTCCCACTGTACTGTCTTTCCCTCGCGGTCCCTCTGTACTGTCTTTCCCTCGTGGTCTCACTGTCCTGTCTTTCCCTTGTGGTCTCACTGTCCTGTCTTTCCCTCGTGGTCTCACTGTGCTGTCTTTCCCTCGTGGTCTCACTGTACTGTCTTTCCCTCGTGGTCTCACTGTGCTGTCTTTCCCTCGCGGTCCCTCTGTGCTGTCTTTCCCTCGCGGTCCCTCTGTGCTGTCTTTCCCTCGCGGTCCCTCTGTGCTGTCTTTCCCTCGCGGTCCCCCTGTGCTGTCTTTCCCTCGCGGTCCCTCTGTGCTGTCTTTCCCTCGCGGTCCCTCTGTGCTGTCTTTCCCCCGCGGTCCCTCTGTGCTGTCTTTCCCTCGCGGTCCCCCTGTGCTGTCTTTCCCTCGCGGTCCCTCTGTGCTGTCTTTCCTTCGCGGTCCCTCTGTGCTGTCTTTCCCTCGCGGTCCCTCTGTGCTGTCTTTCCCTCGCGGTCCCTCTGTGCTGTCTTTCCCTCGCGGTCCCTCTGTGCTGTCTTTCCCTCGCGGTCCCTCTGTGCTGTCTTTCCCTCGCGGTCCCTCTGTGCTGTCTTCCCCTCGCGGTCCCTCTGTGCTGTCTTTCCCTCGCGGTCCCTCTGTGCTGTCTTTCCCTCGCGGTCCCCCTGTGCTGTCTTTCCCTCGCGGTCCCTCTGTGCTGTCTTTCCCTCGCGGTCCCTCTGTGCTGTCTTTCCCTCGCGGTCCCTCTGTGCTGTCTTTCCCTCGCGGTCCCTCTGTGCTGTCTTTCCCTCGTGGTCCCTCTGTGCTGTCTTTCCCTCGCGGTCCCTCTGTGCTGTCTTTCCCTCGCGGTTCCTCTGTGCTGTCTTTCCCTCGCGGTCCCTCTGTGCTGTCTTTCCCTCGCGGTCCCCCTGTGCTGTCTTTCCCTCGCGGTCCCTCTGTGCTGTCTTTCCCTCGCGGTCCCCCTGTGCTGTCTTTCCCTCGCGGTCCCTCTGTGCTGTCTTTCCCTCGCGGTCCCTCTGCGCTGTCTTTCCCTCGCGGTCCCTCTGCGCTGTCTTTCCCTCGCGGTCCCTCTGTGCTGTCTTTCCCTCGCGGTCCCTCTGTGCTGTCTTTCCCTCGCGGTCCCTCTGTGCTGTCTTTCCCTCGCGGTCCCTCTGTGCTGTCTTTCCCTCGCGGTCCCTCTGTGCTGTCTTTCCCTCGCGGTCCCTCTGTGCTGTCTTTCCCTCGCGGTCCCTCTGTGCTGTCTTTCCCGCGTGGTCCCCCTGTGCTGTCTTTCCCTCACGGTCCCTCTGTGCTGTCTTTCCCTCGCGGTCCCTCTGTGCTGTCTTTCCCTCACGGTCCCTCTGTGCTGTCTTTCCCTCGCGGTCCCTCTGTGCTGTCTTTCCCTCGCGGTCCCTCTGTGCTGTCTTTCCCGCGTGATCCCCCTGTGCTGTCTTTCCCTCACGGTCCCTCTGTGCTGTCTTTCCCTCACGGTCCCTCTGTGCTGTCTTTCCCTCGCGGTCCCCCTGTGCTGTCTTTCCCTCGCGGTCCCTCTGTGCTGTCTTTCCCGCGTGGTTCCTCTGTGCTGTCTTTCCCTCGCGGTCCCTCTGTGCTGTCTTTCCCGCGTGGTCCCCCTGTGCTGTCTTTCCCTCACGGTCCCTCTGTGCTGTCTTTCCCTCACGGTCCCTCTGTGCTGTCTTTCCCTCGCGGTCCACCTGTGCTGTCTTTCCCTCGCGGTCCCTCTGTGCTGTCTTTCCCGTGTGGTCCCCCTGTGCTGTCTTTCCCTCACGGTCCCTCTGTGCTGTCTTTCCCTCATGGTCCCTCTGTGCTGTCTTTCCCTCACGGTCCCTCTGTGCTGTCTTTCCCTCACGGTCCCTCTGTGCTGTCTTTCCCTCGCGGTCCCTCTGTGCTGTCTTTCCCTCACGGTCCCTCTGTGCTGTCTTTCCCTCGCGGTCCCTCTGTGCTGTCTTTCCCTCACGGTCCCTCTGTGCTGTCTTTCCCTCACGGTCCCTCTGTGCTGTCTTTCCCTCACGGTCCCTCTGTGCTGTCTTTCCCTCACGGTCCCTCTGTGCTGTCTTTCCCTCACGGTCCCTCTGTGCTGTCTTTCCCTCACGGTCCCCCTGTGCTGTCTTTCCCTCGCGGTCCCCCTGTGCTGTCTTTCCCTCACGGTCCCCCTGTGCTGTCTTTCCCTCACGGTCCCTCTGTGCTGTCTTTCCCTCGCGGTCCCTCTGTGCTGTCTTTCCCTCGCGGTCCCTCTGTGCTGTCTTTCCCTCACGGTCCCTCTGTGCTGTCTTTCCCTCACGGTCCCTCTGTGCTGTCTTTCCCTCACGGTCCCTCTGTGCTGTCTTTCCCTCACGGTCCCTCTGTGCTGTCTTTCCCTCACGGTCCCTCTGTGCTGTCTTTCCCTCACGGTCCCTCTGTGCTGTCTTTCCCTCACGGTCCCTCTGTGCTGTCTTTCCCTCACGGTCCCTCTGTGCTGTCTTTCCCTCACGGTCCCTCTGTGCTGTCTTTCCCTCGCGGTCCCTCTGTGCTGTCTTTCCCTCACGGTCCCTCTGTGCTGTCTTTTCCTCACGGTCCCTCTGTGCTGTCTTTCCCTCGCGGTCCCTCTGTGCTGTCTTTCCCTCGCGGTCCCTCTGTGCTGTCTTTCCCTCGCGGTCCCTCTGTGCTGTCTTTCCCTCACGGTCCCTCTGTGCTGTCTTTCCCTCGCGGTCCCTCTGTGCTGCCTTTCCCTCACGGTCCCTCTGTGCTGTCTTTCCCTCACGGTCCCTCTGTGCTGTCTTTCCCTCGCGGTCCCCCTGTGCTGTCTTTCCCTCACGGTCCCTCTGTGCTGTCTTTCCCTCACGGTCCCCCTGTGCTGTCTTTCCCTCGCGGTCCCTCTGTGCTGTCTTTCCCTCACGGTCCCTCTGTGCTGTCTTTCCCTCACGGTCCCTCTGTGCTGTCTTTCCCTCGCGGTCCCTCTGTGCTGTCTTTCCCTCGCGGTCCCTCTGTGCTGTCTTTCCCTCACGGTCCCTCTGTGCTGTCTTTCCCTCACGGTCCCTCTGTGCTGTCTTTCCCTCACGGTCCCTCTGTGCTGTCTTTCCCTCACGGTCCCTCTGTGCTGTCTTTCCCTCGCGGTCCCTCTGTGCTGTCTTTCCCTCACGGTCCCTCTGTGCTGTCTTTCCCTCACGGTCCCTCTGTGCTGTCTTTCCCTCGCGGTCCCTCTGTGCTGTCTTTCCCTCGCGGTCCCTCTGTGCTGTCTTTCCCGCGTGGTCCCCCTGTGCTGTCTTTCCCTCGCGGTCCCTCTGTGCTGTCTTTCCCTCATGGTCCCTCTGTGCTGTCTTTCCCTCGCGGTCCCTCTGTGCTGTCTTTCCCTCGCGGTCCCTCTGTGCTGTCTTTCCCGCGTGGTCCCCCTGTGCTGTCTTTCCCTCACGGTCCCTCTGTGCTGTCTTTCCCTCACGGTCCCTCTGTGCTGTCTTTCCCTCGTGGTCCCTCTGTGCTGTCTTTCCCTCGCGGTCCCTCTGTGCTGTCTTTCCCGTGTGGTCCCCCTGTGCTGTCTTTCCCTCACGGTCCCTCTGTGCTGTCTTTCCCTCACGGTCCCTCTGTGCTGTCTTTCCCTCGCGGTCCCTCTGTGCTGTCTTTCCCTCACGGTCCCTCTGTGCTGTCTTTCCCTCGCGGTCCCCCTGTGCTGTCTTTCCCTCGCGGTCCCTCTGTGCTGTCTTTCCCACGTGGTCCCCCTGTGCTGTCTTTCCCTCACGGTCCCTCTGTGCTGTCTTTCCCTCGCGGTCCCTCTGTGCTGTCTTTCCCGCGTGGTCCCTCTGTGCTGTCTTTCCCTCGCGGTCCCTCTGTGCTGTCTTTCCCTCGCGGTCCCTCTGTGCTGTCTTTCCCTCGCGGTCCCTCTGTGCTGTCTTTCCCTCGCGGTCCCTCTGTGCTCTCTTTCCCTCGTGGTCCCTCTGTGCTGTCTCTCCCTCGCGGTCCCCCTGTGCTGTCTTTCCCTCGCGGTCCCCCTGTGCTGTCTTTCCCGCGTGGTCCCCCTGTGCTGTCTTTCCCTCACGGTCCCTCTGTGCTGTCTTTCCCTCGCGGTCCCCCTGTGCTGTCTTTCCCTCGCGGTCCCCCTGTACTGTCTTTCCCTCGCGGTTGTCAGCTCTTTCACGAGCCTCGAATCAGTATTAAAAAAAAAAAAAAAAAATAAGATTGTGTTCATTACACCATTTTAACCATTTTGTAAAATTTAATGTGCAGCATGTAAATCAAGATGTCCAAATGTCACACACGTCCATACCCGTGGGATTCCCACGGGTGACCCCACTAGTATTTCTAAATATTAAACACGGACCAGGTGGTTTATTGCTTGAACGAGAGACATGGGTAAATATTTGATCCAACGAGCTTGGCATTACCCCACGTTTCTCTGTTTCTGTCATCACACCTTCCATCATGTACATTTTTCCATACCACTCATGCCATATGCAATAATCAGTCACTTCGCTGACAGGAATACTGAAAGAGGGTGGCAGAGACAGAGGGCAGAGAGAGGAGGGGAGATAGAGAGGCAGGGGTAGAAAGTGAGGGAGAGGGGAGAGAGAAGAGGGGGGTGAAAGAGGAAAGGAGGAGGGAGGAGGCGTGAAGAAGAGGGGGGGAGTGGAGGGGGGAGAGGAGGAGGGAAGAGGAGGAGGAAGAGAGGAGGGGGGAAGAGAGAGGAGGGGGGGGGAGAGAGAGGAGGGGGGAAGGGAGAGGCAGGGGTAGAGAGTGAGGGGAGGAGTGGAGGGGGGAGAGAGAAGAGGGGAGAAAGAGGAGAGGAGGGGGAAGAGAGAGGAGGGGGGAAGACAGTGGAAGGGGGAGACAGAGGAACAGGGAGAGAAAGAGTGAGGGAGAGAAAGGAAGGGGAGAGAGGGAATTGGGGAGGGAGAGAGGAGGGGGGGGGGAGGAGGGAGAGAGGGTAGCAGATCAGGGTATAATGAAAGCAGATCACACAAAAATGTGAAACAATGCGATTTTGTGTAAATAAATAAAAAAATGTCATGCATACTGCCTGAGCCTTCGCCGGTGGATGGTTTAATTTGTTTAATGGATGGTCTAATGTAGCCTTCGCAACAGATTAATTATTTTCGTTTTACTCAATGAAGGTACACTTTGGGTGCATTCCTTAATCTTTTCTTCACTCAATATAATTGTCCGAACAGCAGCAAAAGTCTAGGTTAATTCTTTTGCAATTTCACATTTTCTTGGGTAAATATAAAGAAGGAAGAACCACAGCCTTGCTTAAATGAAATACGCTTAGTTACAAGAATGGGTACTTTCTTAAAATTTTTAGATTTTACTCCAGATTTTTTTAAAATTTTTTTTGTATACAAGATCGAGGCTCGTGTAAGAGCTAACATTGATAACAAAAAGACAAACTGACACATAAAACATATGATAAAGAGAGCGGAAGACAAGATGGAGAGCAGGGACATCGGGAGATCTGTGGGACGGAGAGGGCTTCAGGGAGGAGGAGGCTTGGGAAGGGGGGCGGGGGGGTGGGAAGTAAAAAAAAAACACATGGACACGGATAGGACTTCCAGGAAAGAAGTTGGTATTTCAAAAAAGTGGATCTAGGGTGAATTGACATGGGTAGAAAAGATCAAGGTTTTGGATGGGGAAACATAAGAGATGGTTGTGAACAGCTGTTTTAAAGACCTGGAGGGAGGAGTGGGATTAAAGGGAATGGGGGAGTTTGTTCCAGAGGAGGGTGAAAAGAGGAATGAAGGAGTGAAGGTGAGCAGAGAGCTTGATTTTGGCAGTTTAACCATAAGAGGGTTGCAGGCAGATCTTGTGCGACCTGTAGGAATATTTGGGGGACAGAGCCCAGAGAGAGCTGGGGGAGCAAGGTCGGAGAGGAGTCGGTAGAAGCCGGAAAGACCACCAACCTGCCTGCGGTGAGTAAGTGAAAGGCCCCCGGAGATAGCTTCATCACGGGAGATTCCAATGATTCTGAACGCTTTGGTTTCAAAAGCGTGAAGCCGAGGTTGATGTGAGGCAGGAGCACCAGCCCAGAGGGGAGAACAGTATTCCATTGAGCTGCGGATGAAAGCCTTGTATATGGTGAGGAGCTCAGGTGTGCCAAGGAAGGACTTCGCACGACGGAGGATGCCCAGTCGGCGACTGGCTTTGCAGGCCAGCTTGGAAATGTGGTTTGCCCAGGTAATATCATGGCTGATAGTGAAACCCAAAAGCTTGAGTGACAGAACTTCTTGGAGAGTATTGTTGAGAAAGTAGATGGGAGGGTTGTCCAGTCAGATTTCACCACTTTTTTCTTTTTTTTTTGTATACAGGATCGAGGATCGTGAAAGAGCTAACATTTATCACACAAAAAAAAATCAAAGACACACAAAGTATTTAATAAGGGGAGCGGTAGACAAGATGGGGAGAAGGGGAAGCACACAAACAACAACATTACCAAACACAACATTACCATTACCACAACCACTTATTTAGTCCACGAGATCCGAACCTCAAATTTGAACACAGATTTTGATTATATACTTGAATTAGTCAATGACAGTCTATCGTGGAAAATCACATCATATAATGCATGAAATAGCTCTAAAATTCTACTTTGAAAACTATACACCTACAAAAGCGATGCATACAACGATTCAGACATAGATATGAAGATCAGGTATTCAATGATAGCGTACCTGCGAGGTCACAGCCAGCTGACCAAGATAGCATCCCTCCATCTTGGTCCCTCTGTACTGATCTGTAAGGCTTTTTAAATGATCAACACCCCACTAAATTATCTTGAAAAAGGGTGTATAGATTTACCCAAATACCCAGTTTTTATGCCTACATCAGGTTGTCTGTCCGGCTGTCCGTCCTTGCGTCCGTCCATCCGTGAAAGGTTTTCGTTACCGCGATAACTTGAGAACGGCTGAAGGGATCTTAGTCAAACATGGTGCAGGTATGTATAATGAGGTAGAGATGAACCGATTAGATTTTGGGGTCATAAGGTCAAAGGTCAAAGTCTGTCATCTATATTATAATAGCCGTAGATGATTCTGTCTGTCTGTCTGTCTGTCTATCTGTTGGGTGTCTGTCCGGGGTGTGGCTTACTCGGTTTGCAGAGTAGCTCCACCCATAGCTCCACCCATTCTGGGAGTGGCTATAAACAAATATCCACCATTTTATTAACTCGCATAGCTTTGAGTCCTGTTTTGTAGGCCCGTGGTGTCTTGCTCTCCCCCAGTTTTATTTCAAATCAAATTCGATAAATCATTTCATTTTTCACAGTCGCTAACATAGTTTTAGACTCGGTTGAAAAAAAACGGGAAGAAAATCCGATGAAAGTTGCCGTTTATAGAACGAAATGAATTCTCAAAGGCCTGTAACTTCAAGGCCATTGAGTCTCTCTCACGCCTTTATCTCCAATCTAACTCACCATATGATTTCATTTTTATCGATGGTTTTACTTTTAGACTCGGTGTCAGCAATAATTGAGAACAATCCACACACGCGGGAAAATGCAGAGATATATTTTTTAAAATCGCGTCATGGTGTATCATACACCGCCCAACATGACACCGCCGGCAATGTGTCGATATATATTAAAAATTCGCTTTTGCTTTTCCGTTATGATATATTACTATTTCGTTTGATGATAGTCGTCACAAAAACGTCAACAATGATGCCGACATATATTTCTTCGTTTTTATTTCATTCAACATATTAGCCGGAAGTAAAATATGTTTCAGGAAATTACCGAGAGATATTTCTTCGTTTTTTTTATTAGTTATGTGCGCATACACTTTAAATAGGTTTATTTGAAATCTTTAATTTTCCACAAACATTCCACACACGCGGGAAAATGCAGAGATATATTTTTTAAAATCGCGTCATGGTGTATCATACACCGCCCAACATGACACCGACGGCAATGTGTCGATATCTATTTTAAATTCGATATATCATTTCATTTTTCACAGTCGCTAACATAGTTTTAGACTCGGTTGAAAAAAAACGAGAAGAAAATCCGATGAAAGTTGCCGTTTATAGAACGAAATGAATTCTCAAATGCCTGTAACTTCAAGGCCATTGAGTCTCTCTCACGCCTTTATCTCCAATCTAACTCACCATATGATTTCATTTTTATCGATGGTTTTAGAGTCGGTGTCAGCAATAATTGAGAACATTCCACACACGCGGGAAAATGCAGATATATTTTTTAAAATCGCGTCATGGTGTATCATACACCGCCTAACATGACACCGACGGCAACGTGTCGATACATATTAAAAATTCGATATATCATTTCATTTTTCGCAGTCGCTAACATAGTTTTCGACTCGGTTGAAAAAAAACGGGAAGGAAATCCAATGAAAGTTGCCGTTTATAGAACGAAATGAATTCTCAAACGCCTGTAACTTCAACTTCAAGGCCATTGAGTCTCTCTCACGCCTTTATCTCCAATCTAACTCACCATATGATTTCATTTTTATCGATGGTTTTGGACTCGGTGTCAGCAATAATTGAGAACATTCCACACACGCGGGAAAATGCAGAGATATATTTTTAAAAATCGCGTCATGGTGTATCATACACCGCCCAACATGACACCGACGGCAACGTGTCGATATATATTAAAAATTCGCTTTTGCTTTTCTGTTAAGATATATTACTTTTTCGTTTGATGACAGTCGTCACAAAAACGTCAACAATGATGCCGACATATATTTCTTCGTTTTTATTTCATTCAACATTATTAGCCGGAAGTAAAATATGTTTCAGGAAATTACCGAGAGATATTTCTTCGTTTTTTAAAATTAGTTATGTGCGAATACACTTTAAATAGGTTTATTTGAAATCTTTAATTTTCCACAATATAATTTACTTGCCATTTATCATTTGATGATTACGAGACAAATTCCTCTTGAGGATCGTGACAATTCATGCGCTGCGTGGAAACTTCTATTTCCAAAATGAATGAGACGATCGATGAAGAACGCAGACTTGAACAGGATGCAGCAAGAAAACGAATGAGACGGGCGAACGAGTCCATCGACGAACGTCAATGCAAACTTGCGGGGTCACCCGTGGGAATCCCACGGGCATGGATGTGTGTGACATTTCGACATATTGAGTTAGATGCTGCACATTCATTTTTACAAAATGGTTACTGGCAAGTCATCAGATCCAGAAATGGTGTAAAAACCACCGTTTAGAGGCCATTTTTCCCCGCAAAGCGGGGGTTGGCCTTTTCGGGGACCGTGGTAGTTGTTGTTTTTTTGTCCCCTTTTTGAAGCAATGTTTTACGGCCGGATGCCCTTCCTGACGCCAACCCTTTTTGCCGCCTTCAACGACAAACAGGGAATTACCAGTGAACTGGTACTCAATTAGCCGACCTCGGAAGGATGACAGGCTGAGTCAACCCCCCTGGCATTAATTCGGCGATCGACCGAGATTCGAACCCAGGATCCTAAGCCGGCACCCTAGCCGCTAGCCCAACACCAGAAATGGTGTCATGAACACAATTTATTTACGCACAAGCACAAAAGCAAGACGGGCCGATTTCCGATTCCGACGGGCCGACGGGCGAGACGGGCCGATTTCCGATTCCGACGGGCCGATTTGGAGCAAGAAAAAGAACGAGACGGGAGAAAAAGGAGAGAAACGAGACGGGGAAAGCCGATTGGAGAGGCGAGTGAGGCGCGATTGGAGAGGAGTGTGAGGCGCGATTGGAGAGGAGTGTGAGGCACGATTGGAGAGGAGTGTGAGGCGTGATTGGAGAGGAGTGTGAGGCACGATTGGAGAGGAGTGATTGGAGGGGAGTGTGAGGCACGATTGGAGAGGAGTGTGAGGCACGATTGGAGAGGAGTGTGAGGCGCGATTGGAGAGGAGTGTGAGGCGCGATTGGAGAGGAGTGTGAGGCGCGATTGGAGAGGCGTGTGAAGGATTGCAGAGGAGAGGAGTGTGAGGGATTGGAGAGGTGAGGGATTGGAAAGGAGAGGGATGTGAGGGTTTGGAGAGGAGAGGAGTGCTAGGTGGAGAGAGGAGAGTGTCAGGTGGAGACAGGAGAGTGTCAGGTGGAGACAGGAGAGTGTCAGGTGGAGAGGAGTGAGGGGTCACATATTATGTGAAATAACTAAATTCACACCATTTCTGGATCTGATGACTTGCCAGTAACCATTTTGTAAAAATGAATGTGCAGCATATAACTCAATATGTCGAAATGTCACACACATCCATGCCCGTGGGATTCCCACGGGTGACCCCGCTAGTATATCTATAAATTGAGAACGGCCAAAGTGATGCAATTCAAACTTGGTACAGGTATGTATAATAATGTAAAGATTAACCGATTAGATTTTGTGGGCAAAGTTCAAAGGTCAATGTCCTAATAGGTCTATAACTTGAGAATGGCTGAAGTAATCTAATTCAAACTTGTTAATCATGCACTCCCTTGGATTTCCCCTAGAATGCATGCAAAGTTTCGGGCCACTAGGTTTCATGGATTTGGAGTTAAGTTGGACGGACGGATGGACGGACGGACGGACGGACGGACGGACGGACGGACACACACACACACACACACACACACACACACACACACACACACACACACACACACACACACACACACACACACACACACACACACACACACACACACTTATTATTGTTACATTTGTGGGGGGGTAGGCTATACCTTAGTCCAGGTAGAATTGCATAGATAGTGTGCTCTGACTGTCATGAAGAAGAAGAAACCCTCATGTATCATAAGTAGGGATCCAGTAGACCGTATGTCGTGGAAGAGCGTATCTTCGTTCCCATCACAAGGGGTGGGATATGTCAATTAGTTAGGGATTATGAGTAATTAATCCGCTGTATGGAATGGCCTCTGTTATTTTACCTCTGTTCCTTATGACAAATGCAGCACAAATACCTAGCCAGGAAATCGCCCATTGATGACACTAAATAAAAACCAACTGGAAACAGGACATTGAGCACTACTGCGGATAACATTGACGTGGTGAGCACACAGGCACAAAAGGTCCGTGGGGGGAGGGGGCACTTCCCAAAGAGCAGTGATTGATCCAGGATTGATTGGCGCAAAAGACTGGTAAGAAGGGACTAGGGGATTGGTGGAGACGTCGTAGCATGACGTCAGAGCCTCGACTATAAAGGAGCGCTCTGGCCGACATTTTCTGGCTCTTGAGCGAAGGACATTCCTTGAGACACCACGATTTCTCAGATTTTAGTAATCAAAAGACTGACTGTCTAAGGCAGACCTACCTTCCAGGGGGCCTGAGGCAGACAGCGGGATTTTACTCCGGGCCTACATTTGATTTTCCCAATGTTACGCCCTGAAAAGGAGAAATCAGGATCGGAGTCAGGCTAGTGCAACTCCGAATGCGCTGGCCAGTGCGAGAAATCGTCCTTGAAGGACAGTGACTTGTGAAGGTCCCCGTGCCACACTTACTGCATCAGAGAACGACCTTGTCCAAGAGGGTTACAAATCTTTCATTTCCGAGGGGCTTGTGTCACTGGATGGGGACTTAATTAACCAGAGACCTGTTAGGGTATTGAGGAACATGGGAGCACATCAATCTTTGATGCTCGAGGGCATTTTGCCATTGTCTGGAAAAACTGCAACTGGGGTTAGTGTCCTCTTACAGGAGGTTGGTGGCTTCGTTAAAGCTCCTCTTAATGCGATTCATTTAAAGTCTGAGTTGGTGTCAGGACCGGTCACTGTGGGGTTACAAGCCACTCTTCCTGTAGAGGAAATTAATTTTATTATCGGGAACGATTTGGCTGGTGGTCGAGTTTCAGGTATTCCGATGTTGGTTGAAAAGCCCAGTATGGAAAATAACAGCAGCGTTGGAACAGGAGATTCGGGGTATCTTTCCATCATGTGCAGTGACTCTTGCTATGGAGAGGAAGCGCTCTGAAGAGAATGAGAAGGAAGGCGATGTGGATTTGGGTTCCATAGAGATATTGGAGGAAAGGTCTGGGAGACACGGTAGGAAAGGGAGTGACACCAAGCAACCTAATGATAAGGTTTCATCTGGACCAAAGGACAAAATGGAGTGTCCGTCGGAGACGACTTGGAACATGGCTGAACAAACGGTGCTCGTCCGAAAGAGACTTGTTGAAGAGCAACACAGATTTTGCACTCCGGAGTCTGATTGGTAAAGCCATTACAGAGGAAGAGGCTATGAAGGTACCTGTTGGTTATTTCATGAAAGGGGAAATACATATGAGAAAATGGAGACCACCGGAGATACCAGCGAATGACGAGTGGAAAGTCCATTACCAAGTTGTGGTGCCACAACCGTACCAGAAGGAGATATTGAGTTTGGCACATGAGACACCTTTGGCCGGGCACCTTAGAGTGAACAAGACGTGTGAAAGAATTCTGGCACATTTTGTCTGGCCAGGATTGCGACGTGATGTGGCGGAATTCTGTAAATCTTGTCATTCACGTCAGCTGGTAGGCAAACCTAATCAGAAACCCCCTTCAGCGCCTTTAAAACCGATTCCAGCTTTTGAAGAACCATTCAGCCGGATCATTATTGACTGTGTAGGTCCTTTACCTAAAACTAAGGCTGGACATCAGTATATGCTGACCATCATGTGTGCTTCCACTAGTTTCCCAGAAGCGGTGCCTCTAAGAAAAATTACTGCGACAGTTATTGCGAAGGCCTTGATTAAATTTTTCACCCTGGTTGGCCTACCTAAGGTCATCCAGAGTGATCAGGGTTCCAAATTAATGTCAAAGCTTTTTCAGCAAGTGGTACACCTGTGGGAGTGAAGCAAGTGAGGTCGAGTACTTACCATCCCGAGAGCCAAGGGGCCTTGGAAAGGGTTCACCAGACATTAAAGAATATGATCAGAACTTACTGCTTTGAATGTGACAAAGATTGGGACGAGGGAGACGAGGGAGTCTGTCTGTCCAGGAGTCCTTAGGATTCAGTCCTTTTGAACTCGTGTTTGGACACACAGTTCGAGGACCTGTGAAACTGGTGAAGGAACAGTGGCTACAAGAGGAGTCGCAGTCAACTGTGTTAGAGTATGTGACAACTGCTAGGCACAAATTGGCTAAGGCCTGTGAAGTAGCTAGAGGAAACTTGAAAACAGCACAGGACAAAATGAAAGTGAGACATGACAAGACTTCTCAGATAAGAAATCTCAGTCCCGAGGACCGAGTGCTAGTGTTGCTTCCAGTCCCAGGTCAGCCACTACAAGCTGGGTATTTTGGTCCCTATGCCATTGAAAGGAGGGTCAATGAAACTGATCGAAAGGAGGGTTACTGAAATGTGACATGAAACATGCGTCCAGACCGACGGAAAAAACGGCAGCTGTGTCACGTTAACTGACTGAAGAAATATTATGAGAGGAAGCCTGCGGAAAAAATGGCTCCCGTCTCACCTGTCGTACCTGTAGTCAGTGTGTAAGTGAATCCAGAGTTTTAGGCCAGTGTGAAGTTCGATAGCATTGATGACCAGGCTTGCCCCAGATTGACCAACACTGAAGTGTTAAGGAACCTAGACCAGAAATTAGGTCATTTGACGAGGCAACAACAAGGACAATTATCCAACCTAATTTCTGAGTTTGCACATTTGTTCACAGATGTACCTGGTCGTACCGATCTGGTATGTCATGATATTGATGTGGGGGAAGCCATTCCCGTGAAACAACACCCCTACCGGATGAACCCCGTTAAGATGAAAGGTCTGCACTGATCACAACCCCTTAACCTTCATTTCAAAAATAAAAAATAAAAATCAGAGGTTGATGAGATGGAGCTTGTCTTTGCAAGAGTTCAACTTGCAAATTGGGCATGTAAAGGGCACAGACAATGTAGTCGCCGATGCTTTATCCAGAGTGAATTAACCTTGAGGATTCCTGTGCATTGTTTGGAATTTTTGTTACTTATGGGATTTGATCAGCCATAGTTTTGATTTGTAGTTGTGGGTGTGAGTATTACTTTTGGTTGTTAAAGATACTTTTTGTATGGAAAGAAAGTTTTCACCATGTTCAAACTTTCTTCCTTGAAGGCGGGGAGTGTTACGGATCTGTCACTTCTGCCTTTGTTGTTGTTATATACTTGTAGAATATTTTAAGTTTCAGGTAATATTGTTAAGATTTTTGTGTGCAATGGAGATGACTTCAGTAAAAGGTAAAAATAAATGTTTGTGAAGGAAAAAGGAAAACGCGGCAATTACCGGAAGAGAAAAGGAGAGAGAGGAGGAGACAGCCATGTAAGGGATACAGCCGTGAATTGCATCGAGGCTGCGAGCAGACTTTTTATATTTGTCGCAATTGAGTTGAGGCTTCCCGGGAAAGGGATTGCCCGCGACGTCGTCACATATTGCGATTGCAATTAAACATGCGTCTCAGATCTTATTACCAAGTGTGAGCTATTGTTGGAGGGAAAGCAAGAGCCTCCATTACAGGCCGATCTGCCATTTTGTCCTCGAAGAGGCTATCCGCCTGGTGCTTCGTGCTTTGTCATTGGGATTCCCATAACGATATCATTGTGTGGAGCACCATTGGTTTCCATATCGACATCATTGTGTTGAGCACCGTTGGTTTCCATATCGGCTTAATCGTTGGTAGACGTGGGGCGTGGATTGCGCTCACGTTTTGGGGGATCGTTATCCCATGCCACCAGCTGTCCGATCTCTCACCCCGTAACTCCACGTTCGCTGCCGTGCTGATAAATGCCTGTTCTGGTCGTTCTGCACGACTTCCACCTTCAACCAGCGTGGGGATCCGTGCACGGACTTTGGGGAATGTTACATTCCACTCACGTTTGGCGTATCGTGAGTTTCTTGCTTTGAGAGCATTGGGTAATGATGGCACCATCACATGTATTGTTCTTTTGATGCAAGTGATATTTTCATTGTACTTTCTTTAATAGTGTTATTATTGTGTATGTGAGAGTTCTTAGTACAATTACTTGTTTTGCTCTACGATTGCATTGGTGTGGTTTCACCATGGTTTCTTAGAACACTCAAAACAACAAATATTTCTGCTGTGTTCCCGCTCGAGACTCTGAGGGGCACCGTAACTGGAGTTTGGGAAATAATACGTAACAATATATATATTGTTGCGGATCTCCTCGTCGGCCTTTCCCCTTACCAAGGGGGGGTTAGTCCCCTGGTCTTTTACTAGCCGACGCGATCCGGGACTATGACGTTCCTTCCGGACGGCGTTGAATAGGGTGGTAGGCTGAATTCCTATTACCTAAGTACCAACGCTGCCCAGAAAGCAAGAAAATAACCCCTCCGAATCACGGTTGTAGGTGGAAACGCCAAGCGATAGCGAACCGTGATCCGAGCCGTTGACAAGGACTAAACCCGATCTGAGCGGTTCCGAATCGTGCCACGCTTACCCAATGGAGGAAAACACTGATACGGTCGAATCAGGAAAGACAGGAAGAACAGATTGGTTTATTTACAATTTGTACAGGAAGGAGAAGAAGTACACACAGTGCAGCTTAATACAGTCTTAACTTATCCCAGGACACGGGCCCGTTTCACACTCAGCCACTCACACGGGGATTGCAGATGGTCAGGGTGATGGTCCAGGGATGATGGTGTCCAGGCAGTCCGCTCCGGTCCCCGACTCATACCGCGAAGAGATGGTCAGGGCGGCAGAAGCTCCCCGCGGGTCGTTGACGCCGATCGGACAATTACGGGGTTAAATGCGGGGTGAAAGGTAGGCTGGCTGGGCGGTTACTGGCGACCACGGTCGCGTACGTATTACATGAACCGGGCTATATGCGCTCCCAATACAGGCTCAATAGGCGCTCCCCAATGCAAGTTCAATAGCATACGTCCTCATTCAAAGCGCGTATCCGCTGCAGTCCTCTTCGAATGAAACCTTTATCATGCGCGCTCTCTCAACAAGTTCTTTCGCACGAGTCCTGTACAATCAGACGTCTCCGCGCAGTCCTCATAAGTTCGCATATATTCCTTCTGGCCAGACCTCTCGAGGGCTTTGGGCACGCGCTTATATAGCCTTTTCAGCGAACCTTCCAGCACTTGCTGATTGCGCCCTTACCATGCCCTCTTAAGCCATGCCCACCGAGCCCTGGTTGGTCGTTGCCCTCACCGTCACCGCCTTCTGACGTGCTGCTTGATGCGGCCACGCCTCTTCCTCGCGCTCCTCCCCCTTTCCAGGCCTACCTCCTGGCATTTGGCTGGTTTCGAGCGAAAACGTAAGGGCAGCGAACGCTGCTGGCAAACGAGGTGGATTGGAGGGTGGCCGCAACATGAATGGGACCTAAGCTTATTTCCTTTACACAACGCAGGTATCACTAGTGGAAATGGCCTTATCCTCACACATACTATGACATAACTAATGTTCTAAGGTGGCCTACGTGTTGCTTGTGAACTAACTATGGGGGCAAACCTTTAACCTTTAATGATGTTATATTTACACTCTCAAAACCGTAACAATATATATATATATATATATATATATATATATATATGTAATTATATTGTTAAGGTTGGGAACGTACCATACCCTCCATGGTGCACCACCCCACCCTCCTCCCCCCACCCCCCCCCCTCGACCATCGTTGGTACCCGCCGAGCTAATGCCAGTTTTGTTATGGCCGATCGCTACTCTGGGTGCGAGCAATGGCGGAGCAATGGAAGAAAAGACATTCACGGACAGAGAGAAGAGGAAACTTTTAATAATTTGATTTATTTACAAGTATTTACAGTGTAATTTTTCAATAGGAAAGAAAAGAAGGACAAGAGGCAGAAACTTAGCTTATTATATGCCTTATTACGATCACTACGAATAAACACAATAAGGGCGCCCAGCACACATTCACGAGGTAGGGGAGGAGGAACGAATGTTGGGAACCTGTTATCGAAATGGCCACAATGGTACCAGATGCTTCTCCTCGCAACGCCGTTTGTCTCGACCTCACCAACGAGCACCTGGCCGACAAGCTGCAGTCCCGAAAACGAGCAAGTAAAGGTGATCCCAGCACGAACACAAACAGGTGAAAAGTGTTGGTAACCATGCAGAGCAAGTATGTCGGGAACCATGTAGAGTGAGTGCCAGTGAACAGTGCAGAGCGATTGCCAGGGAACCATGCAGAGTGAGTGCCAGGGAACCGTGCAGAGTGAGTGCCAGGGACACGTGGAGTAAGCACGTTGTGATCTCGTGCAAGGTAAAGTGAGTGTCGTGCACACGTGCAAGAATGAAACCGACCAAGCGAGTAAATCACGTGCAGGGGCAAGGTGAACAATGTCCCAGGCCGAAGAGAGAGAGACCAAAAACACGTGTATAGCCAATGGAATCAAAGGTGAAAAGTAATGCAGGCACATACTGAGGCCTGTGAGAGGGTCCAATCAAGGAAAGAGCACACGTGTACTGCCAACAAAGTCCGAAAGCCAAAAGAAAATCCAAAGAATGCACATGTACAAGGCCTTTTGTCCAGCCATTTCCAGGGGTGGGTTGAGGGCTGTTCGAGGGTGTCCTGGCTCCCGATTGGTGGAGCCCACCACTCCGCCCCCACAAGCTCCCCTGAAGTTCCTCAGGCCCTGATTGGTGGAGTGTCGCTTCCTTGCCCCCACAAACCCTCTCGGAGGGACTTTTACCTGGTGATTGGATGGTGTGCCTTTGAGCCTGTGTGCATTGCCTGGCAAATTATCCTTGATGAGTAGAAGGAGGCCTATCTTTCCCAACACATAACGACATACTAACCCGAAATAAGGGGAAGGGCTAAGATAATGGTCTGCTATGAAATAACTATTCTAAGGGACCAGTATGGTGGTTGCCATTACTTTTTCGTGGTTTCCCAAAACTGTAACAATATATATATCATTATGTATGTATGTATGTATGTATGTATATGTATATACTGTTGCGGTTTTGTGAATAAAGGATGACCCCCCCTCGTAGGTAGTTGCACCACAACATGTAGCCTCGCTGTAGTTGTTATTTCTTAGTAACTGTAAGCGGTCTCCTTTCCTGTGTTAGTTTTGCGTTGAGCAGGCCAGTGAGTAGGCCTCAATTGGGCTAGGATGCCATGTGCTCGGCCTGGAACAAGTCTGGCAAGGCCGAAGGGAGGAACTGCAGGGGGAGTGGCCGGTAAGCAGCGAGCACCAATCAGAGCTCGAGGGGGGTGGCTCACCACGGCAACGAGGGGAGGGGCTTGGAACATTCGGGTAGGACCGGAGAGGGGCCATATAAAACCCTGCCCCGAGCCCCCCGCGTGAGAGTCGAGGAATGAGCAGAGACACGGTGAGAACCCCCAAGCAGACGAGTCAGAGCTCAAGTGAGAATCCACAGAACGTGTCAGAGTCGCCCAGCCCCTGAACGAGTCGGAATGCTTGAATTGAATTGCTCGTTATAGCCTCGCGGTACACAAATCCCCGTGCCCTGTGCCCTGCGCTCTGCGGCTGTATTAATCGCGCTTGTGGAGACGATCCAATCCGGAGCCACCTACGCCAACGATCCTCCTACCTGGGCTCCCTGCATACGTGCCGTGAACATCGGAGGGCCACGCCGGGCGAGCTGTCCTGGAACGACCGGCGCCAAGGCGCGTTTGGCGCGCGAACTTCCTTCCTTCCTTCCTTTTCCCTGCGTGAGTGAGTGGGCCCTTTGTCTGGGGTTTAGTTAAGACTGCTTAAGTGCCTGCTCTGTGTCTCTTCACCTGTATAGCTGTAAATAAACCGTGTTCTTCCTCTTATTTGATCGTTCCCGTCATTTCACAATTGGCTTAAAATCGCACGAACAGAACTGCTCGAATCGAGTTCAATAAAAGGTAACGGCACGAGTCACGTGATACGCAAACCGCTCGGCGTACTCGATTAGCGTGGCTTGTGCGAGGTCCGGTCCCCGTTTCCGTGGCAGCGTGGGTACCAAAGGTACGTGCGGCGTCGACCCGATACCCTTTTCCACGCTCGCTGCGGGAGTGGCGATTCGGCCTCATGGACACGAAGACCCGAGGGGGAAAAGGGGTTTAACCCCCCCCCCCCCCTCTGTACGTCGACGGGCTTCGGGAGATCCGCAATAATACATATACATATACAGACACACACACACACTCTATAATTGTAAGGACCTTCCTGTCAGGCAACGTCAGGCAGAGATGGGAGGTAAGTGAGTGCAGGACTCAAACCTCTTGGATAACCCACCTAGTTTAGGACTATATGATTCCAGCTTGATGAAGCACGAAATAGTGATAATGGCTCCCGAGGAAGGAAGAGCATTGGGGGCAGAGTGATCGCTCAAACCCAGGAACATTGGGCAACCAATCACCAGGTCGGGGTGCCATTTCCACGGGAGGGTCCATGGAGAGGGATAAAAATTGGGCAGTGCAGGTGCAAAGGGCCTCTAAAGGTGTTTTTTTTTTTTTTTTTTTTTTTTTTAGTGCAGGTGCAAAGGGCCTGTTCGAGCCATTTGTGAGTTTGAGACAGCTACAAGTTCGAAATAGTTTTGAGTTCGAGCTAGTTTTTAGTTATTGACAGCCCCGGCGAGCAATTGGCATTACTGCAGTTGGGCAGAGGTCACGTGCTTGACATTCCAACAGTACAAATCCTGCGGAAAGACCTCCCAAAATCCTTTGCCTGATGCTCATTGTTTGGTACACATGAGTAATTGAGGGAGTGCAATGGGGGCTTTAGTTATTCTTGTACAATAGGTTGTCATTCCTTCCGTTGTACGTTGTCTTTGTGCAGATAATTATATTTATAATAACGTGTCCACCCACCATCCTGTTCCAAAACCTGCACGCAAGAAACCCGTTTCGGTATTCAATTGGTGTCGCTGGAGTCGATAAAGTTCATTCTTTTGTGGATAATAAAATCGTATAAAGCAGCGGACAATCTACTTGTGTCAGCTTCAAAATAAATTGGCTCATCCTCAGGAATTAATCCATTCCAGGCTGGGCAGTTTGGTGTTAGCCAGGTCCATCCTCAGTACAATACTGTCGTTAGATTGCCTGAAATATAAAGATCTTTTCATTTAGGAGGATAAAACAAAAGGAGCTGTCACAAGCATGAATAAACAGCAAGGTAGAGGTGGAAAGAGGACAGAACAAACAGCGATCCAAACAGTTATACGAACCTTGAACCAGTTAATTGTGACATTGCTTTGTAAGTGCTGCAAAGCTGGACAGTAAAGTGTCTTCGAAGTTCCGATGTGTGCTGTGAAACTGTAACTCGACTCAGAATGGTAGCACGAGGTCGTTTCCGGTCGCCACACTTTTAACATGTGACACACACTCCGATTCCTGGCAAAAAAAGAAGAAAATGCATTACCCCGTGGAGCTGTCCCCTCAAGGTTGCAGATTTCACGTGTCCACCCACTAAATTTTTCCATTCAGCGGTTTCCGAGAAATCATATTTTTATTATTTGCGTTTAATCCAAGATGGCTGCCATAACACGTGACCGATGACGCCACAATTATCATCAAAACATTCTGAATGGGTGTCACTCCTACCCTGAAAGTTTTGTCTCAAATGGACATGTGATTGCTGAGAAAAACAAACAAGCCCGGACGGACGGACGGACAACCCGAAAACATAATGCCTCCGGCAACCTTCGGGGGGGCGGAGGCATATAAAGAAGCAAACTAGAGTTAATAGAACACCTTACCCCAATGCAGTCTGAGAAACAAGGACATGGGCGGGATCCACGAGGGGCAAATTTGATGGGTCGCTATGACATAGAATGATGAAAAACATTGTCCAAGTGCTGCTAAACGGAAGGGGTTTGAAAGTTCAAAAAACGTGATTTGTGTTCTACAGCATTCAAATACCGTTTATAATTAAATTTAAATAAAATAAAGATTTTAAAGGTTGTAAAAAATTAAATTCAGAAATTCACAGCCATTGATGCAGCGTCTTTTACACCACCCTATTTAACAAGTCACATTAGTTCTTCATGCCTGTTGTTTGTGTCCTTGATGACGCCCCGAAAGCAGTTCGTTTCCTGTTTGGAATTATTTTCAATTTTTATTTGACTGACACACGGAGTAAAAAAAGAAAAATCGCCCGAGCAGGTAAAATGGCCTTAAAATGCATGTTGTTGTTGTTGTTGTTGTTGTTGTTGCACACCTCTCTGAGGATGACAAAGTACCACTAAATGACAGGTTTGTTTGCTGATTCGTTTTCCCATTTGTGTTCAAAATATAACATTAAATTGGAATCAAGTTGTTCCTCAATCGTGAATTGACGTTTGTAGACAGACGGACAGACAGACAGACAAAGTGAACCAGTTGTCTAACCTCACTTTTCACTTCACGTGCAGGGGGTAAAAAACGACTGCAATATTAATGTTATTGGACAACAGACGACAAGCAAAGTCGATACAGATGTTACACACCTACTTCCATACCTGTGAACGCAGATGTACACGCCAGCATGTTCTGGCCGCGTGTGATGCAGCCACAATGCATTGCCGTACATGGCGTACGTGTCATCTCCAGGGTACAAGCGATGGGTGGGCCTCTCCTGCTTGGATGGCTTCAACCACCACTGGATTTCACCAGCACCGCTGCCACTTTTTGTCTACCAAAGAAATCGGTGACGCAGTCAGGGGGTGTTAAGAAACAGTACTCATTTTACTAGATAATGGATGATATCAACTAAAAAGTGAGAGAGAAAAATGTTTACCAAAACATTAAGAACATATAGTATCTCAAAATGCAAATCTCATCCACGTCCGCTTTGTACTCAAACTAAACAGGATGAAAACAACAGGTAAAAATTTAAATAAATTAATTTATAATTAAACATTTATTAATCAGTGTTTTCATATTTCCTGAATAAAGGTTTGTTGAAAATTTGATGACAGAAGTTCAAATGGTAAAGAAACACGGAAGCAATTACAAAACCCGTCCATGTGGCACAGTGCAGCGGCACAAAGGCTACCTAGAATGGCACTCAGTAGAGAGCACACCTCCACCTGGTTGGCCATATCACTCAATGGTGAAGAATCACTTAAAAAATTAAATAATTATCGTATCCGAATCCATATTCAGATCTTCACCAAAACGAATCAATTACCCCTTGTCAGACACCCAGCAAAGTCATGGAATCCATCATTGCTTCGGATATGAAATCTTTCCTCTTCTCCAATGGCTTGATCTCTGATCATCAATTTGGTTTCAGACCAGGTCACTCTACTCTGGACATGCTGCTTCTGCTGTCTCAACAATGGATGGAGGTCCTCAATGCCAAACAGGAAATCAGAGCTGTCTCCCTTGACATATCACGGGCCTTTGATACGGTCTGGCACCCAGCTCTGCTCACCAAACTCTCCTCCTATGGTATCCATGGAAATCTCCATGCATGGCTTGCGGACTTCCTCTCTGGTCGTAGTCAACGTGTGGCCCTGAATGGATTTCTCTCATCTCCCCTTCCTGTTCAGGCTGGAGTTCCCCAAGGAAGTGTGCTGGGCCCTGTGCTTTTTCTGGTCTTTATCAATGATATCAAATATCAATGGTCTTTATCAATGGGTTGGCGTCAGGAAGGGCATCCGGCCATAAAAACATTGCCTCAAAAAGAGAACCATGACAATCACAAGTACATATGGGCAGGGTGCAGCCCGAAGTGGAGATCAGTTTCTGAGGTTTGGGACATGGAATGTAGGGACAATGACAGGGAGATCAGGAGAAGTGGTGGAAGTATTGGTCAGAAGAAGAGTGGACATATGTTGTGTGCAAGAGACGAGATGGAAGGGAAGTGGTGTGAGAATGGTGAAGGGTAGGCAGGGACAGAAATACAAGTTTGTGTGGCAAGGGTGCCCGGAGGGCGTGAATGGTGTTGGTGTCCTGTTTTCTGAGGAGTTTGTAGACAGTGTGGTGAGTGTGACTAGAGTGAGTGATAGGTTGATGATGGTGAAAATGATGATTGGAAAGCTCTTGGTGAACGTCATCTCAGGATATGGTGGTGGGATGTTGAAGTTGGAAAGAGGATTGACGAGAAGAGGAAGAAGTTCAAAGAGTGGCAGAAGGCGAAGGGTACGGGAGCAGAAACAGCAGAGCATGAAAGTTATAAGGCAGCCAGGAAGGCTGCAAAGAAAGAGGTAGCAAAGGCACAGGAGGCATGTAGGAAAATGTTCGGAGAACGCTTGGATTCGGAAGAGGGTCAGAAAGCAGTATTCAGGATTGCAAAGCACATAGCGAAAGAGAGGTGTGATGTGATGGGGGTGAGTTGCTTGAGGGATGAAGTGGGACAAATCGTTGTGGACCCAGATGGAATTAAAGGAAGATGGAAAGGATATATGGAAATGCTGTTGAATACAGAGAATGAATGGGATGGCAACATAGAGAGTAACACAGTTTTAGGACCGGCAGAGAAGATAACTGAGAAGGAAGTTGAGGAAGCGATAAAAGCAATGAAGAGTGGAAAAGCGGGAGGGCCGACGGGAGTTGTGGGAGATATGTTGAAGGCAGCAGGAAGTTGGGGTGTGAAGAGAATGACAGAGATCTGTAATCTGGTGGTGAAAGAAGGCCGCATTCCAGTGGATTGGGAACCGAGTACCCTCGTCCCTCTATACAAGGGGAAAGGTGACCCTCTGGAGTGTGGCTCGTACCGAGCGATAAAGTTATTGGAGCATGGAATGAAGGTATTGGAAAGGGTGTTGGAGAGGAGGATAAGGAAGAAAGTGAAGATCGACGAAATGCAGTTTGGATTTATGCCAGGAAGAGGAACGACAGATGCGCTTTTCATTGTGAGGCAGTTGCAGGAGAAGTTCATGGATAAGAGGAAGAAGTTGTTTTTGGGGTTTGTTGATCTGGAGAAAGCATTCGATAGGGTTCCACGCAAAGTATTGACATGGGCATTGAGGAAGTTAGGAGTGGAGGAATGGTTGATCAGAGTAGTGATGGCAATGTACAAAAGAGCACGCACAGCTGTAAGGACGAAGGACGGGAACAGTGGTGAGTGTGAGGTGAAGGTGGGAGTGCATCAGGGGTCGGTACTAAGTCCACTATTATTTGTAGCTGTGATGGAGGTGCTGGCTCAGAACGTAAAGGAGGGTTTACCGTGGGAGTTGTTGTATGCAGATGATCTGGTGTTGATTGCGGAAAGTATGGATGGACTGAAGGAAAAGATGAACAAGTGGAAGGAATGTATGGAGACAAAAGGTCTGAAGGTGAATATCGGAAAGACAAAGGTGATGGCAAATGGTAAAGCATGTGGTGAGGTGGAAAGAACTGGGAAGTGGCCGTGTGCTGTGTGCAGGAAGGGTGGCGGAGTGAACTCCATTCAATGTACAATGTGTGCTGAGTGGGTTCATCAAAAATGTAGTGGTCTGAGAGGGTCATTTACCAGTGTGGCAGCTACATTCAAATGTAAGGTGTGCACAGAGGGAGCTGCAGATGGAGGAAATGTTGAGTTGGATCTTGGAGACGGCGTGAAGCTGGAAGGTGTGAAAACATTTTGCTACCTCGGAGACATGCTGAATGGAGAAGGTGGATCAGACTCGGCAACGGTTGCTCGAGTGAGATGTGCATGGAAGAAGTTTCGGGAACTGAGTGGCGTGCTGATGAGGAGGAGAGTGTCGCTGAAGCTGAAGGGAAAGGTGTATGCTGCATGTGTGAGAAGTGTTATGATTTATGGGAGCGAGACATGGGTAATGAACGTAGAGCAGCAACGAAGGCTGGAAATGGTGGAAATGCGAATGGTTCGATGGATGTGCGGAGTATCGTTGAGAGGGAGGAAGACAAATGATGATTTGCGAAAGATGATGGGAATATTGCCTGTGATTGATGCTGTGAAGAGGAACAGGTTGAGATGGTTTGGTCATGTATTGAGGAAGGATGAAAGTGACTGGTTGAGAAGAGTGATGGAAGTTAATGTAGAAGGAAGTAGAGGACGGGGAAGACCGAGAAAGACTTGGCTAAAGATGGTGGAAGAAGAAATGCGGGCAAGGGGGTTAACAAGGAGAGATGCAGAAAATAGGGCAAAATGGAGAAGATTGTCATGGGGACCGCAAGGCTAACCCCCGCTCTAGCAGGGAAAATGGCCTTAAAATGCATGTTGTTGTTGTTGTTGTATCAATGATCTCTCCGACTCTCTGGAAAATCCTCTCTATCTCTTTGCTGATGACTCCACTCTCTGCCGCTCCATTCCTCTTCCCTCAGATCGGCAGTCTGCAGCCTCCTCACTCTCTGAAGACCTGGACAAAATCACAGACTGGTCAAACAAGTGGAACATGTCTTTCAATCCTGACAAATCTCACTCTCTTACTATGTCTCTCCGAAAAGATCGACTGGACAACCCTCCCATCTACTTTCTCAACAATCCTCTCCAAGAAGTTCTGTCGCTCAAGCTTTTGGGTCTCACTATCTGCCATGATCTTTCTTGGGAAAAACACATTTCCAAGCTGGCCTCCAAAGCCAGTCGCCGACTGGGCATCCTCCGTCGTGCGAAGTCCTTCCTCGGCACACCTGAGCTCCTCACCACATACAAGGCTTTCATCCGCAGCTCAATGGAATACTGTTCTCCCCTATGGGCTGGTGCTCCTGCCTCACACCTGGCTCGGCTTCACGCTGTTGAATCCAAAGCTTTCAAAATCATTGGAAACTCCCGCGATGAAGCTATCTCTGAGGGCCTTTCACTCACTCACCGCAGGCAGGTAGGTGGTCTTTCTGTCTTCTACCGACTCCTCTCTGGCCTTGCTCCCCCAGCTCTCTCTGTGCTCTGTCCCCCAAATATTCCTCCAGGTCGCACAAGATCTGCCAGCAACCCTCTGATGGTTAAACTGCCGAAATCTCGGCTCTCTGCTCACCTTCACTCTTTCATTCCTCTTTTCTCCCGCCTCTGGAACAAACTCCCACACTCCCTTCAATCCCTCTCCTCCCTCCAGGTCTTTAAAACAGCTGTTCACCACCATCTCTTATCTTCCCCCATCCAAAACCTTGATCTTTTCTACCCCCACTAATTCACCCCAGATCCACCTTGTTTGAAATTCCAACTTCTTTCCTGGAAATCCTGGCAGTGTCCATATGTTTATACCTCTCCCACCCCCCCCCCCCCCTTCACATGCCTTCCCCCCAAAGCCCTCTCCCTCCCACAGATCTCTCCATGTCTCCATGTCTCTCGGTCCCTGCTCTCAAATGTTGTGTTTGTGTGCTTCCCCCTCTCTCCCCATCTTGTCTACCGCTCCCGATGTTATTTGTTTTATGTGTCTGTTTGTCTTTCTGTGTGATTAATGTTCGCTCTTTCACGAGCCTCGATCTTGTATACAAACAAACAAACAAAAAAAAAAAAAAAAAAAAAACTCAACCTGTCCACCAAGTTTCGTCCAAATCCGTCCACAACTTTTTGAGATATCTGCTATGCATCGTTTTTGGCCCTGTAGTGGGGCAGCTTAGCACCGAATTTCAAAGGGATGGGGACATGCCGGATAAAAGCACCAACATTTTATCAGGCAATCTTCAGGGTCCCAGCTATGATTCTATAACCGGCGCCAAGCGATACGACCACTCTTATTTGAATTTTTTTTATTATTTGTGAAATTTTTTGGGGAAAATTTTTTTTGGGGGTTTTTGGAAAAGAAATGTTTTTACTGCAGAAATGAGAATCTTTTCCGATCATTTCGGTGTAATTGTTTTAAAAATCGAACATCTAGAAGTATTTTAAAACAATATTTGAAAATTAGGTGTCTCGGGTGCATTTCCTCAGCATCTAAGCTTCAATTCTAGAACCGGCGCCAAACGATCCGAACAGCAAGATGCATGCACAGTAGACATTTATATTTTTTTTAATATAATTACATGCATATTATATTAAATCTGCTATATGTTGAAATTATATCTGCTATATGTTGCTATATGTTGCAATTTTCCTTGTATTGTGTTTCCTTGTGTTGCAGGTTTCGAGGGCTAGACTTCATGAAGATGGAATGGACACAGTGCATAATTTGCCAACAAACTACACCTGAATCCCTGCGCTGCCCCTTGAATGCACGTGGAGCAGACACATCAGCACCGGCGGCCTATGCATCATTCCTAGAAAATGTGGCTCACTTCAGAGAACTGAACTCGTTGCCGGTGCCGCTGCATTTCGGCAGTGATATCACTGTGGATGACCTCATCAGGAATCGTGCGCAGTGGCACAAATCCTGTCATTCACAGTTCAGCAGTCATTCACAGTTCAATGCAAACAGACTGGAAAGAGCAAGAAAGAGGGAGAGAGATGTTACCCCTGAAAGTGGCACTACTGAAGGCAGGCGCCGGCGGCCGCGCCAATCGCTCGACAAGACCATCTGCATATTTTGCACTAAGCAAGATGGACTCCTGCATGAATTTAGAACTCTAGGCGCAGATGATAACGTCAGGTTTATGGCCAGCGATCTGCAAAAGACAGAGTTAATGGACAGGATTGAAGGAGCCAGTGACCTTATTGCCCTGGAAGCAAAGTATCATCTGGCTTGCCTCATTGGTCTTCGGAATCATCATCTGTCTCTAGTCGAGACAAAGAGAAACTTCCAAGGATGAACCTGCGAATGTGAAGAAGTTCAAAGCAAGAGCTTTCGTAGAACTCCTCACACACATTGAAAACGAGATAGAAGGTACATTTTGCTTCAAGTTGGCCTCATTGAGGCACCTCTACGAGAAGCGCCTTGCAGACTTTGGTATTACCAGTGACATCAACAAGGGCCGTTTCAAGGAGCAAGTTTTCAATCACTTCCCCCACGCCCAAGAGCAAAGTGACGGGAAACAAGTGATGCTCGTGTGTGAACAAGGAATGCAGGAAATGCTGAAGCAGGCGTTCAAACAGGACTTTGAGTGAGATGCTCTGATTTTGGCGAAAGCTGCCAGGATTGTACGGAATGAAATCTTCAGCTCAAGCGGGTTCAACTTTGATGGTGCCTTCCCCAGTGACTGCCAGCAGAAGGCTGTCCCGACCCAACTCAAATCCCTGATAACCATGCTGATGAAAGGGGCTGATCTGAAAGACCAGGGCACAGTGGATTCACAGGCCTGTCTCACAGCTTCACAGGTCATCCTTTACAACTGCAAGAAGACCAAGAAGCGTGAGCAGCGAGCCCCATGTGACACACAAAGGCCCCAAGGTGGCAGATCACGTCATTCATCAGACTGCAGATAGAAGGACATGCTTCACATGTCCATGTAATTTCGAACTATGCAGCTGCCGATGTGAGAAGTAGCTTAGCCGAGAAGTAATTTTGCACCATGTTGGGTGAAGATACGCACGGTCTGAAAGAGTATCCATTTTTCTTGATTTTCGTATGTGTTAAGGGCAGGCTCCGACTTTCAGATTTTTTGGGCATAAAATTTTTCCTAATTAAGTTAGAGCGCTGAAACCAACGGCATTGAACGCGCTGTCCCGAGCCCGTTAAAATGACGTTTATTTCATCTTTCTACGTTAATTAGAACGTTTTTAAAAAATTGAGGAAATGCACCCGACACCTAATTTTCAAATATTGTTTTAAAATACTTCTAGATGTTCGATTTTAAAAACAATTACACCAAAATGATCGGAAAAGATTCTCATTTCTGCAATAAAAACATTTCTTTTCCAAAAACCCAAAAAAAAAATTCCCAAAATTTTCCAAAAAAAATTCACAAATAATAAAAAAATTCAAATAAGAGTGGTCGTATCGCTTGGCGCCGGTTATAGAATCATAGCTGGGACCCTGAAGATTGCCTGATAAAATGTTGGTGCTTTTATCCGGCATGTCCCCCATCCACTACCTAAGCTGCCCCACTACTGTCTCCCAATGGTGAAGAATCACTCAAAAATTTCTAGTAGTCGCATCCGAATCCGGATCTTCACCAAAATCTAATCACTTCGTCCTCGTCACATACGCTACATCTCTGCTAAATTTCATCCGAATCCGTACACACCTTTTTGAGATATTTTGTTCACAAACAGACAGGGGTGAAAACATAACCTCCATCCACCTTTGGTGGCGGAAGTAATAAGGCCTATTTGTACCAACTCTGACTTTGCCCTTTGACAATGTTTTCATAATAAGGGTGCATTGAAAATGCCCCCTTTGAGGTTCTTACTTACTGTGATGTATCGCTATGTTGCATCGCATGTGTGAAAACGACGACGGCAACTGTGTGTGCGCATGCGTGAATAAACAGTTTGGACAAATGCGGCGTTCATGTAGTCCGTCCGTGTTTCTCCTGGCCTCGTAACGACACCCGTTAGGTTGGAGGAGAACAGAACACTCACCTCAAGTAAAAACCTCAAAGGGAAACCCAAACTTTCAAACCTGTCTCCCTCCTCCAAATCTTGATGGCGTCTGGTCAAATCTGTTTCTGGTGTTTGTTCCCCTTCCATCCCCTCCCTTACCTCAAACGGCTACACAGCTGACACCGCACGTGACAAAGCCAAATGCCTCAACTCTGTGTTTGCCTCAAAATCTGGTGTCCCAAACCCAGCACTCACTGTACCCACCGTACCCAGTCGAACCCAACTGCTTCTGGACTTCTGGACTTCTGTGTCTTTCTCTCCTGACAAGGTGGAGAAGTTTCTGTCATCCCTCGACTCCGATTCTGCAAATGGACCAGACGGCATCAGCCCACGGGTCCTAAAATCCTGCTCTGCCGCTCTTTCACTCCCTCTCTCTGTTCTCTTCACCCTCTCTTTTGCTCAACGTCATCTGCCTCCAGCTTGGAAATGAGTCAACATTACCGCTTTACACAAAAAAGGTGCAAAAACAGATCCTTGCAACTACAGACCAATCAGCCTGCTCCCAATAATCAGCAAGGTCATGGAATCGATCATCGCTTCTGACATCAAATCCTTCCTCTTCTCCAATGGCTTGATCTCGGATTATCAACTTGGATTCAAACCAGGTCACTCCACTCTGGACATGCTGCTTCTGCTGTCTCAACAATGGATGGAGGTCCTTAATGCCAAACAGGAAATCAGAGCTGTCTCCCTTGACATATCACATGCCTTCGATACGGTCTGGCACCCCGCTCTGTTCTCCAAACTCTCCTCCCATGGTATCCATGGAAATCTCCACACATGGCTTGCTGACTTCCTCTCTGGTCGTAGTCAACGTGTGGCCCTGAATGAAATTCTCTCATCTCCCCTTCCTGTTCAGGCTAGAGTTCCCCAAGGCAGTGTTCTGGGCCCTGTGCTTTTTCTGGTCTTCATTAATGATCTCTCCGACTCTCTGGAAAATCCCCTCTATATCTTTGCTGATGGCTCCACTCTCTGCTGCTCCGTACCTCATCCCTCAGATCGGCAGTCTGCCGTCTCCTCACTTTCTGCGGACCTGGACAAAATCACAGACTGGTCAAACAAGTGGAACATGTCTTTCAATCCAGACAAATCTCACACTCACTATGTCTCTCAGAAAAGGTAGCCTGGAAAACCCTCCCATCTACTTCCTGAACAATCCTCTCCAAGAAGTTATGTCACTCAAGCTTTTGGGTCTCACTATCTGCCATGATCTTTCCTGGGAAAACCAGATTTCTAAGCTGGCCTCCAAAGCCAGTCGCCGACTGGGCATCATCCGTCGTGCGAAGTCCTTCCTTGGCACACCTGAGCTCCTCACCATAAACAAGGCTTTCATCCGCAGCTGAAAGGAAAGCTGTTCTCCACTCTGGACTGGTGCTCCTGCCTCTCACACAGCTCGGCGTCACGCTGTTGAAACTAAAGCTTTCTGAATCATTGGAATCTCAAGCGATGAAGCTAACTCCGAGGGCCTTTCACTCACTCACCGCAGGCAGGTTGGTGGTCTTTCTGTCTTCTACCGACTCCTCTGTGGCCTAGCTCCCCCAGCTCTGTATATGCTCTGTCCCCCAAATATTCCTACAGGCCGCACAAGAGCTGCCTGCAACCCTCTTATGGTTAAACTGCCAAAATCAAGACTCTCTGCTCACCTTCACTCCTCTTTTCTCCCGGCTCTGGAACAAACTCCCTCACTCTATTCAATCCCACTCCTCCCTCTAGGTCTTCAAAGCAGCTGTTCACCACCATCTATTGTCTTCCCCCATCCAAAACAATGATCCTTTCTTCCCCCGTTCATTTACCCCAGATCCAATTTTTTTGAAATTCCGACTTCTTTCCTGGAAGTCCCAGCAGTGTCCATGTGTTTTATACCTCTCCCACCCCCCCCCCCCTCCCCTTCCCGTGCCTCCTCCCCCCAAGACCTCTCCCTCCCACAGATCTCCCGATGTCCTTGTTCTCTACTGTTGTACTTGTGTGCTTCCCTGTCTCCCCCCATCTCGTCTCCCGCTCCCTTTATCTTATGTTTTTGTATCAGTTTGTCTTTTTGTGATTAATGTTAGCTCTTATACGAGCCTCGATCTTGAATCCAACCCCCCCCCCCCCCCCACTCCCCCACCCCCCAAAAAACGCTCAGACCACCTCAACGCTAATGTATTCGGAACCCTACATAATAGATACGATACGTCTTTTCTGACTTCCAATATTTATAAAGTCGGTCATTTTATGATTAAAAGTCGAAATCTTCTTCACATTTAACCATGACATCACATTCGGAAGTCGACCGCCAGATCCACATTGTCTACGGTAAGATTTAACTCATCACGGAACCATTGAACTCAAACGGCAAATAATTTTTGAATTTCTACAAATATGCGGGGTCGATGCGTCCCGGGTGGTTCTCATAATACAAACCGAGATGGTTTCATGCTAAACCAATGACTGAAAGATTGGAGGATTGTCAGAAATTGGACGAGGTTTGTCCAAAATACCCGAGTGTGGATCAAGCCTACAAAATGATCGGTTTTGTGTTCGAAACATTTTGCAGAGAACTGTTATGAAACAACAGAGGTGGTTAAGATCTTGTGGTTATCCGCCACGTGTGAGAGAAGATGCCACCCTCACGATGAAGCGGAAAAACAGCCGTCACTCAAAACAGTAACACCATCTCTACTGAGATACCAGCACATGTATGAGGGCGATTTGAGTGGTGAATCAAACACCTGTGTTGGCCTGCTGGTGACAGATCTCACCTCACCACCATCCCTCCCTCCCTCCCCTTGGGAGAGGGGGGGGGGGAGGGAGGACATTGAGACAACACAGAAACGACAAGGACAAGGCACGGACACACACACACAATGGTGGGACACGGCACGGACACGATACAGCATAACCACAGACACAGATGGCATCCTGGGAAAGTTTGAAATGGGATGATCCTGTAAGATTCAGGACACGGGGTTAGCCTGCTATGGTGGGACAAAGCAATCGTCGCCCATTTGGCTGGTGGTGTCTGAGTATGCCGAGGCAGTGTCCGTGCTGCGCCCTGTCCATGCCGTGTCTAGGCTGTGCCGTGCCATTTTGTGCCATATTTCTTCTGGAGTAATATAACTGATTTATCAATTAATACAAAATCCCTGATAAACTGTCAATTGAACGGAAAAACAAAACCTACCAATCTGTAGTGAACACGTGATCGGCGTATTCACCTGCACTACTAATCCCTCCATCTTCGCTAACAACATGTTTGTCTGAATCGCTTGCTGAAGGCTCAAAACAATACCGCTCCACAATTCCGCCAAAAGTGTTTCCATCACTAATTTTGTCTCCAATTGTTTCTTCAAAATCCCACTGATCAGTTTCAACAATGACGGATGTAATAGCGGGCGAGTGACCAACACTACCCAAAGCATCAATTACAGGTGTAATAATCGCGGGCGAGTGACCAACACCACCCTTAGCTTCACTGACAGGTGTAATAATAGTGAGCGAGTGACCAACACTCCCCTTAGCATCAATGACGGGTGTAATAATAGCGGGCGAGGAACCAACACTACCCTCAGCATCAGTGACGGGTGTAGTAGCGGATGAGTGACCAACACTATCCTTAGCTTCACTGACAGGTGTAATAATAGTGAGCGAGTGACCAACACCACCCTTAGCGTCAATGACGGGTGTAATAATAGTGGGCTAGTGACCAACACTACCCAAATATTCCTGCAGGTCGCACAAGATCTGCCAGCAACCCTCTTCTGGTCTCCTTCTGGAAACCACCAAAATCAAGACTCTACTCACCTTCACTCTTTCATTCCTCCCTCACTCTCTTCAATCCCACTCCTCCCTCCAGGTCTTTAAAACAGCTGTTCACCACCATCTCTTATCTTCCCCCATCCAAAACCTTGATCTTTTCTACCCCCGTTAAAACACCCCAAATCCACCTCTTTAAATCTCCAACTTCTTTCCTGAAATTCCAAGTTGAGTCAATTTGTTTCATACCATGTACCCCTTCCCGCCCCCCACTAATCCCCCCCCCCCCACCCCCATCAGGGCCTCTCTCTTCCACAGATCTATCGACGTCCCTGTTCTCCACTGCTGTTGTGATTGTATGTTTTCCTCTCTCTCCTCTTCTTGTCTCCCGCTCCCTATAACCCTTGTATCTTTTTATTGGTCTGTGCCTGTTCTCGTGTGTAATGGGTTGGCTCTTACACGAGCCTCGACTCTGTATAAAAAAAAAAAATTAAAACAATTGCGGGCGAGTGCCCAAACTACCCTTAGCGTCACTGACAGGTGTAACTCACATCATTTTGCAAGCTGCTGCTGTTGTTGACATCTGTTTGAAGAGGCAAATCACAGTTGATGACAGCTGCCTCACCTGGTAAACTGAACACTGCGATGTTACATTCACCTGGAAATAAAAGGAGGGTGAGGAGGTCCAGGGTTATTTTTTTATAGGAATATGCAAATGCAAAAGACATATTCCATGCAAGTACAATTCCTCAATCTCATGCAAGACCTGCTCATTGGTCGGTAATGCATGTCAACAGCAGGTGATCCTGCATTCATTATAAAGAGAATAAGCAAAGGTAATCCAAAAGGAGAAGCAAAGATAATGGAGATCATGGAATTGTGCTGGCCTGTTTGGCACTCCCTATTGATCGAGGACAGTACCCTAATGCCCTGGTACCACACTTTGATATTCAAATCACTGTAAAAAGGGGTTTTACTGATTTTAGTAGAACAAAACAAAGGTAGACTGGGCAAAGTAAAATAATATGTTCAAAGACCAATTGTTTCATTCTCAAGGCATTTGACACATTCCAGGACAAGACGACCTAAAGCATGTTGAGCTGTATTTTTAATTCAGTTTGTAAAATGTATAAAGTAAATGACAGATTCAGCAAAGCTCGCTAGAAGTGGGTCTGCTAGAATGTTAAAGAAACTAAAACCTAAAAACCAAAATCTAAACTTCATCCAAGAGAGTTCTCAGCATCTACATTTTAAAAACCTGACATGCATCCTGGACCACACAATCCTTCTCAAAATGCCATCAACATGATACCATTACCTGCTGAAAAATGAAGGGGATGGAGGAAGGATGGAGAAAACATTAATTTGGAACAAGAGTGGAAAGGGAGGGGAGAGTAAGGGGAAGAATACATATTACATAAGTTTAGAAGGAAGAGGGGATAAAGAGCTCGAACAATGTGACTGTGTCGCCAATATGCAGACGCCTAGTCCCACAAAGGGTAGATGCCATCATTCACTGTCCTAAAAAAGAAACAAGTTTGATTTAAATCCCTTCAGCTGTTTTCAAGTATCCCATGACAGGTTTCACATCGATCGGTGAAGTGGTTTCAGAGAAGGGGTTTTTTTAAATATCGGCTTTCAAGCTAATATGGCTGCCATACCACATGACATGTGACCTTAGAAAATGTGTACACTGCATATGTATGGGTAGGGGATCACGTTTGTGAAGTTTCGTGTTGATGAGATAAGGTTCGTTTTTCTATCCAAGATGGCTGCCAAACCACATGACCCACGACATCATAATTTTCAAACTATATGCAACAGTGCTGTTAGATGATATTTTAAAATTTCGCATCGATAGAGTGAGCGGTTTCAGAGATATAATTATTTAATATTTTCCTTCAATCCAATATGGCTGCCAAACCATGTTACCTATGATTTCATAAATTTAATATTTCAATACAAATGGGTCATAGATCATGTGCATGCAATTTCAGATTTTTAGCATAAAGAATTTGATTAAAACATTTTTGGCTGGTATACCACTTCACCTATGATGTCATCATTATCATGGTTTTATTCCCCATTGGGAGTACTTGACAATGTGCCAAGTTTCAAATTTTTCCATTCAGTGGTTTCCGAGAAATATTTTTTTAATTATTTGCTTTTAATCCAAGATGCCTGCCATACCACGTGACCTATAACGTCACAATTATCATAGAAACATTCTGCATGGGTGTCACTGCTACCCTGAAAGTTTCGTCTCAATCGGACATGTGGTTGCTGAGAAAAACGAGGTTTAGCCCATACGGACGGACGGACGGACGGACAACACGAAAACATAATGCCTCCGTCGACATTGTCCGCGGAGGCATAAAAATTTGGTTGCAAATGTGAATATGGGAGGTAAATGTGTGAACACATGGGAAAGGGGAAAAACAAAAACTGCGATAATACATCAATAGAAAATACGGATGGAGATAGCTCACAAGAGAGCAAGACCTTCCGCAAGTGAGAGCCATGGCTCTCTTAAGGAGGCTAACGATTTATGTGGCAACTGCAACTATGATACGGCGACCACGATGGAACATGGTGACCACGGGACACGGAGACCACGGGACACGGAGACCACGGGACAACAGGACATGGCGACTATGGCACAGCAGGACACGGCAGCCACGTTCAACAAGACAAGGCAATTAACTGTATGACATGACATGACAAATATACGACATGACATCGGAACCATGACATGCAGATAAGCCTCCCCCATGAAAGACTTTAATCTAGATGAATAATTGCTCCTGCTCCTGCTCGTGCTCCTGCTCCTGCAAGTCCTCGATACATCTTGGACTCGGCTTGTGGCCAATAATTGCTCCTGCTCCTGCTCCTGCTCCTGCTCGTGCAAGTCCTCGATACATCTTGGACTCGGCTTGTGGCCAATTTTCAGTTTCTCTTTATTACTCCAGTGCAGATTTGACGACCTTGCCTCAGTAGACTGCTGGTGATCTATATCCATCTTAAAGGATTCATAACGCTCTACTCCACTCTAATGGGATGTTAGACCTGATCATTACACATGTATTTATTGCTAAATCAAAGATGCACATGGACATGCCGACACTGACTCAATATGTCAGCAACCAAAAATGCATTTGTAGAGCCAGGCAGAAAGATGTACATAAACTTAAAATTCATTGAGAATCTACTGATGAGTATTTTACCTATACTCACTCAGCTCAAAGGCAGGTGGAACACAGGTTACCAATTGTAATCCCAGCAACAAAGGAAACAGGTGACCAGCTCCCATGTGGCATCTATCCCTGCAATAGAAAGAGAGCACATCCATTCTTAATGACTAAACATTTTAATCCGAGTTCATAAGTCACTGTTACAAATTACAACTTTCTATTCCGAATCGATTTCATTCATTACAAAATATATGCAGCAACAAAATTGAAGTCAAATTTAAAACATAATAATAAAACATTTTGATTTTCTGAGAAACGACCATTGCATACATTTGAAAGAAAGTGGGCAGACATTGAACTGGATGATCCCGAAGCCATGGAGATGCAAGTAGAACAAGAAAGAGCAATCAGAGATTGCAAACCATCGCCAGGATGTATTTTCAGTGGTTTTAAGGCTTTTGTGTAAAAAACAAATAGGGCGGCCGAACCACGTGACCGATGGTCATTTTTTTTCTCTACCAATTTATACCTAGATTATGCTCAAGAAATTTCATCTTGATCGGATGAAATTTTGTACCTGTCGAATTATGACGTCATAATGGAGACACCTATGACATCATCATTAACATATGTTATTCCACATGGAGAGTTCTTTACAATGAGCCATGTCTCAATTTTTTCGATGCAGCGCTAACGGTGATATAGAGGTGCAAAGTTTTTCGGTTTTTCCAAGATGGCGCCCATAACACGTGACCTATGACGTCATAATTATCATTAAAAAATTATACAGGTGGAGTTAGTTGCACCTATGGTGAAATTTCCTGTCAATCGGACCAACGGTTGCAGAGAAAATCATATGTATTCTGTGCGGACAAACGGACAGACAAACAAACAAACAAACACTCAAATGCAATATTGTGGGAGCTGTGCTCGCACGATAAAGCCAGACAAAATGGACGACACAGCAACGAAGTTTCACTGAGCTATTTATTTTAGCTCAACACGAAATAACTCAAAAGCACTGAATCAGCCCATCGAACGGGCGGCAATTTATCAGAGAAAACTCAACACACAAAAGCCACGCCTCTCAGGCAGGGCGTGGTATGCAAATAGGTAAGCCACGCCTCTCAACGGGGCGTGGTATGCAAGACAAGTGTTCGCCCGGGAAAGGCAAGTCTGGACACGCCCGGGCGAGTCCGGACAAGTGACCGCTCGCCGGTTGCGTCATCGGCCGGTGCACGGTAATTGTGTCATGCTTCCAGTAACCGCTACATGCGCCCCCCCCCCCCCCCAGAATTAACATGCACCGGGAGAGTCAGTTTGAGGGGGGTCCTGATGACCCGGCCGAAACAACCCCTGGCGATTCGTGTGGGAGTGGTAGGTGGCGTGGCGGTGGATGGTCGGGCGGGGGGCTTGGTTGACGGGGGACGGCACCGTCGTGGAGGAAGGGCCAACCGTGGAGGTTGGTCGAGGTCCAAATGGGCCGGCTTGAGGCGGTCCACGGAGATGCGGTCCAGCTTGCCGCCGATGTCGATGATGAACGACTTGTCGTCCCTCTTCAGGACCCGGAAAGGTCCATCGTACGGCGGCCGGAGCAGTCCCCGGTGTGCGTCGTGCCGGATAAAAACGTACTCCGCAGTGCGAAGTGCTGGGGGGACGTGGGGTTGGGGGCAGCCGTGGTGGGACGTGGGCATGGGGGCAAATCTCCTGGCGGCCTCCTGGAGGACCGAGCGTTGGCCAGCCGCGGACCAGGAGCCGGTGGCGTCAGGGATGAATTCGCCCGGCACGCGCAGTGGCTGGCCGTAGACCAGCTCGGCAGTGGAAGCCTGGAGGTCCTCTTTGACTTTAGGGCCCAATAGAACCCACGGGAGCCTGTCGGACCAACCATCGTCCTGGAAGCTGGCCCTGAGAGCGGCCTTCATCGAGCGGTGGAACCGCTCGCACAAGCCGTTGGCTTGGGGGTGGTAGGCCGTGGTGCGGTGAAGCTTGACCCCCAAGGCCTGGGCGACCGCGCCCCAAAGCTCAGAGGTGAATTGCGGGCCTCTGTCGGAGATGTCCGAGGGGGCGCCAAAACGGGCAATTCAAGTGCCAATGAAGGCCTGCGCCACGTCGGCGGATGTTGTTGATGCCAGCGGGACGGCCTCCGGCCACCTGGTGGTCCTGTCCACCATCGTGAGGAGGTGGGTGAAGCCCGCGAGGAGGGAAGGGGTCCCACCAGGTCCACATTGACGTGGTCGAAGTGCCGTGCGGACACGTCGAATGGTGCCAACGGGGCCTGGGTGTGCCGGTGGACCTTCGTGCGCTGGCAGGCGACACAGGCATTGGCCCAGTCGCAGACGTCTTTACGGAGCCCATGCCAGACGAATTTCGCTGCCACGAGCTTCTGTGATGCTTTCCGGCCCGGGTGGGAAAGGCCGTGGAGGGCGTCAAAAATGTGCCGCTGCCATCCAGTGGGCACGATGGGGCGAGGTTGGCCCAGGGAAACGTCGCACAGGAGAACTGTGCCTGTGTGCTCGAAGGGGACGTCGGCCAACCGCAGGCCTGTGTCCGCTGTCCGGAGGGCTTGCACGGTGGGGTCGGCGGTCTGGTCGGCCGCCATGCGGGCGAAGTCCACACCCAGGTGGACGGCGTTCGCGCCGGACCGGGAGAGGCAATCGGCCACAGCGTTGTCCTTGCCCGCGACGTGCCGGTTGTCCATCGTAAATTTGGACACGGCGGAGAGGTGGCGCTGCTGGCGGGCCGACCACCGCTCCGTAACCTTGGCCATGGCGAAGACCAGGGGTTTGTGGTCCACAAACGCCGTGAACAGGCGGCCCTCCAAAAGATGGCGGAAGTGGCGAACAGCCAGGTAAAGGCCGAGGAGCTCGCGGTCGAAAGCGCTATACTTGCGCTCGTTAGGGCGAAGCTGTCGGCTGAAGAAGGCCAGCGGTTGCCAAGCCCCGTTCACCCACTGTTCATGCACGGCGCCCACCGCATAGTCGGAAGCGTCCGTGGTGAGGGCGATGGGTGCGTCGAGCAGCCGGGTGCGCCAGCATGGTCGCGTTGGCGAGGGCCAGCTTAGCGCCCGTGAACGCCGCGTCCATCTCTGTGGTCCAGGCGACGTCGTGCTTGGCCGGCTTGCCCCGGAGGGCTTCGTACAGGGGGCGCATGAGTTGGCGGCACGAGGCACGAACCGGTGGTAGAAATTTACCATCCCCAAAAATTCCTGTAGGGCCTTGATGGAGCGGGGGCGCGGGAAACTTGTGACTGCCTCCACCTTGGTAGGCAGCGGGACGGCACCGCGCTTCGTGATGCGGTACAACAGGAAGTCGACGGCCGTTACGCCAAACTGGCATTTCGCCGGGTTGATGATAAGGCCGTGCTGGCCGAGGCACTCAAAAAGCGTGCGCAGGTGGATGAGGTGCTCCGCCCGGGAAGTGCTGGCGACGAGAATGTCGTCCAAGTAGACGAAAAGGAAGGTGAGGTCGCGCAGCACGCTGTGCATCAGCCGTTGGAAGGCCTGGGACGCGTTCTTAAGGCCGAACGGCATGCGAAGGAACTCGAAGAGGCCAAAAGGTGTAATGACCGCTGTCTTCGGCACGTCGGCCGGCCGGATGGGTACCTGGTGGTAGCCCCGAATGAGGTCGACCTTGGAAAAGATCACCCGCCCCGCCAAACGGGCGGAAAAGTCCTGTATGTGTGGTATCGGGTACCGGTTGGGGGTGATGGCGTCGTTGAGGCGGCGGTAATCGCCGCATGGTCGCCATCCGCCACCCGGTTGGGGCACGATGTGCAGGGGCGAGGCCCACGCGCTATTCGAGCGCCGCACAATGCCCAATCGCTCCAGCGCGTCGAATTCCGCCTTCGCCACGGCGAGTTTGGCCGGGTCGAGATGGCAAGCCCTGGCGTAGACCAGTGGACCTGTGGTCGGGATGTTGTGTTCGACGCCGTGCTTGACGGCGACGGCCGAAAACGTCGGCTGCGTGAGGGCGGGAAACTCGGCGAGTAGGCGGGTGAAATCGTCCATGACCGGGAGCGCGCAGGCTAGCTTGGTCGGAGCGGAGCCGCTCAATGAGCAAGCGAGCGAGCTGAAGGTCTCCGCGTTGATGAGCCGACGCCGTTTGACGTCGACCAAAAGCCCATACGCGCAAAGAAAATCTGCACCCAGCAAGGCCATGGGCACGTTCGCCATGATGAAGTCCCACCTGAAGCGCTGGCCCCCGAAGCAGAATGCGACGCTGCGCAAACTGAAGGTGCGGATGGAGGAGCCGTTTGCGGCGACCAAGGCGGGGCCGCACAGCGCGGCCTGTTTGTCCTGCACCGAGGCGGGTATCACGCTCAGCTGAGCGCCGGTGTCACACAAAAAACGCCGCCCGGACTCTGTGTCCGTGATAAACAGAAGGCTGCCTGAATGGCCGACGCTCATGGCAGGCAGCGAGCGCCGGCCTGGTCGTTTCCCGACCTGCCGAAAGTGCACGGTGGGCGGCACGTTCTGGCCTTCTGCCCGAACCTGGCGTGGTAATAGCACATGGTCCACTCTGGTGGAGGCTCCGGCGGCCGCGTCGGGTTCGGTCGACGGGGCGTCGCGGCGGCCGCCGCCGTCAGTGGCGCAGACTCAGCCGGTCGTGGCGCGGGCGTTGCCTCGGTCGGCCCAGGGTTCCAGGCGGCCGCCCCGACGTGTCACCTGGCCGAGAAAAATTTATCGGCCTCCTTGGCCAGGGCGCGAGTGTCCGTGATGGGCGAGTTAGCCAAAGCTAACCGTACCTGCCCGGGTAGCCGCCGGAGGAACAGCTCGTGGAAGAGGAAGTCCGGGCTGTGGTCACCGAGAAGAGCAAGCATGTGGTCCATGCGTTCGGATGGACGGGCCTCGCCCAGCCCGCCGGGAGGTCGAGTAGTTGTCACGCGCGTTCGGTCTCCGTGAGTCCAAACGCACCGAGGAGTAGGCCTTTGAGCGCGCCGTATTTGTCGGCGTTCGGCGGGTTCTGTAGGAAGCTCAGGACCCGGGCCGCGGTGGAGGCGTTGAGCGCGGAGACCACATGGTGGTAGCGCGTCGTGTCCTCCGTAATCTTCCGCAGGGCGAATTGAGACTCCGCTTGAGCAAACCAGACGGCCGCGTGCGACTCCCAAAAGCCCGGGAGCTTCAAAGCTACAGCTGACTCCATCGCCGTGTTCTTAGAAAGGGTCACCAATTGTGGGAGCTGTGCTCGCACGATAAAGCCAGACAAAATGGACGACACAGGAACGAAGTTTCACTGAGCTATTTATTTTAGCTCAACACGAAATAACTCAAAAGCACTAAATCAGCCCATCGAACGGGCGGCAATTTATCAGGGAAAACTCAACATACAAAAGCCACGCCTCTCAGCCGGGGCGTGGTATGCAAATAGGTAAGCCACGCCTCTCAACGGGGCGTGGTATGCAAGACAAGTGTTCGCCCGGGAAAAGCAAGTCTGGACACACCCGGGCGAGTCCAGACAAGTGACCGCTCGCCGGTTGCGTCATCGGCCGGTGCACGGTAATTGTGTCATGCTTCCGGTAACCGCTACAATATCCTCTCCTCAGGCGAGGGTAACTAAAAAGGCCCTCCTTTAGCACATAGTATCGCTCCACGCATTCATTCTGAACAAAAATACCATCGTTAACTGAACGTGCTACTATCATGGAACATATATCCATATCATCCATTCACCCTATTACGTCACATAGCTTCATGGGTTATTAACGTCAAATAATTCTTCACTCACATCGGATCATAGATGAGATATACGAAGTTTCAGATTTTTTGGATAAGGATTTAAATTCAACTATTTATGGCTGGGATACCACTTCTCCAATTACATAATCGTTACCACTCTATATACCCCATGGGGCGTTGATGACATGTGCCGAGTTTTAAATATTTTTGTTGAGCGGTTTCAGAGAAAAAAATGTCTAATTTCCTTTTAATCCAATATCGCTGTCATACAACATGACCTATGATGTCAGAGTTAGCAATAAAATATTCTCTATTGGGAGTCCCTCCTATGTTTAAAAAATTGCCATGACCAGACAAGCGGATGCAGAGAAAAACACTGTAAAAACAAAAATATACAGACAGAGACAGACAGACAGAGACAGACAGACAGACACACAGACAGACAGACACAGACAGAGACGGACAGAGATGGACAGAGACGGACAGAGACGGACAGAGACAGACAGACAGACAGAGACAGACAGAGATAGACAGACAGACAGACAGGAGCACTGCAATTGTCCCGTGTCCCCTTTGGGGCGAGACGTCGACCAATTAATATAATATTAATTTAATCTTAATTTGACGTCACAACGTCGACCAATATGCCTCCACCCACATTAAGTCTTTGCTTACTCTAACTTTGACCTAAAAGCTCAAGACCATTTGACCACATTATTACCTCCACCACCGAAGGTGCATGGAGGTTATGTTTTCACCCCTGTCTTGTCTGTTTGTCCGTTTGTTTGTGAACAAAATATCTCAAAAAGTTGTGGACGGATTCGGACCAATTTTGGCAGAGAAGTAGCGTGTGTGACAAGGACGAAATGATTACATATTGGTGAAGATCCGGATCCGGATCCGGTTACTATAATTTTTTAAGCGATTCTTCACCATTGGGAGATAGGGCCAAGAACGATACATAGCAGGATATCTCAAAAGGTTGTGGACGGATTCGGACGAAACTTGGTGGACCGGTTGGGTGTCTGACAAAGACAAACAGATTCGATTTTGGTGAAGATCTGAATATGGGTTCGGATACGAGAATTATTTAATTTATTAATGATTCTTCACCATTGAGGGATCGGGCGAAAAGTGACATATAACATGATATTTTTAAAAAGTTGTGGACAAGTTATGACTAAACTTGGTGGACGAGTTTTCAAGGTGACAAGAAGAAGCCGATTCGATTTTGGTTCAGGTCCGAATCCAGATCCGGCCTATCAGTGGGATACAAAACAAACTATTCAGCCTGGCGGAGAGTGTGAGCTCTACCGAGTGATGTTGTCTAATCTGTACATATGTATCATGGTACATGTTCTTAGTTTAGTTCAAATCAAATTGCCAATGGTATCACATTAACATGCCAAGGTTTCCATACTCATAAGGCAGGTGGTCAAGTTAAGTTTCTGCTTCTCGTCCATTTTGCTTTGCTATTTTTAAGTTCTCTTGTGCGCTGTCTGGCAGCAGCTGTTTATAAACATTGATCTATCTGTCCCCATTAAATCCTTTGCGTGCATCCTCGCTCTCCCTTGAACATCAAAGCCCTCAAGTCCTTCCTCACATTCCGCATGATCCCTGTGCTTGTAAATACCTGAAAATAAATTATTGTTTTCCTTTCCAACTGTTCGCGAATGTCATTTCCTTCATTGGTCTAGTGCTGCTCGCACCTAGCGAAGGCGGGAGGTTCTACCCCGCGTAATCGGCTCATTAATTGGCCCAGCGGGTATCAAGCCGTAGCTCGGCCACCCAAATTACCATCCAAGGATAAGATCGATACACCGCCGGAAGGTACGTCCCCGATTGGACAAGCCACGTGATGCAGGTAAACGGTGACATCAGACAGTAGGACCCTGATATAGCTCGACGGACCAATTGGCGTTCGTAGTTGCATAGCAACCTGCCGAGGTATGAAGGTATTCGTGCACGACAGCCTCAGATCCGGTAAGTATGGGAGGGAACGAAGGTCAACCCCCTCGTAGTAGCCCCGAAACCCACGGCCGTAACAATATATATAATTTCAAAACACACCTGGTCACAAGTGTGCCTCACTGACCGGGCCCTCAGTCGAGGTCCTCGGCATCATCCCGTTTCGGCCCTTCAACCTCGATACGGTCAGCTAAGGTGGGCCAGCAGGGGCACATATGCCTCCACATGCTGCAGCTACACCTGGATGTGTACATACCCCCACCCCCAACCAGTGAAAACACAGATTACAACAACAAAACCACCTCCACTCCCAGAATCCACAGCCCCTCATCCACTCACTCACACACACACCAAAAACAAAAACCAAACCGACCACCTACCCTTACAGCATGCACCACTCAAACAAAAACACATTCATGCAAAACCACACCAACTCCTGCAAAAAAAAAAAAACACACACACACACACACACACACACACACACACACACACACACACACACACACACACACACACACACACACACACACACACACACACACACACACACACACACACACACACACACACACACACACACCTCCATTTCTCTTCCGTGCTCAGTCACTACCCCTTTTAGGCTAAAATGAACAACCACCCACAACCTCAACCTACACCGTTCGACGTGCCTCCATAAACTTCCTCCATATCCAAAGTGAGCCTTTCAAGGCAACCTGGGCCACTCTGTCACACATCCTCCTTCTTTCTGTCCCATACACTCCAAGCCAAGCATGAAATGCAGAAAAGGAATTTTCCAATATAACCTCCACACCCCACCTCAAATGGCTGACAGGAAACTCGCCAACCCTTCTCCCAGCACTCTGACTCCAGCTCACTGTACTTTCCTCTCTTCCTCTCATGCACCTCCTCCATGTTCTCTTCCCAAGGCACAGACAATTCCCCGAAGATGACCTGTCTTGTTGCACCTGACCAGATGACAATGTCAGGCCGCAACCTGGTCACACAGATCTCCTCTGGGAATACTAATTGTGGCTTTAGGTCTGCCACCACCTGCCAATCACAAGCATCTGACAGCCCTCTTGCTTTCCTCCACCCTCTCTTTCGACCTCTTATCACTTGACCCTCTTTGACAAACAACACCTCTCCCCCATCGGTCTCCTTCTCCACTCTTCTCTCTCTCGATCTCAGCACCTCTTGTTGCACCATCTGCACTACCACCGCGAGCACCTGATTGAGCCACCACTTTTATCTTCCTGCGGCCAATGCTACTGAGCATGCACTCAGTACACGCTGCACCTTTCCTAAACCTCCCCACAAAGAACATCTCTCCTCCTGCAACAACCCCCACAATCTCAAGTTTATTGGTGATGGAAGCACATCATACATTGCTCGCAACGGGAAACTCAACAATATTGGCTCCATCCTCCAAATATATTGCCACTTCAATGTCCTCACCCGCACACCTTCCCACCACGTCCAAGCACCTTGCTGTGCCTGTCCGACTGCTTTCACATATCTCCCCTCCTCCTCCTTTCTTCTCCTTTCTTCTCACCTCTCCCTCAACCATCTTCCTCCTCTTTCACACATGCCTTGTGTTATTTTCACAGACGTGTATATATATATACTTATACCAAGTTTGGCAAAATACCATCACTGGTTCACCAGAAAGTTAGCGCACCAGAAATTTTACCTAATGGGACCTCTTGACCCCTGACCTCTTGACCCCATAATCTAATCAGTTCATCTTTACATCATTATACATACTTGTACCAAGTTTGACTTAGATCCCTTCAGCCTTAAATTATCATGGCAACGAAAACCGATCATGGACGAACGGACGGAAGACGCAAAAACATAATGCCTCCGGCGACTTTGTCAGCGAAGATATATAAAACAAGTACACATACATTCAAAGTACACCGCCCCATGCCAAATAATTAAATATGCTGCAGCGCGGCATTGCCGGGACGCCTCCGGCGCCCGGCAATACCGCAGTGCAGCTCATTGAGGCTGCATTGGGAGGGAGAGGTGTACACTAATTGATTGATTAATTGTATAATTAAAATCAATAAAAGATTATCACAAAATATTTTCATAATCAATTGGCTAATCACATAACTAAACCACTAGTGCTTCATCCGAAGATGTATCTTTTAGAAATTTAATTAAATAAGTCATTTATAAAAAATTAAATAATTAATTGATTACTCAATAAATAATTAATCGATTAATCAATAAATAATTAATAGATGAAATGATTAATCAATAAATCAAAAATATCCTTGATAGCCACATCACTTGGTCACTCATGTCCAAATATTAGCTTCCCAGCTCAAAAGGTGCCTGAGATATTGGCCAAATGAGAAAGAAAATAAATAAATGATTAATAATGAAAATAAATAAATAATAATCATAAAAAAATTAAATTAGTAATCAATTTGGTCAGAGAACACATAAACTACCACTATTTCATCAGAATCTGTAACTTAAAAAAAAAATTTTTTTGGGTCATTAATCGAATAATTAAATAATTAATCGATTAATTGATTAATTAATAAATCAAAAATATCCTTTGCAGCCAAATCACCTGGTCATTGGCATGTCCAAATATCAGCTTCCTAACTCAAAAGGTGCCTGAGTTAATAATGGTCAGAAGAGAAATGAAATTTAATTAATTAAATAAGTACTTAATTAATCGCTAATAATTAAATAACTCCTCAATTAATTGATTATTCAAAAAACAAAAAATACTGTATTTGACAAAGGACTTGCTCACTACTGTGCCGAAATTTCAGCTTCCTAGCTCAAAGGATGGCTGAGATATCGCCCGGACAACCAAGAAAACAAGAAAGAAAGAAAGCAAGAAAGCAAGAAACCAGAGTGAAAACTGAGTACTCTCTTTCAGCGTGCGTCACTGCCGAGCCCCCTTTGGTGCCCGGCAATGACGATTTGCAATGCCTGGAGATGGCATAGGAAAGGAGCGGTGTACAATATTTTGAAAAAGACGCTGGAAGGTGTACTTCCAAACTGTGTATTACACAGCCACTCAGGGTACTGTTATACCGTGGTTGCCGTGTCCTGTCCCGTCGTGGTTGCCGTGTCCTGTCCCGTCGTGGTTGCCGTGGCCTGTCGTGTCGTGGTCGACATGTCCTGTCGTGTCATGGTCGATGTGTCCTGTCGTGTCATGGTCGATGTGTCCTGTCGTGTCGTGGTCGCCGTGTCCGGGCATGTCGTGGTTGCCGTGTCCGGGCGTGTCGTGGTTGCCGTGTCCCGTTGTGTCGTGGTTGCCGGGTCCCGTCGTGTAGTGGTTGCCGTGTCCTGTCATGCCGTGGTTGCCGTGTCCCGTCTGCCATGTCCCGTCGTGGTTGCCGTGTCCTGTCGTGTCGTGGTTGCCGTGTCCTGTCGTGTCGTGGTTGCCATGTCCTGTCGTGTCATGGTTGCCGTGTCCCGTCGTGTAGTGGTTGCTGTGGAAGTGTAAAATTTATCAAATCAAGTAATTTCTATGAGCTCCAACCTGCTCTCCTCGTGTGCAAGTGTTTTTGTGGTTTCCATGCAGAAGTTGGGATTTCCTTCAGTAGGCGAATTATCTCCGACACTCTGACCAAGTTCGTTTGCTCGAGAAAAGTAAATTCTTAGTGGAGGCAATGGTGGACCACATATTGTCATGGCAAAATCATTTTATGACTGAGGGTAATATGATTACAGATAGGGTGTTTTTGAAATATAGTGTTGGATCGGGTCTTATTGAGTTATATAAGCAAATTGGAGAAAAGATATTGTTTTCTTGGTAAATAATTAAATAATACAACTGATGCCACAATGTCTGAGCTGGGCGTCTGAAGTAATTTGCATCCACTGAACTGCCTTCGAACATTCCATTGTGCTTGGTAAACTAGTAAATAATCAACTCAGTACGAGGTCGAAGCTATGGTAATTATTTTGCAGAGTTGAACAATGGGAGTGGATGAATCGCTCTACGCTGGCCGTTGTTAAGATAAGCTCAGCGCACCCTTTTTTATTTTCCACTTGTAGTTTATCTAATAGATAGTTTTATGAAATTGTCAACGTTCTCAGTAAAATCTTTCAAAAGAACGATAATTAAACACTGAATCAAATAAAAACGTATAGCTTATTAGTGTTTGATAAAGGTTAGTCTAAAGTATAAAATCCTATAAAAATCCATGTCGGCTAGCTCTCTCTGGCTCTCTGATCCAATACCTTCTCAGTAAAGATCTTTTTTGTGGGATTGCAGTATATAGGTTCATACCTCTTATATATGATTTTGACTTACGAGGGAAAAGATGAGTTTGCAGATTGAAAAAGGATGTGGTTGTCATAGCTAGAGTGACCTATTGATTAAATAAGGACTTTTAATTGCATGCCTGTTTTGAAGATTTTTAACATGACATATTAAAACTCATGTTACTAGTGTGTTAATTTGCAATATTGTGTGATAACCCTTGTATCAAACAATAAATGAATTACAGATAAAACCACAGAATGGTAAATCATTTGGTACAGTTTTTATAATAAAGGCGCTGTAATTATTTAATTATGAATCAGGATAATATTGTTAAAGATGTGCTTTGAAATAAAGTAAGTGGTCTTTGTTCTTGTCGTGTAGAAAATGAGTAAAAGATATATCCACTTCGCTGAGAATGACCTTCAAATGTTCTTGAAGTCTTCATACAGGATTAGAGGGAAGCTGGCTCCAAAATGTCTGGCAGGAGACAATGGGAAAACAGAAAACCGCATTAAAGAATTTGAAAATGCAGACCTGCTCTCAGCGGGGAGCACCCTCATCTCAATATTTCACTCGAGCAATCACATTGTATCCCCCGATCCTTGCTCCATCCCACCAAAACTTTGCCCAACCAATCGTACTGCTCTCCTCCCCTCTCTTCGCTCCTCCCCCTCCACTTTCTCCTCCCACTTCAAATTGTATAAAAATCAGGACTGACGTCAAAATATTAGGATTAACACTGGATTTGTAAGATGTTGGTTTGTTGTACTTTAGGATTTTCACTAGGTTTGTAATGCTGTAAATGTTGTACTTAGGATGTTTTACTTGGCTGATCGATTCTGTATGGTTACACTGTATGTTGACTGTATACTGTGCATGCTACTGTATCTCTATGATGTTTCCTTTGATGTACATCTCTACTGTACCAGGATTTCACTTGGGACCTTCTGTGAATCTTGCAATGTAATTTGTGAATTGTAATATGCTCTTCTGTTGTTTGATAAAGGTTATTGGTTCTTGCTGTGTATTTCTTTGAAGACGGAAAGTGTTGTCCTCCTCAGGAATTAAAATTTGTGATTCATCTTCTGACAAGGTTATGGACATTGAATTTCTTGATTCATCTATTACGTATTACTGTCTAAAAATATCCCTATCAAAGCCATGTCCTGTCGTGTCGTGGTTGCAGTGTCCTGTCGTGTCGTGGTTGCCGTGTCCTGTCGTGTCGTGGTTGCCGTGTCCTGTCGTGTCGTGGTTGCCGTGTCCTGTCGTGTCGTGGTTGCAGTGTCCTGTCGTGTCGTGGTTGCCGTGTCGTGGTTGCCGTGTCCTGTCGTGTCGTGGTTGCCGTGTCCTGTCGTGTCGTGGTTGCCGTGTCGTGGTTGCCGTGTCGTGGTTGCCGTGTCCTGTCGTGTCGTGGTTGCCGTGTCGTGGTTGCCGTGTCCTGTCGTGTCGTGGTTGCAGTGTCGTGGTTGCAGTGTCCTGTCGTGTCGTGGTTGCCGTGTCCTGTCGTGTCGTGGTTGCCGTGTCCTGTCGTGTCGTGGTTGCCGTGTCCTGTCGTGTCGTGGTTGCCGTGTCCTGTCGTGTCGTGGTTGCCGTGTCATGGTTGCCGTGTCCTGTCGTGTCGTGGTTGCCGTGTCCTGTCGTGTCGTGGTTGCCGTGTCCTGTCGTGTCGTGGTTGCCGTGTCCTGTAGTGTCGTGGTTGCCGTGTCCTGTCGTGTCGTGGTTGCCGTGTCCTGTCGTGTCGTGGTTGCCGTGTCCTGTCGTGTCGTGGTTGCCGTGTCCTGTCGTGTCGTGGTTGCCGTGTCCTGTCGTGTCGTGGTTGCCGTGTCCTGTCGTGTCGTGGTTGCCGTGTCCTGTCGTGTCGTGGTTGCCGTGTCCTGTCGTGTCGTGGTTGCCGTGTCCTGTCGTGTCGTGGTTGCCGTGTCCTGTCCTGTCGTGGTTGCCATGTCCTGTCGTGTCGTGGTTTCCGTGTCCTGTCGTGTCGTGGTTGCCGTGTCCTGTCGTGTAGTCATTGCCATATCAATAGGTAGCCCCCTTAAGATATGGCTCTTACTTTCTTGAGGGCTACCTACATATGTATACGCTCATATCAAAAAGAGGTGCAAAGCACGCCCCCCCCCCCCCCCCCTCCCTTTATATAAGGGTTCGTTTCTCTGTATATCTACATACGCTATCCTTGACCAAATCATCTATAGATGTATAGTGCTAGTATATTTTGTTTGTTCACCATTTGTCTTTCATACATTTCCTTCTTTGCAACCAAATTTTTATTTCACCCCTCTTCCAAATCTAACTTGTATATTCTTCAATCCACTCTCCCCTACCTTTCCACTCTTGTTCCAAATCAATGTTTCCCAACCTTTATCCCCTTTCATTTCTACCACATGCAGTACCTTCAGAAAGTATTCACAACCCATGACCTTTTTCACATTTTGTGGTTATAACCTGAATTTAAAAAGGATTAAATTGAGATATCTTTTTTTCACTGATCTACACATAATACCTCATATGTCAAAGTGGGTTTTTTTTGTTTTTTTGTACAAAATAATTTAAAATGAAAGACAGAAATATGTAATTTACATAAGTATTCAACCCCCTGAGCCAATACTTCATGGAAGCGCCTTTGGCAGCGATTACAGCTTCGAGTTTTCTTGGATATGTCTGGATCAGCTTTGCACATCTGTATTTGGGGAGTTTCTCTCATTCTTCCTTGCAGATTTTCTCAAACTCTGTCAAGTTGGATGGGGAGCGTCGGTGAACAGCAATCTTCAAGTCTTTCCACAGATTCTCAATGGGATTCAAGTCTTTGGCTGGGCCACTCAAGGACCACTCAAGGACTTTCATGTTCTTGCTCTGAAGCCATTCCAGGGTTTCTTTGGCTGTATGCTTGGGGTCATTGTCCTGTTGGAACGTAAATCTTCACGGCAATCTAAGGTGTTTTGCACTCTGAAGCAGATTTTCCCCAAAGATTTGCCTGTATTTGTCTCCATTAATTGTTCCCTCTATCCTTACATGTCTCAGTCCCTGCAGCTGAAAAGCATCCAAATAGCATGATGCTGCCACCACCATGCTTCAAGGTCGGGATGCTGTTAGATGGGTGATGAACTCTGCTCGGTTTCCGCCAGACGTAGTGCTTTGTGTTCAGTCCAAAGAGTTCAATATTCATCTCATCAGACCACAGAATATTTTGCCTCATGCTCCGAGTCTTTCACATTCCTTTTTGTAAACTCCAGGTGTGCTGTCATGTGTCCTTTTCTCAGGAGTGGCTTCGGTCTCCCATAAAGCCTAGATTTGTGAAGGGCTGCGGAGACTGTTGTACTTCCGGCAGGTTGTCCCCATCTCAGTGAAGGAACTCTGTAATTCTGTCAGAGTGGTCATTGTGTTCTTGGTCACCTCCCTGACTAGGGTACTTCTTGCTTGATTGCTCTGTTTGGCCAGACGTCCAGCTCTACGAAGCATGTGTAGTTCCATATTCTTTCCATTTCCTAAAGATGGAGATCACTGTGCTTTTGGGACTTTCAACACTTCAGAAATCGTTTTATACCTTTCTGCCGATCTATGCTTGCTCACAATTCTCTCAGAGTTCCACGGACAGTTCCTTGGACTTCATCTAGAGTTTCAGCTCTGACATTCAATGTGTCTGTGGGACTTTTTATAGAAACAACAACAACAACAACATGCATTTTAAGGCCATTTTCCCTGCTAGAGCGGGGGTTAGCCTTGCGGTCCCCATGACAATCTTCTCCATTTTGCCCTATTTTCTGCATCTCTCCTTGTTAACCCCCATGCCCGCATTTCTTCTTCCACCATCTTTGGCCAAGTCTTTCTCGGTCTTCCCCGTCCTCTACTTCCTTCTACATTCATTTCCATCACTCTTCTCAACCAGTCACTTTCATCCTTCCTCAACACATGACCAAACCATCTCAACCTGTTCCTCTTCACAGCATCAATCACAGGCTCTATTCCCATCATTTTTCGGAATTCATCATTTGGCTTCCTCTCTCTCAACGATACCCCGCACATCCATCGAACCATTCGCATTTCCACCCTTTCCAACCTTCGTTGCTGCTCTACGTTCATTACCCATGTTTCGCTCCCATAAATCATAACACTTCTCACACATGCAACATACACCTTTCCCTTCAGCTTCAACGACACTCCCCTCCTCATCAGCACGCCACTCAGTTCCCGAAACTTCTTCCATGCACATCTCACTCAAGCAATCGTTGCCAAGTCTGATCCACCTTCTCCGTTCAGCATGTCTCTGAGGTAGCAAAATGTTTTCACACCTTCCAGCTTCACGCCGTCTCCAAGATCCAACTCAACATTTCCTCTATCTGCAGCTCCCTCTGTGCACACCTTACATTTGAATGTAGCTGCCACACTGGTTAATGACCCTCTCAGACCACTACATTCTCGATGAACCCACTCAGCGCACATTGTACATTGAATGGAGTTCACTCCGACACCCTTCCTGCACACAGCACAGGGCCACTTCCCAGTTCTTTCCACCTCACCACATGCTTTACCACTTGCCATCACCTTCGTCTTTCCGATATTCACCTTCAGACCTTTTGTTTCCATACATTCCTTCCACTTGTTCATCTTTTCCTTCAGTCCATCCATACTTTCCGCAATCGACACCAGATCATCTGCATACAACAACTCCCACGGTAAACCCTCCTTTACATTCTGAGCCAGCACCTCCATCACAGCTACAAATAGTAGTGGACTTAGTACCGACCCCTGATGCACTCCCACCTTCACCTCAAACTCACCACTGTTCTCGTCCTTCGTCCTTACAGCTGTGCACGCTCTTTTGTACATTGCCATCACTACTCTGATCAACCATTCCTCCACTCCTAACTTCCTCATTGCCCATGTCAATACTTTGCGTGGCACCCTATCGAATGCTTTCTCCAGATCAACAAACCCAAAAAACAACTTCTTCCTCTTCTCCATGTACTTCTCCTGCAACTGCCTCACAATAAAAAGCACGTCTGTCGTTCCTCTTCCTGGCATAAATCCAAACTGCATTTCGGCGATCTTCACTTTCTTCCTTATCCTCCTCTCCAACACCCTTTCCAATACCTTCATTCCATGCTCCAATAACTTTATCGCTCGTTACGAGCCACACTCCAGAGGGTCACCTTTCCCCTTGTATAGAGGGACGAGGGTACTCAGTTCCCAATCCACTGGAATGCGGCCTTCTTTCACCGCCAGATTACAGATCTCTGTCATTCTCTTCACACCCCAACTTCCTGCTGCCTTCAACATATCTCCCACAACTCCCGTCGGCCCTCCCGCTTTTCTACTCTTCATTGCTTTTATCGCTTCCTCAACTTCCTTCTCAGTTATCTTCTCTGCCGGTCCTAAAACTGGGTTACTCTCTATGTTGCCATCCCATTCATTCTCTGTATTCAACAGCATTTCCATATATCTTTTCCATCTTCCTTTAATTCCATCTGGGTCCACAACGATTTGTCCCACTTCATCCCTCAAGCAACTCACCCCCATCACATCACACCTCTCTTTCGCTATCTGCTTTGCAATCCTGAATACTGCTCTCTGACCTTCTTCCGAATCCAAGCGTTCTCCGAACATTTTCCTACATGCCTCCTGCGCCTTTGCTACCTCTTTCTTTGCAGCCTTCCTGGCTGCCTTATAACTTTCATGCTCTGCTGTTTCTGCTCCCGTACCCTTCGCCTTCTGCAACTCCTTGAACTTCTTCCTCTTCTCGTCAAGCCTCTTTCCAACTTCATCATCCCACCACCATGTTTCCGATTGCCTCGGTGGTCCTTTTGTCCATCCACATACCTCACAAACGGCTCCCAACAGACTAGCTTTCATTGACAACCAACCACGTTCAAGCTCAACCACATCATCCTCTACCCTACTCAGCCTCTCTTTTAATGCCTCCCTCACTGTCACCTCTTTCAACCTCCACACCTTCATTCTCGGTTGGTACTTCACCCGCCGAGCTCTCCTCGTACCTTTCACCCTTATGTCACAGACAACCAAGTGGTGCTGTGAAACAGCCTCCTCCCCTGGGATCACCTTTGTGTCCCAGAGGTGCCCCCTATCTCACCTACGCACCATCATGTAGTCAACGGTTGTCGTCGACCCACCTGACGTGTATGTAACAAGCTTATTATCCTCTTTCTGGAACTGAGTATTACAAATCAACAAATCAGCTCCATCAGCAAACTCCAAAATCCTTTATCCTTCTCCATTTCTCTCACCATATCCGTAACCCCCATGAACTCCCTCAAAACCATCCATACTCCTTCCCACATGTCCATTTAGGTCTCCTCCTACCACAACAACTTCCTCATCTTTCACGTTTTCCATCAGCTTCTCTATCGCACACCAGAACTTGTCCTTCTCTTCATCGCTCCGACCAACCTGCGGAGCATATCCCGAGATGACGTTCACCAAGAGCTTTCCAATCATCATTTTCACCATCATCAACCTATCACTCACTCTAGTCACACTCACCACACTGTCTACAAACTCCTCAGAAAACAGGACACCAACACCATTCACGCCCTCCAGGCACCCCTGCCACACAAACTTGTATTTCTGTCCCTGCCTACCCTTCACCATTCTCACACCACTTCCCGTCCATCTCGTCTCTTGCACACAACATATGTCCACTCTTCTTCTGAGCAATACTTCCACCACTTCTCCTGATCTCCCTGTCATTGTCCCTACATTCCATGTCCCAAACCTCAGAAACCGATCTCCACTTCGGGCTGTACCCTGCCCATATGTAGTTGTAATTGTCATGGTTCTCTTTTTGAGGCAATGTTTTTATGGCCGGATGCCCTTCCTGACGCCAGCCCTCTTAGTCGTCTCTTACGACACGCAGGTATACAGTGTACCTATTCTAATCCAGGGTAGACCCTGGGAAACGTTTAAAACATGGAAATTCTGGGGGGGTGGGGGGGGCGGGGGGGATTGGGGGGGCATCACGGCTGCGGGGGCCCCATAAGCACCAGGCCACGGCGGCCCGGTCAGCACCACACCACGTCGGCCCGGTCAGCACCACACCACGTCGGCCCGGTCAGCACCACACCACGTCGGCCCGGTCAGCACCACACCACGTCGGCCCGGTCAGCACCACACCACGTCGGCCCGGTCAGCACCACACCACGTCAGCCCGGTCAGCACCACACCACGTCGGCCCGGTCAGCACCACACCACGTCGGCCCGGTCAGCACCACACCACGTCGGCCCGGTCAGCACCACACCACGTCGGCCCGGTCAGCACCACACCACGTCGGCCCGGTCAGCACCACACCACGTCGGCCCGGTCAGCACCACACCACGTCGGCCTGGTCAGCACCACACCACGTTGGCCCGGTCAGCACCACACCACGTCGACCCGGTCAGCACCACACCACGTCGGCCTGGTCAGCACCACACCACGTCAGCCCGGTCAGCACAACACCACATCAGCCCGGTCAGCACCACACCACGGCGGCCCGGTCAGCCGGACTTTTTATAGAAGGGTGTGTTTTTTTCTAAATCATGTCCAATCAATTGAATTGGCCACATGTGGACTCCAATGTAGTTGTAGAAACATCTCAGAGGGAACATGATGATCAAAGGGAAATGGATGCACCTGAGCTCAATTTGGAATGTCATAACATAGGGGTTGAATACTTATTGACTTAAGACATTTCAGATTTTCACTTTTTTTTTATTCCAATAAAACAAGACCAAAAGTCTAACAGCGGCGTAGCCGGGCTTGTAAAATGTTGTAAACCACAAACACATATGATTAGCTTTTCAAACCATCACTAATGCTGTTTGTATCATTAAACCAAGAAATTTGGAGGCATCTCGACACCCTTGAGATAAGTTTTACTCACATAACTGAGCTAAGATCTACTGTAATCTATATACCCCACAAGGGTTGGAGGTGTGCTCATTTACCAAGCAGCTAGTTAGCGCTTGCCAAGCCAGCCGTTCCTTAAGGGTTTTGTATGGAGTGCTTGCTCGAAAGCTTAAACCACTTGGTGATCTCTCCACAAGAAACTTGGTAAATAAACACACACCCAATGTTCTTGAGACCCGACCAGAGAGAGACTGTAATCTACATACCCCAAAGATGAATGGCCCTTCCTACCACTCCCGTAGTGAGCGGGTATACTTGTCGATTCAAATGTCGGTCGGTGCAGTCAGCCGTCGTAATGACATCATAGACGTCATAGACGTCTATGACGTAACGGACACAAAACTGATATATTTCAACTTCCAGTAAGTTTGCAGTCACTACGAAGGGATTAGTGTTATGATTAGATTTACTATAATATTAACGTTACGTCATCATTATTTCGAAAATGATATTACCATAAAAAAGCTGAGGCTAATTCCTTACTTCCTCGGTTATTAATATTTGTGCTGAACAACGCTCATCACTGATCATGAACCATACACCGCTTCAATCCATTAACCTTCCATTCACGACATTGGTATTAAAGTATAAGAGTTATATTTACTCTATTATTATTATTACTATTACGAAAACGATATTATTGAAGCGATACACTACTGTATTAAGAAACCTGGGTTAAATTTGTCTGAAGCGGTACAAAGATGAGGCATAAAGCCTAAGGCCTATATGTACCGTATTGTTGGAAGAGACGTAACGCCGATGCTTTCGATATTTGATGGTCATTTTAACAATCAGTTTGTTTGTGTTTCACACACAATGAAAAACGTAAAGGTAGAGCATGGTGATTGTGATATATGACAGGTTCGACGATGTGTTTGGCATGAACGGCATATACATCAAAATGGCGGAGTGTGGAGAGTCAGCCGCTGCACTGCCGTAATGACATCAGACGTAATCACATCACCCTGTCATGTGACTAGATTCTCAGCTCTGATTGGTATACGTTTGAGGAGACATACATACATACATACATACATACATACATACATACATACATACATACATACGGATGGACAAACTCTGTTCTGGACGGCTTCGCCCGATGAGCTTCGTCGTAAAAATTTCAACTTTGATATTATGGGGTATTATGTGTAGATCACGGACAAAAAATCTCAAAATAATCATTTTACAATTCAGGATGGAACAACAAAATGTGAAAAGGTGAAGGGGTGTGAATACTTTCTGAAGGCCCTGTAAATGTGAAAGAGAAATTAAGTACAATATATAACACAATTAAGCACAACGTAAACCTCTTCGATGTTGACTTTTTGATAAAGGAACACCTTATCGTTTCTTTCATCCAGGTGTCCAACTTCCTGCCACATAAGGTAAAATGTTTGCTCTGAACATAAAGGCTTTAGTCATTAAGTTGAAGGCTCTTTATACGTTATGGTTGTGTTTACAAAAGGTGCAAGAGATGGTATTGGAGGCAATATTGGGATTAATGGGGGGTGGAGGGGAGGGGGTTGCCCTTGCTGGGGGAGGGTGTGGGGAGGGGGTTTGCCCTTTCTGAGGTTTCAGCCACTGGTCCAGAGAAAGGAACAATGTTGGGTGTTTCCCCATTGTGTTCCTGGCAGTAGTCAGGTCAGGAAATTGGAATTTGTTCAGGGTGTCGGCGATAACCCGCCTGATCTTGATGGAAAAACAGTGCAGGATCTTCAACGTCCACTAACTGATACCAGCAGAAAGGTCCCCAGCTTAACATCCATCTGACGGACGGCGCATCTCTTGATGAATCACTCTACCTGTGAAACACCGATCTGACTGTATGGTACAAATTGGAATTGAACACAGACGAGGCAGCTTAAGCGTTTTGTTTTTTTTGTATACAAGATCGAGGCTCGTGTAAGAGCTAACATAAATCAAAAAACAAAAACAAATGGACACACAAAACATACAATAAAGGAAGCGGGAGACAAGATGGGGAGAGAGAGGGAAGTACAACAGCAGAGAACAGGGACATCGGAAGATCTGTGGAAGGGACAAGGTTGGGGGGAGGAGGCATGGGAAGGCGGGGGGGGGCCGGGGGGGGCGGGATGGGAGAGGTATAAACACATAGACACTGCTAGGATTTCCAGGAAAGAAGTCGGTATTTCAAAAAAGTGGAGGATTTTCCAGAGAGTCAGAGAGATCATTGATGAAGACCAAAAATAGCACAGAGCCCAGAACACTACCTTGGGGAACTCCAGCCTGAAGAGGAAGGGGAGATGAGAGAAATCCATTCAGGGCCACACTTTGACTACGACCAGAGAGGAAGTCTGCCAGCCACGCGTGCAGATTTCCATGGATACCATAGGAGGAGAGTTTGGTGAGCAGAGCGGGGTGCCAGACCGTATCGAAGGCACGTGATATGTCGAGAGAGACAGCTCTAATTTCCTGTTTGGCATTGAGGACCTCCATCCATTGTTGAGACAGCAGAAGCAGCATGTCCAGAGTAGAATGACCTGGTCTGAAACCAAATTGATGATCAGAGATCAAGCCATTGGAGAAAAGGAAGGATTTGATATCCGAAGCAATGATGGACTCCATGACTTTGCTGATAATTGGGAGCACGCTGATTGGTCTGTAGTTGCTGGGATCTGTTTTTGCACCTTTTTTGTGTAAAGTGGTAATGTTGGCTGATTTCCAAGCTGGAGGAAGATGACCTTGAGCAATAGAGCGTGAAGAGAATAGAGAGAGAGTGTGAAACGGAGGCAGAGCAGGATTTTAGGACCCGTGGGCTGATGCCATCTGGTCCAGTTGCAGAATCAGAGTCGAGGATTGACAGAAACTTCTCCACCTTGTCAGGAGAGAAGGACACAGAGTCCAGGCCTGAGTGAAATGCCAGACTCGTCAACGCTGAGGAGGCTCTCTGAGAATGCTCAGAGAGATGTCCACTTTAACAAGCACATGATCAGAAGAACCGATTGGAGCAGAAGAAGAGCAGCAGACATTTTCAGGGAAGTTTGTCATAAGCAAGTCGGGAAGAGAAGATACTCCGTTAACTGAGATCTGGGTCGGGAAATTGACAGATTGCGTCAGTCCCAGTGAGTCGTGGAAGTCCTTTGCTGAGGTGCCATGGCTGGTATGAGAGGAGCCCACACCCAGCCAGCTGGCATGATGACAGTTGAAGTCACCACATATGAGGAAGAGAGAGTTGGGATGAGTGGATAGAAGTTGGTCCATGTTGTCAGAGGAATCTATATCGAGTCATCACTGTTTGGAGGACGGTACAAAACACATATAAACCAAAGGTGGGAGTGGAGGGAGGCCGTAGCCAGAGGTACTCGTGGGGGTGGTGTGGAGAGAGGGCAGTGCAAGGAGAGTGAGGAATAGAGTTTTTGATAGAGATAGCCACCCCACCACCAGGACGAGGCTCAGGTCTATCATACCGGAGGAGGGAGGAACCAGGAAGAGATATTACATTAAGGAATCAGAGACATCTTGAAGGAGGAAAGTTTCTGTTAATCAGATTACGTCTGGATTGTCAGAAGCAACCTGTATGGAGAGATCAATCAGGTTTGAGCGAAGGCCCCGGATGTTTGAGGTCCATGCCGTCAATGAAGAGGAAGGGGGAGCATCGGGTGCAGGACAGGGGAGGGGAGAGGAGGGGTAGGGAAAGATGAAGGGTGAGATTTTGACTGACTGACTTTTGACTGAGTCAAATTGGCATCTCAGGCAAAAGGACAACGCAACATCCTGAATAATGCAACAACCTTATAAACTGAGTCAAATTGGCATCTCGGGCAAAAGGACAACGCAACAACCTGAATAATGCAACAACCTGAATAATGCAACAACCTTATAAACTGAGAGTCAAATTGGCATCTCAGGCAAAAGGACAACACAACAACCTTATAAACTGATAGTCAAATTGGCATCTCAGGCAAAAGGACAACACAACAACCTTATAAACTGATAGTCAAATTGGCATCTCAGGCAAAAGGACAACGCAACAACCTGAATAATGCAACAACCTTATAAACTGAGAGTCAAATTGGCATCTCAGGCAAAAGGACAACACAACAACCTTATAAACTGATAGTCAAATTGGCATCTCAGGCAAAAGGACAACGCAACAACCTGAACAATGCAACAACCTTATAAACTGAGAGTCAAATTGGCATCTCATAACAATGACAGTTTGTTGGAGCTGCCTCCATGTGAAGACAGTTTAGTGCAGCACAGGATGACCATGATTTGGATGACCTCAAATCTTGCTATGAGGAACCTCGGTACCCCACTAGATCATGCATGTGGAAGAGGGAAGGTGACAGCTTGGGGAAATATCATTCAGAATGGACCAATGGTATCAGGAGGTACTAGAGGATCTGATTTGGTCTGGTGGAGGAAGAAGCAGGTTGTAGTCAGCAAAGCCGAGCTTGTAATGAGCTGTGCCCATGTTCTGGGAATGAGGAGTGCAGAAATAGTCAAACGCATCATAATGATAGGGAAGACATCGGATAACTGGATAAAGTAACAAATTTGACTTTTGTTCAGCCATTTTGGATGTACATGTGCATTGAAAGCTGAAATGATCTTGTGGATTTGATTGGTGCATGCTGCCGACAACAAACTGAACATTTCGTTCTTTGATGTTTATGTGCATAACTCACATTGTTGGTTAGAAAAACCATAAACTGTTGCTGAAAGTAGGAGCTAGTAACAACTTGTGTTCCAACTAAAACATAGAAGGTAATTTTGGTGGAGAGATGGAAAGCCAGACTGGAGTGATCGAGAAAGCGATTCATGGTGTGAGGCCCTGTTGTACTACGATGTGAAGAGTTTGACCAAAACATGAAAACTTAATTCATTTTATTATGATCATAAAAGTAAATAATTGAGAAGCATCGATACGAGTCATCGCCTGGTGTTGGCTTAGCGGTTGGGGTGCCGGCTTGGGATCCTAGGATCCTGGGTTCGTTGGCTTAGCGGTTAGAGTGCTGGCTTGGGATCCTAGGATCTCGGGTTCGTTGGCTTAGCGGTTAGGGTGCCGGCTTGGGATCCTAGGATCTCGGGTTCGGTGGCTTAGCGGTTAGGGTGCCAGCTTGGGATCCTAGGATCTTGGGTTCGTTGGCTTAGCGGTTAGAGTGCCGGCTTGGGATCCTAGGATCTTGGGTTCGTTGGCTTAGCGGTTAGGGTGCCGGCTTGGGATCCTAGGATCTCGGGTTCGGTGGCTTAGCGGTTAGGGTGCCAGCTTGGGATCCTAGGATCTTGGGTTCGTTGGCTTAGCGGTTAGGGTGCCGGCTTGGGATCCTAGGATCTTGGGTTCGTTGGCTTAGCAGTTAGAGTGCCGGCTTGGGATCCTAGGATCTTGGGTTCGTTGGCTTAGCGGTTAGGGTGCCGGCTTGGGATCCTAGGATCTCGGGTTCGGTGGCTTAGCGGTTAGGGTGCCAGCTTGGGATCCTAGGATCTTGGGTTCGGTGGCTTAGCGGTTAGGGTGCCAGCTTGGGATCCTAGGATCTTGGGTTCGTTGGCTTAGCGGTTAGGGTGCCGGCTTGGGATCCTAAGATCCAGGGTTTGAATCCTGGTTACCAGGGCAAATTAACGCCAGGGGGGTTGACTCAGCCTGTCATCCTTCCGAGGTCGGCAAATTTTGTACCAGTTCACTGGTCATTCCTTGTGTGTTGCAAGAGGCGACGAACAGGGTTGGCAGCAGGAAGGGCATCTGGCCATAAAACATTGCTTCCAAAAAGGGGACCACGGTGCCCAAAAAAGGCCAACCGCTGCTTTGCGGGGAAAAATGGCCTCTAAAGGTGGTTCATTTCATCGACATGAGTCATGTTACAACCAAATCACCTTCTGTGTATATTTATGAGCAGTTCAAATACTTTGATACTGTCATGGAAGTGGATTTGTCACTCACTATTGTGACCGAGGGTCACGACACTTATGGGCGTTTGTATGAAAACCATGTCCCGGCGTCTAAACCTAATCTAAAAGTCGAGATGCTAAGCTTTTCAGCAATGTATGAGGTGTGTGTGTGACGGACAGGTGCATTAAATTAAAAAAAGAAATGTTACTCTCGCCACTCACCTATGATCTGAGGGATGCACAATTGTGCTGATTGGATAAACCAGCACCTTCTGTTCTCCTGATTTGGTGGCTTTTTAACCACTTTCGTATCGTTACCCTGAGCTGAAAGGATGGCCGACAAGTACGTACACTCGCCACTAAAGCTATCTAGCCTGGGTTCGAATCCCGACCGCCACAAACTCCCCATCCCGGTGTTTTTCCCAGGCATAGCTGATTCGTCGATGTGTGTGCTGGACATTCCATCTGCTGGCATCAGTTGGTAGACCACTGAAGATCCCACTGTGACCTTCGTGAAGAAGAGGCGAACTATCGATGAGATATGGGATGCCAATATGAAAAACTCCAAATTCCTGCCCGACCCTAACTATTCCTGGGAAGGCAATGGCAAACCACGCACATCACCCTTGCCAATAAAGCTGCCCCCCTCACCCACACAAACAGCCACTTTAAAATCCAACAAAATAATTAATACGATAATTCAAGAACCCAACTCCACAATCTTTTATGTAAAAGGGAAAAAAAGTTTCTTATGCAACAAAGAAGTGCAATACAAAATAAATAATCAACCACAATAACAGGCAGCCAAACATCACAGGGTCAAAAAGGCAACCACGTGGTACACTACGGTCAGCAAGTTGGTATGTTCGTGTGACACGACCATTAGGGCATTGACCCTCACTTGGAGCCCTGGGGACAAACTGATGAAATCCATGTATCCCGGATCATCCGGACATCTTTGATCTTTGCTCCTCTTTCACAATTCTCTCTACCTTTTTACATTTCACTTTATTTCTGCGAGTTCTCTTCTTTTCGTTCAAATGTAGGTTAACAAAACACGGCATTCATTTATAGCCGTCAACCTTGCTGCCATTTTGTGGCCTTTTATCAGCCATGGAAATTTCTAAACAAAGCATGAAGACCACAAGCAGAGAAATTTTCCAGATGTTCACTGCTAAGCCTGAATGAGTAGTAGTGTGACCAGATCATCCAGATCAACTGGCTCACAATATGCAAAGCGGTTAGGAGCACTGTCATGCTTTCCCTGCACTCAGGCATCATCTACAGTCTACACAAATAAAATACCGTGGGTCTGTCCGCGTCTGCGTATGCGTACGGGTCCGTCCGCGTCTGCGTATGCGTACGGGTCCGTCCGCGTCTGCGTACGCGTACGGGTCTGTCTGCGTCTGCGTGCTCGTCTGTCTGCGTCTGCGTGCGCGTCTGTCTGCGTGCGCGTCTGTCTGCGTGCGCGTCTGTCTGCGTGCGCGCCTGTCTGCGTGCGCGCCTGTCTGCGTGTGCGTCTGTCTGCGTCTGCGTGCGCGTCTGTCTGCGTGCGCGTCTGTCTGCGTGCGCGTCTGTCTGCGTGCGCGCCTGTCTGCGTGCGCGCCTGTCTGCGTGCGCGTCTGTCTGCGTGCGCGTCTGTCTGCGTGCGCGTCTGTCTGCGTCTGCGTGCTCGTCTGTCTGCGTCTGCGTGCTCGTCTGTCTGCGTCTGCGTGCGCGTCTGTCTGCGTGCGCGTCTGTCTGCGTGCGCGCCTGTCTGCGTGCGCGCCTGTCTGCGTGCGCGCCTGTCTGCGTGTGCGTCTGTCTGCGTGCGCGTCTGTCTGCGTGCGCCGCGTCTGTCTGCGTGCGCCGCGTCTGTCTGCGTGCGCCGCGTCTGTCTGCGTGCGCCGCGTCTGTCTGCGTGCGCGTCTGTCTGCGTGCGCGTCTGTCTGCGTGCGCGTCTGTCTGCGTGCGCGTCTGTCTGCGTGCACATCTGTCTGAGTATGCGTCTGTCTGCGTACGGGTCTGCGTACAAGTACGAGTACTGGTACAAGTACGGGTATTGGTATGGGTATAGGTCTGTGCCTGCAAATGGGTCTGCGTCCCTCAGATGGACGTTAAACTGGATATACGTCTGCTGGCATCAGCTGGTAGACCATTGAAGATCCCACTGTGACCTTCGTGAAGAGTAGGCGAACTATCGCCGGTACCATGAAAAACTCCAAATTCCTGCCCGACCCTAACAATTGCTGGGATAGCAATGGCAAACCACACATATCACCCTTGCCAATAAAGCTGCCCCCCTAACCCACACAAACAGCAACTTTAAAATCCAACAAAATAATTAATACGATAATTCAAGAACCCAACTCTACACTATTTTATGTAAAAGGAAAAAAAAGTTTCTTATGCAACAAAGAAGTACAATACAAAATAAATAAATAATCAACCACAATAACAGGCAACCAAACATCACAGGGTCAAAAAGGCAACCACGTGGTACACTACGGTCAGCAAGTTGGTATGTTCTTGTGACACGACCATTAGGGCATTGACCCTCACTTGGAGCCCTGGGGACAAACTGATGAAATCCATCTATCCAGGATCATCCGGACATCTTTGATCTTTGCTCCTTTCTCTTTTCACACTTCTCACTACCTTTTCACATTTCACTTTATTCCTCCTGCTAGTTCTCTTCTTTTCGTTAATTTTCCTCTATTTGAACTCTTTTGCTCTTAATTACTCTTTCTTTACCTATCTGTCTGCAGAGAAATGAATTCTAACAAAATTTAGACTCACATGGCTGCTCCTGGATGGGTTTCAGGGTATCGGATGTATATGTATTCGGATGTATGTGTATGTGTATGTATGTACAGTCACGTGAAAAAGTAAGTACACCCCATGTAAAGTTTTGACTTTTTCAACATATTTCAACATACAGCTATTTGATCTTCATTTCAACAATATTGATAGATAAAGGTGATATAATATAACAAATATCATGAAACATTTACATTTTGTAGTCCATTGTATAATTTAAATAAACATAAATGCAAATTTTGCATGTGGAAAAAGTAAGTACACCCCTACATTTATCACTACTTCAAATACCTAAAATTAGAATCAGGTGCACCAGCTAAGGTGCAAATGATTAGAACACCGTTAGAGAGGATCTTGGAGGAACCTGTCTTATTTAAACCTCAGACATTTACTTTGGTTTGCTCTTTGTTGTTGAAGTGTGCGGCGTTACCATGCCTAGATCAAAAGAGCTCTCTGAGGCCTTCAGAAAGAAGGTTATAGATGCCTACGAGTCTGGGAAGGGATTTAAAAAGATCTCCAAACAATTTGAAATCAATCATTCGACTGTCCGGAAGATCATCTACAAGTGGAGAAGATTCCAAACAACTGCCGACTTGTTCAGACCAGGCCGCCCCAGCAAGTTCAGCCCGAGAGGAGACCGCAAGATGCTGAAAGAAGTCTCTAAGAACCCCAGAATGTCATCACGGGACCTACAGATAGCTGTTGCCACTGTTGATGTCAAAGTGCACGAGTCTACCATTAGAAAGAGGCTGCACAAATTTGATCTACATGGGAGGTGTGCCAGGAGGAAACCTTTGCTGTCCAGAAAGAACATCAGGGCAAGACTAAAGTTTGCCAATGACCACCTAGGCAAAGACCAGCACTTCTGGAACAATGTGCTCTGTACAGATGAGTCAAAGGTAGAGCTATTTGGCCACAGTACCAGAAGACATGTTTGGCGAAAACCAAAGACAGCATTTGACCACAAGAACCTGATACCAACTGTAAAGCATGGTGGTGGAAATATTATGGGTTGGGGCAGCTTTGCTGCATCTGGGCCTGGGCAGCTCACCATCATAGAATCCACTATGAATTCTTCATTGTACCAGAGGGTGCTTGAGTATAATGTGAGGCCATCTGTCAGAAAGTTGAAGCTCAACCGAAGGTGGACCTTGCAACATGACAATGACCCTAAACATACCAGTAAATCCACCAAGGAATGGCTGAAAAGAAAGAAATGGAGGGTTCTGGAATGGCCAAGTCAAAGCCTGGAGCTAAATCCCATCGAGATGTTGTGGGGGGATTTGAAACGAGCTGTGCATGCAAGAAACCCCTCAAACATCGCACAGCTGAAAGAATTCTGCATGGAGGAGTGGGCAAATTTTTTTCCCAGTCGATGTCAGAGACTGGTGGACAGTTATAAGAAACGCCTACTTGAGGTTGTTGCTGCCAAAGGGGGCAATACCACCTATTAGAGCCAAGGGTGTACTTACTTTTTCCACGTGCGAAATTTGCATTTATGTTTGTTTAAATTATACAATGGACTAGAAAATGTAAATATTTCATGATATTTGTTATATTATATCACCTTTATCTATCAATATTGTTGAAATGAAGATCAAATAACTGTATGTTGAAATATGTTGAAAAAGTCAAAACTTTACATGGGGTGTACTTACTTTTTCACGTGACTGTATATATGTTTGTGTGGATGTATGGATGGATGTATGTATGAAAATGAAAATTGGATGGATTATATCACCATGGATGAAAATTGTTAATCAAACCAACAGTTACAGAGAAAACGAATTTTAAATGGAATACACCTGTAACATACATACATACATACATACATACATACATACATACGCTGCTCTAGACAGCTTTCCCCAAAATCTAATCAATTCGTCATTGTCACACAAGCAACCTGTCCACCAAGTTTCATCTGAATCTGTCCACAAGTTTTTGAGACACCCTGCTCACAGACAAACAGACAGGCTTTAAAACATTTTACATAAAAAGTAAGAAGAAAACCTACAAACCCACAGAACAGTTTGCAGACAGGAAAGTAATCCAATGCCGACACACGTGATCGCAGAAAAATAACGGATGTGAAGCTCCGGGGTCTCCAGGCAGCCTCGTCCCAAAACGCATTCTTCCAAATTAACCCAAAATCCCAAATTAGTTATCATTTCAAACTTTTTTCCAAAAGAGCTCATGGGTGTCTGTGTGCATTGATTTGTTGCAGTTTGTAACACACAAACACAAGGTGCCTATTAGATAGCGATAAACTTTGCTGCACAACTTTCAGATCTACCCCAAGAGGTTTTGGTTTTGGTGAATGTTTTTGCAGATATGCACATGAACATAGAGATTAGAGATTCCAGCTGCGTCCAGACTTTTGTTGAACACAAACCGAGCTGGGAGGATAACACAACTGGATACAGAGTGGGTTTGGACAGCAGCATAAAGACGATATTCTTTAAAACTTCCACCGCTCCCACACCGACCGTCGTTACTTGGCATCTACTTATGTGAATCCAAGGATGGCATGGCCTGTAGCCGATATCTTATTGGCCAAGATCGAGGCTGCAAAAGCTGCTCTGGTATATGGTCTGTGGTCCCACAAGAGTAGAGAGGTTCATATTTATGAGGAACAGGTCGATCTGCCCACCGCATGCATTACATTCAGAAAGTATTCACACCCCTCGACTTTTAAACATTTTGTTGTTACAGCCTGAATTTCAAATGGATTAAATTGAGATTTTTGTCACTCATCGACACATAATACCCCATAATGTCAGTGGAATTTTTTCTTTTTTCTTTTACAGATTCATTAAAAATGAAAATCTGAAATGTCTTGCAGCAATAAGTATTCAGCTCCTTTGCTATGATTTCTTTCTCTGGACCAGTGGCTGAAATGATTAGATCATCATATTATATCATCCAATAGGATGGCACAGACGTCGCACTCTTATCCTTAAGCTGCCTCGTCTGTGTTCAATTCCAATTTGTACCATACAGTCAGATCGGTGTTTCACAGGTAGAGCGATTCATCAAGAGGTGCGCCGTCCGTCAGATGGACGTTAAGCTGGGGACCTTTCTGCTGGTATCAGTTGGTGGACGTTGAAGATCATACGGTGTTTTTCCATCAAGATCAGGCGGGCTATCGCCGACACCCTGAACAAATTCCAATTTCGTGACCTGACTACTGCCAGGAACACAATGGGGAAACACCCAACATAGTTCCTTTCTCTGGACCAGTGGCTGAAACCTCAGCAAGGGCAACCCCCTCCCCTCCACCCCACATTAATCCCAATATTGCCTCCAACACCATCTCTTACACCTTTTGTAAACACAACCGCAACATATAAAGAACTTTCAACTTAATGACTAAATCCTTTATGTTCAGAGCAAACATTTTACCTTATGTGGCAGGAAGTTGGACACCTGGATGAAAGAAACGATAAGGTGTTCCTTTATCAAAAAGTCAACATCGAAGAGGTTTACGTTGTGCTTAATTGTGTTATATATTGTACTTAATTTCTCTTTTACACTTACAGGGCATCCTACCCAGGGGGCCAAACCAGTTTTTTGTTTTTTTTGGAAAAAACAGACACGGCGAGCTATAAAAGGTTCGCTGCCAAAAATCAGATCTATATATATTTCGGAACAAAACGTGTATGGACAACCTTGGCAACAAGCTACTGGAAATCTGCAGGAAGCCTCGAAACAACATGACCCGACACACGAAGATCAGCCATTATGGTTTATCTACGTCACACGAATGGAAAAGTTAGTTTCAGCATCCCAAATAGACCATAACTAAGTAATTATGAGAGCCGGTCGGTACCAACTGCAGTTCCCTTGCAAGTCATAATATTGGGCCAGTCATTAGTGTTCGGAAACCCATATATTTATCTGAATTTTTTTAAACCTTTGACAGAACACCATGTCTGTTAAACCCATTTGGCCCCCTGGGTATTTCGTTTTTAAAATATATAATTTGTAGATGTTTATTGTGAAAGCTAACATGTCAATTCTGTGTTGCAGGTATCTGATGGAAGATGACTAGCCATACAGGAAAACAGGTGCTGGACGGAGCAGTGTCTCTGGAACGGCCGAAGAGAAGGCGCGAAGACAGGCTTACAGACGACACCAAGTGTGTCATATGTCAAGGACCTACAATCAAACAACTGTTGAACATTCAGCTGACAACAGCTCCAAAACTTCTCGTAGCCATGACCTTGGTGGTGAGGTTTGACATAATGTTAGCTTTCACAATAAACATCTATACATTATATATAAAAATCCATATACCCAGGGGGCCAAATGGGTTTAACAGACACGGTGTGCTGTAAAAGGTTTTTTTTTTAAATCTTATTTAACACGCCAAAGAGCCAAAAGACCCCGAAGACCCAAAAAGACCCCAAAAGACTTGGAAGACCCAAAAGACCCAGAACACCCAAAACACCCCGAAGACCCAAAACACCCCGAAGACCCAAAACACCCCGAAGACCCAAAACACCCCGAAGACCCAAAAGACCCTTAAATACCCCGAATAACCAAATTACCCCAAAGAACCAAAATACCCCAAAAAGCTTAAAGACCCAGAGGAACCAAAAGACCCTTAAGACCCAAAATCCCCTGAAGACCACAAAAACCCCCAAAAAAACTCCAAAGACCCAAAATACCCTTAAAGGCCCATATGATACAAAAGACCCTGAAGACCCAAAACACCATGAAGACCCAAAAGACCCTGAAGACCCAAAAGACATCGAAATGGTCAAAGATGCCTATCGCTCTAAAATGACGTGTCGTGAGGCGCGCGGAGCACCAAAAGGCGTGGTGAGGAACGCAGAGTGCGCCTCACCACGCTAGTAATTATAATATGGGAGAGTACACACAAATAATATTTATACAAACAGATACTTTCTTAATGGGACATCTATGACTTGCAAAATTTACCGGACCGTTTTCTAGTTGAAGACATCACACAAAGTACAAAGACAGTTGCTGGTTAGTATTTTGGCATCAAAACCCAATCACAGGATTACAAATAGCTAAATGGTCACAAGTGGGTGGCATTCTATTTTACCAAACCCTCAGCTGCCTAACATAATGGATAAATGGTTTATGGTGGTCACACCAGGTGACCAGGTTACATGGTTTGTGGTGGTCGCACCAGGTGACCAGGTTACAAGGGATGAATAAATGGGAAATAAAACAAGAAGACAACACCATGCAGGGTAATAGACTTAGCAAAGAAAATGAGCAGATCGTCTTCGTGCTTTCTACAATTCTTGTGAATAAGAACCTTGTATACGAGTCCTCAGACAGTGCAGAAGACATGCGACTCGATGCGAGTCCAGTAATGACAGATGCCTCAAATGACGTAGAGGACTCACCTACCAGATGCGTTACTTCAAAAAAAAAAGAAAAAAAGAATGGAATCAAGTCCATAACGCAATGAAAACGTTAATGGTAACAAAATACGAGCAATTCTGCTTCAACAATAACAACAACAACAACAACATGCATTTTAAGACCATTTTCCCTGCTAGAGCGGGGGTTAGCCTTGCGGTCCCCATGACAATGTTCTCCATTTTGCCCTATTTTCTGCATCTCTCCTTGTTAACCCCCTTGCCCGCATTTGTTCTTCCACCATCTTCAGCCAAGTCTTTCTCGGTCTTCCCCGTCCTCAACTTCCTTCGACATTCACTTCCATCACTCTTCTCAACCAGTCACTTTCATCCTTCCTCAACACATGACCAAACCATCTCAAACTGTTTCTCTTCACAGCATCAATCACAGGCTCCATTCCCATCATCTTTCACAATTCATCATTTGTCTTCCTCTCTCTCAACGATAATCCACACATCCACCGAACCATTCGCATTTCCACCCTTTCCAGCCTTCGTTGCTGCTCTACGTTCATTGCCTGTGTCTCGCTCCCATAAATCATAACACTTCTCACACATGCAGCATACACCTTTCCCTTCAGCTTCAACGACACTCCCCTCCCCGTCAGCACGCCACTCAGTTCCCGAAACTTCTTCCATGCACATCTAACTCGAGCAACCGTTGCCGAGTCTGATCCACCTTCTCCATTCAGCATGTCTCCGAGGTAGCAAAATGTTTTCACACCTTCCAGCTTCACGCCGTCTCCAAGATCCAACTCAACATTTCCTCCATCTGCAGCTCCCTCTGTGCACACCTTACATTTGAATGTAGTTGCCACACTTGTTAATGATCCTCTCAGACCACTGCATTTTTGATGAACCCAGTCAGAGCACATTGTACATTGAATGGAGTTCACTCCGACACCCTTCCTGCACACAGTACAGGGCCACTTCCCAGTTATTTCCACCTCACCACATGCTTTACCACTTGCCATCACCTTCGTCTTTCCGATATTCACCTTCAGACCTTTTGTCTCCATACATTCCTTCCACTTGTTCATCTTTTCCTTCAGTCCATCCATACTTTTCGCAATCAACACCAGATCATCTGCATACAACTCCCACGGTAAACCCTCCTTTACGTTCTGAGCCAGCACCTCCATCACAGCTACAAATAGTAGTGGACTTAGTACCGACATCTGATGCACTCCCACCTTCACCTCAAACTCACCACTGTTCCCGTCCTTCATCCTTACAGCTGTGCACGCTCTTTTGTACATTGCCATCACTACTCTGATCAACCATTCCTCCACTCCTAACTTCCTCAATGCCCATGTCAATACTTCGGGTGGAACCCTATCGAATGCTTTCTCCAGATCAACAAACCCAAGAAACAACTTCTTCCTCTTCTCCATGTACTTCTCCTGCAACTGCCTCACAATAAAGAGCGCGTCTGTCGTTCCTCTTCCTGGCATAAATCCAAACTGCATTTCGTCGATCTTCACCTTCTTCCTTATCCTCCTCTCCAAACCCCTTTCCAATACCTTCATTCCATGCTCCAATAACTTTATCGCTCGGTATGAGCCACACTCCAGAGGGTCACCTTTCCCCTTGAATAGAGGGACGAGGGTACTCAGTTCCCAATCCACTGGAACGCAGCCTTCTTTCACCACCAGATTACAGATCTCTGTCATTCTCTTCACACCCCAACTTCCTGCTGCCTTCAACATATCTCCCACAACTCCAGTCGGGGAGATGGATAAAGATGAGAAAGGGGAGATGCAGAAAGGACAAGGGGAGATGCAGAAAATAGGGCAAAATGGTGAAGATTGTCATGGGGACCGCAAGGCTAACCCCCGCTCTTGCAGGGAAAATGGCCTTAAAATGCATGTTGTTGTTGTATTGCTTTTATCGCTTCCTCAACTTCCTTATGTTATCTTCTCTGCCGGTCCAAAAACTGGGTTATTCTCGATGTTGCCATCCCATTCATTCTCTGTATTCAACAGCATTTCCATATATCTTTTCCATCTTCCTTTAATTCCATCTGGGTCCACAACGATTTGTCCCACTTCATCCTTAAAGCAACTCACCCCCATCACATCACACCTCTCTTTCGCTATCTGCTTTGGAATCCTGAATACTGCTCTCTGACCCTCTTCCGAATCCAAGCATTCTCTGAACATTTTCCTGCATGCCCTCCTGCGCCTTTGCTACCTCTTTCTTTGCAGCCTTCCTGGCTGCCTTATAACTTTCATGCTCTGCTGTTTCTGCTCCCGTACCCTTCGCCTTCTGCAACTCCTTGAACTTCTTCCTCTTCTCGTCAATCCTCTTTCCAACTTCATCATCCCACCACCATGTTTCCGAGTGTTTCGGTGGTCCTTTTGTCCATCCACATACCTCACCAACGGCTCCCAACAGACTTTCTTTCATTGACATCCAACCACTTTCAAGCTCAACCACATCATCGTTTACCCTACTCAGCCTCTCTTTTAATGCCTCCCTTACTGTCACCTCTTTCAACCTCTACACCTTCATTCTCGGTTGGTACTTCACCCGACGAGCTCTCCTCGCACCTTTCACCCTTATGTCACAGACAACCAAGTGGTGCTGTGAAACAGCCTCCTCCCCCGGGATCACCTTTGTGTCCCGGAGGTGCCCCCTATCTCGCCGACACACAATCAGGTAGTTAACGCTTGTCGTCGACCCACCTGACGTGTATGTAACAAGCTTATTATCCTCTTTCTGGAACTGAGTATTACAAATCAACAAATCAGCTCCATCAGGAAACTCCAAAATCCTTTCACCTTCTCCATTTCTCACACCATATCCGTAACCCCCATGAACTCCCTCAAAACCGTCCATACTCCTTCCCACATGTCCATTTAGGTCTCCTCCTACCACAACACTTCCTCATCTTTCACATTTTCCATCAGCTTTTCTATCGCACACCAGAACTTGTCCTTCTCTTCATCGCTCCGACCAACCTGCGGAGCATATCCCGAGATGACGTTCACCAAGAGCTTTCCAATCATCAATTGCACCATCATCAACCTATCACTCACTCTAGTCACACTCACCACACTGTCTACAAACTCCTCAGAAAACAGGACACCAACACCATTCACGCCCTCCGGGCACCCTTGCCACACAAACTTGTATTTCTGTCCCTGCCTACCCTTCACCATTCTCACACCACTTCCCTTCCATCTCGTCTCTTGCACACAACATATGTCCACTCTTCTTCTGATCAATACTTCTACCACTTCTCCTGATCTCCCTGTCATTGTCCCTACATTCCATGTCCCAAACCTCAGAAACCGATCTCCACTTCAGGCTGTACCCTGCCCATATGTAATTATAATTGTCATGGTTCTGTTTTTGAGACAGTTTTTATGGCCGGATGCCCTTCCTGACGCCAACCCTCTTAGTCGCCTCTTACGACACGCAGGGATACGGTGTGCCTATTCTAAACCAGGGTATTCAGTCTTGTCTATTCAGTCTATTCAGTCTATTCAGTCTGGCCGAGGTATGCGCTCTACCAAGTGCTGTTTCCTGTTAACAAATGGGTTTTTCTTTGGTGGTGCATTTTTCCACAAGTGCAACAATGCTCTTGCACGTTGTTGTACCAAGGAAGAATGTACAAAGTCAACCAATGGTACCTTTTATGGGAAACCTGGGAAGTGCTGCTACATGGATAAAGCAAATGTGTATCCAGCAAAATATTTGTAGTAGGGAGATAAAATGGTAGTTGATACGCATGTTTGCAGGGACAGACCTTGACAAACTCAGATGATTATAACATACATTCCAAGTTGAAAGTACCCCCAACAAGTTGAAAGTATAATAAAATACCAGCCAGGACCCATGGAAATTCCTCATAATGTAAAACGTGATGTCAAGTCCTCAACCCTCTACCCCCTCACCCCTCACAAACCCTCAAATCTCAACCCCTGATAACCTATAAATCAAATCTCTACCCTAATAAACTCAACTCCCTACCCCTACCCCTACCCCTCACAAACCCCAAGTCCTCATCCTGCCCCTCCCAACACTAAGGCATCAACCCCCTCCCCAACTCCAACCTTTCAAACGGTCACCATCTCCAAACCTGTCCTGTCCTGTCCAACCTGTCCAACTCACAATCCCACGAGATATGCGGAAAACATGTGACCAGGAGCAGCTCATGGTTCATCAACCTGTCCGACTTACAATCCTGCGAGATATGCAGAAAAGATAGGTGACCAGGAGCGGGTCGTGGCCCGTCACAGTCGACTGTCAAAAGCACAATACCACAAGATATGCAGAAAAACATTTTATAACGACATGGTTTGAAGACCTGCTTGAGAAAATGTATGTGTATCCAGCTGCATAGTTATTGTATGTGTATCCAGCTGCAAAAAATGCTGCATAGTTATTTGGGCAATGTTTAAGTTAACAGAACGCTACCTCAATCACCGAGGACGATCTTCACAAGGCCCGTAATGCCTAACGGCTCAAAATCCTTTCAACTGTCGCTATGGTCATTTTACAATGAAGGGAAAACTTTTAGAGTGTGACAGCTCCACAGACGTCTTTGGCTTCGCATAGCAGGAAGCACCAACATGGTGACTGTATAAATATTCTGGGGCGGGAATGTATAGTGGGACGGGAAGAGTTGACAGGAGTAGAAAAAGTCATGGTTGTGGATGGGGGATTGTGGGAACAAATGAGTGGAGGTAAGCAGTAATTATGGATTTGGGACTTTTATCAGCCATTTCCAGAGAGATTGGTTGATGGTGGACCACGTGTGCCCTGCAGAAACCTGGGCGAGGGAAAGGGGAGTGCAAAGCATTGAAATAGCAGAGGGTGCGAGACAAGAAAGGAGGTGAGAGAAGATAGAGCCTACCAACCTGTCTGCATTGGCAAAGCGATAGGCCCATAGACTCAGCTTTGTCACGGGAGATTCCAATAATCTTTAAGGCCCTGGTTTCCATGGTGTGAATGAGCAAGGTGTGAAGCAGTGACGACAGCTTAGATGGGAGAACAGTACTCCATCAAGCTGCGGACGAAGGCGTTGTAGGTGGATGGGAGTTCAGTAGTGCAATGGAAGGACAATGGAGGATGCCCAGTGGGCGACTGGCTTTGGAGGCCAATTCTGAAAAGCGGTTTGCGCAAGAAAGATCATGGCTGATAGTGAGACCCAGGAGTTTGAATGAATGAAATTCTTGAAGAGGATGGTGAAGAAACTTGATGGGAGTGTTTGGAGAGAGAAAGGGAGAGAGATTTGTCAGCATTGAAAAACACTAGAGCATGCCCGTACTATATATATATCTAAAATTATATCCCCCCCCCCCTCGATTTACATGAAATGGTTTGGTCCATTCGCAAAGCCAAAGCGGACGGCTTGCGAGTACGGTGACAATCCCCCCCCCCCCCCCCTCTATTTACATGAAATGGTTTGGTCCAAAGCGAACGGCTTGCGAGTACGGTGACAATCCCCCCCCCCCCCCTCTATTTACATGAAATGGTTTGGTCCAAAGCGAACGGCTTGCGAGTACGGTGACAATCCCCCCCCCCCCCCCCCCCCCTCTATTTACATGAAATGGTTTGGTCCAAAGCGAACGGCTTGCGGAGTTTGGTAAAGAAATCGCCATAGCGTGCACAAACGCGCAGGAAAGCGAAAGAATCGCAAATTAGTTTTAATTAGTTTTAAAACATAGTTTAACGCCCGAGCGAGTTTAACGCAATCGCAAATCGCATCGCAAAGCGAAAGAATCGCAAATTAGTTTTAATTAGTTTTAAAACATAGTTTAACGCCAACATAGCGCCAACATAGTTTGCCGACGGGAAATAAATGAATACGCTCTCAAATGTGCCGTCCGAGGCAGAGTCTGTTCGCCACGTTCGGCACACGTGATAGCTCGCTGCTCTCTGATTGGTTGAATCGTTTTTTGGACATAGCTCGGTAACTACTTCTCCGATTAATTTAAAACCTTGAAAAGGCACATCCTCGGGTCCCCAGCAATATACCTGGCAAGTTTCAAGTATATCGGACCGGTAGTTGTCGAGAAACAGCGGTCGCATACACACAGACACACACACAGACACACACACAGAGATTACTGGAATTATAGATAGATGTTCAAGTAAGCCTGGTGTTGGCTTAATGGTTAAGGTGGCTGACTTGAGATATTAGGGTCCCGAGTTTGAGCCCCCTGCTTTACCGTTAAATTGACACCAGGTGGGTCGACTCAGCCTGGCATCGTTCCGAGGTCGGAAAAATGAGTACCAGCTTACTGGTAATGGGGGACACTGCATTGGAGGCACGGCCACGCCCCCATAAAATGATGCAACCAATCAGCCACAGGCTGCATACGAATCACCACCACCAACATATTCCAAGAGTTTTGACCAGCTTGTGGTAATACACCTTGTCCAAGGGTGGATGGTGGAAAACAAACACTACAAACATTTAGACATACATACAAACAAACAATCATAAGAAAAACATCAACAACCAAACAAACTTCACTAAACATCACAAAAATCCCTTCAGCATCCCAATTGTTTGTTCAAACGAGTGTGGGGGGTCTGGAGAAGAAAAGGGAAAGGGGGTCGTCGGTGTCAGACATTGCACATGTGATGGAACAAAAAAGAAAAAAGTGTTTACTTTTTCATAAGTTCGTCTTCCAGTAGAAAACAACAAAAAGTCTCAAAGACCAAATAACCAACAGAATCAGACTGCTAGGTGCGTATCCCTGATAACAATTAACAACAGCAGCAATAAAAAAACTACTTTCATCGGTATAAAAAGATGCTCTTCCAATGAATTTAGTTTTCCTTTGTGACCCGAACTATGATCTAGATTGATCCTTTACAATAAAAGGAAATCATATCCAAAGTTGTGCGTTTGATTCGATTCCTCACACCTTAATAGCTCGACGATCAATTAGGGCATTAGATGCTTGCAGGTTCTTCGACATCCTGGAAGGAAATTCCTGAGGCATTCTCCGGGCAGCAACAAATAAGATTGAAAGCAATTATAATAGCATCCTCTGTACAATTAACACCATGAACTGCACTCACAACTACCCAGAAGTTTCAACAACACCTCCAGGAGGACCTTGTCAATTAGGCCGTGAGGCCTCGTCTTTCAGCACGCACCACAAGAAGACTGGAGGTTGGCCGCAGGTGATGATAAAAACATCTCTGAGCACAATGACAATCAATACAACCCTCCATTGTTTTCTTCTTTTTTTTCTTTTCTTTTTTTTAAACGTTTTGTTCTCTCTTGTTTAACATTGACAGACGTTCACAGAACAATCAATGTCTGTCCGCAACATGCAATGAAGACTGGACTCTGCTTCAAGTGGTTTCTCTCGATTTCGACTCCCGTGCCATGTTAATTTCCCTTTCCTCCGACTCTCCCGCTTCTCTAACCTCTCCCTTCCCTTCCTTAAAAATCATTGTCCTCTATTCCCTCACAATCCCCTCAAGCATACGAGTATATAGATGGCTCGAAAGCCGGTGTTTTGAAAAAAAAATCCTTTTCCGTTCCCAGAAAATTCCAGCTCGTGGTACAAATGGAAAAAGAAGCATTTATTTGTGCGCTTGCATTGGAAAAATAAATGTTTGTGCGCAATTCTCCATACACTTAATCCCCACAACGTAATTACAAAAAGCAGTAAAACAACAAAAATCCCTGCAATTCCATGCCCAAGGCATAACGCCTGTACCGCCTGGAACACGGGCGCAAGCACAGCTGATGCTCCGCTCATGTCAATCACAGTAGCGAATCTCCAATCTCTATTGCCAGCATGAAATCTAAAAGAATAAAAGACAATATGTGTGTGTGTCTCCTCTATAACTCCAAAACCTAGCGGCCCCAAGCCTTTCATGCATATTAAGTGAACTCCAAAGGATTGAAAACTGGGTGTTTGGATCATCATACTAAAATATGCAATGTGGTGTCTGTCTGTCTGTCCGCAATACATTCGGTCGTTACATATCCAATCTCAACCAAACTTTCCATGAGGACTAAGGGTCACATGATGAAGATTGTATCTAATTCATTTGACCCCCTTCCCAAGGGGGTTTTCTGCACCAATGGGGTTGCGTGTTGAGGTGTTTATCAGTGTTAGGATGGCCTTTATCGTGACGTTTTTCCAAGAACGCTTCAAATAACAACACTAAATATAATAGCTTAATATTAATGTTATTAATATACTTATTAATACTTCATAATATAACAAAATAATATTAATACTAATAATATCCCATTTCCCCAAGGGGTTTTCTCCTTGAACAAACACCGTGTTAACATGTATAAACAGCTTATCGTGCTATTTTTGTGGGAGCACCTCTATCAAAAGTAAAAAGTTTATAAACCACAAACACGTATGATTACCTTTTTAAACAGTTGTTACTGGTGTTTAACACAAAACTGAAAGGGAAGAACCCCGGGGTATGTTCAGTTACCAAGCAGCTCGCCAGCCGTGCCTGGACTCGTCCACCGGAGTCGCCCCCTCATCCAGAACAAGATGAAAGGTCCACCGGCACAGGAACGCGCAAAGGGCAACAGGAGAAGAAATGAACAGTCTCCAAAGCAGGAAGGCAGGAAGAGGCAGGCAAATGTAAAGAGGCAGAGGTGAAGGGCGAAGAGGGAAGAGAGAAAATGTCCGTCTCCGCTTACTTTTATCAGACGTCGTCTGACGTCAGCTCTCTCTCTCTCTCTCTCTCTGCCAATCAGTGCGTCGTTTCCTTGCGGCTTTTCGCGCCTTCCTCACGTCCTGGTCTTTTTCCTCCAATCAGCACGTCGCTTGTTGGTAGCATTTTCACGCCCTCCGCACTGATTGGCCGAGCGTCTCGCGCCTTTGGTGTTATGTCATCGGTCGCACATCAGTGTGGCACGTCCTTCACCCTCCCTACTCTCCAATCGGTGCTCTTGGTTGTTGCTCGCCCCTCCCCCCGGCCAGTCACGAGCCTTCCTGGGCGTGTCTCTCAGCTTGCCTGTTCGATGTTTGCTGCCCGGCCGGTGTTATCAGCCCAAGTGCGTGGACGCTTGCTGTTTGTTCGGCCGTAAGTCATTGTGGCGGCGGGGGGTTAATTAATGTGGTTCTCTATTGGAGCTAACTAATGTATGTGATACATTGCCATACGGGACACCGGGACAATCACAGAGGGGACGACACACCGGGGAATTAGCATAAACCCGAGAACTACTTAACATGCCCCGCCCCCTCATGGCAGGGACACAGATACGCAGCTTCCTCCGACATTCGGGCTACAGAACTTATTACATCAAGATTCCCCAACCATGACAGCCGGACACCCAATCTATGCAGATCTACCTAAATCTATATATGCCCCTACCCAACCGACATAACAATATGTTATATCTATCACAGGAAAGTATGTTTTATACATACATACATACATACATACATACATACATACATACATATATATATATATATATATATATATATACTGCCATTCAAAAGTTTTAGAACACCTCAATTTTTCCAGTTTTTGTTGAAATTTACGCAGTTTAATGTCTCAATGTACTCTGAAATTAAGCATATAACAAATAAACAATTGGAGTTAAAAAAGAAATCATCGAATCATTTTGTTTAACAAAATTTAATTTAAATTTTTGACTCAGCAAAGTAGCCACCTTTTGCAGATATAACCGCCGAACACACTCGTGGCATTCTTTCTACAATGGAAATCAAATATTGTTCGGGAAGTTCTTCCCAACACTGATGCAGGAGTTCCCACAAATGTTTTGCACTTGCAGGTTGCTTTGCTTTCACCCTTCTGTCCAGTTCATCACAAACCAGCTCAATGGGGTTTAAGTCTGGAGACTGTGCTGGCCTTTCCATGAATTGAAGCCTACTGTCTTGTTTCCGTGCACCAAGCTCCAAAGCACCCAACGCAGACCAGCGGCTTCACACGAGGTTGATCCCCACACGAAGCACGAAAAGACAGGAACGGAGAGAACGCAGGTGTGACTGCACGTCTCGTCCTTCCAACTCGCTTCTCAACTGCTCACTGCCAACTGCGCACTGCAAAACCAACTCTCGACCACGAATCCAACTGCTCTCGACTCAGGAATGGAACTCTCTACTGAACTGCCAGGGGCCAGGAGTGAACTCGTCTCAACTCGACTGGCTCTTAACTCAACTCGACTCTCTCAGTCCTCCTGCTCAACTCAACACCAACTCGTGACTCGAACTGCTCGAAAAAGCGTCCGGCCCCCGTTAATATCTCTGGCCGGTCACATCAGCATTGGCGCACTGTCCTGCCAATCAGAGCCTCCACCGACTCGCCGGCTCGTCCAGGGGCACGCCCACTGCGCCACTCTCACTCCCGTCCCCTATTCCTTGGTCACAGCACGTGCTATGCGAGGCGGGTAGGCCTCTCAGAGGTGCAAATGGTGGCGGCCGTGTGGCGGTGTTCTGGCCTGATTTCTTCCTAAGTCATGTCAGGGGGGAAGGGCGTCATTAATGTTGTAATAAGGGATTCTAACCAAGTGTCTATGTGGTCTGTAGTGCCATAAGGGACAAAGGTTTGATTACCAGGTGAGACATACAAGGGCTCTACCCATTAACCCCTACACTACCTATCACTCGAATCTCCTGGTAGATTCACAGTTATACACCTTAACCGACAAAACACCTACACATGGACTTATTACAGGTCGTGTTCCTTACCGCGACACACGAAGCATGGTACCTACTAAGATCTACTCTGCTCTACATATGTCACTACCCAAATTCGTAACAATATCACACGCAAGAATGTTATAACCATCACAGGCAAGCATGTTACATCTATCTCAGTCAAGCATGTTGTGTCTCGCATAGGCAAAAATGTTATCCATAACAGGCAAGCACGTTATATGTATGACAGGCAAGCACGTTATATGTATCACAGGCAAGCACGTTATATGTATCACAGGCAAGCACGTTATATGTATGACAGGCAAGCACGTTATATGTATCACAGGCAAGCACGTTATATGTATGACAGGCAAGCACGTTATATGTATCACAGGCAAGCACGTTATATGTATGACAGGCAAGCACGTTATATGTATCACAGGCAAGCACGTTATATGTATCACAGGCAAGCACGTTATATGTATCACAGGCAAGCACGTTATATGTATCACAGGCAAGCACGTTATATGTATCACAGGCAAGCACGTTATATGTATCACAGGCAAGCACGTTATATGTATCACAGGCAAGCACGTTATATGTATGACAGGCAAGCACGTTATATGTATCACAGGCAAGCACGTTATATGTATCACAGGCAAGCACGTTATATGTATCACAGGCAAGCACGTTATATGTATCACAGGCAAGCACGTTATATGTATCACAGGCAAGCACGTTATATGTATCACAGGCAAGCACGTTATATGTATCACAGGCAAGCACGTTATATGTATGACAGGCAAGCACGTTATATGTATCACAGGCAAGCACGTTATATGTATCACAGGCAAGCACGTTATATGTATCACAGGCAAGCACGTTATATGTATCACAGGCAAGCACGTTATATGTATCACAGGCAAGCACATCACTTATCACAAGCAACATGAAACGTTTTACCATTGCAGGTATAAGATAAAGAGATAAGTTCAGTGTTCACAATTCACTTCCATTGGAAAACGTTAGAAAACGACCTTTACCCATAAAGAAAACGAAGGTACCATGGGTCCAAGTTCGAAAACATTATTTGTTATACAAGAACCATTTGTTATGTTTGTAAACACCTTGTATAATACAGGTAACCAGCGAGTGTGTAAGGGTATGGTGGTTCGTGTCAACCGCCACCTGCTGGTTGCGTGGCTCTGCCGTTGATGCAGTGCCCCCATCATCTGTGCGCTGGTACTTATTTTACTAACGATGGAAGGATGACAGGCAGAGTCAGCCCACCTGGTGTTAATTCAACGGGTATCAGGTGACTCGAACTCGGGAGCTGAAGATCTCAAGCCACACACCTTAACCGTGGAGTCAACACTCGGCTTGTCTAAAGGGTGTAATACTCACCATGCTGGGATCCCACGTTCGGATCCCAGGTACGGAACCCAGATTCTGATACCAGGTTCGGATACCAGGTACGGATCCCAGGTACGCATACCAGGTTCGGATACCAGGTTTGGATACCAGGTTCGGTTACCAGGTTCGGTTACCAGGCTCCGATCCCAGGCTCCGATACCAGGCTCTGATCCCAGGCTCCGATTCCAGGCTAGGATACCATGTTGGGATCGCAGGCTCTGATCCCAGGCTCCGATACCAGGCTCCGATACCATGTTGGGATCCCAGGCTCCGATACCATGTTGGGATCCCAGGCTCCGCTACCATGTTGGGATCCCAGGCTCCGCTACCATGTTGGGATCCCAGGCTCCGATACCAGGCTCCGATACCAGGCTCCGATACCATGTTGGGATCCCAGGCACCGATACCAGGTTCGGATCCCAGGCTCGGATACCATGTTGGGATCCCAGGCTCGGATACCATGTTGGGATACCAGGTTCGGATCCCAGGTTCGGATCCCAGGCTCGGATACCATGTTGGAATCCCAGGCTCGGATACCACTACCAGGTTCGGATCCCAGGCTCGGATACCAGGTTCGGATACCAGGCTCGGATACCAGGCTCAGATACCAGGTTCGGATACCAGGCTCGGATCCCAGGCTCGGATACCATGTTGGGATACCAGGCTCGGATACCATTACCACTAACCAGGCTCTGATACCAGGCTCGGATACCAGGCTCGGATATCAGGCTCGGATCCCAGGCTCGGATACCATGTTGGGATACCAGGCTCGGATACCATGTTGGGATACCAGGCTCGGATACCAGGCTCGGATCCCAGGCTCGGATACCAGGCTCGGATCCCAGGCTCGGATACCATGTTGGGATACCAGGCTCGGATACCATTACCACTACCAGGCTCGGATATCAGGTTCGGATACCAGGTTCGGATCCCAGGTTCAAATCCCATCGATCCTGTGTTGATTCGTCCAGTAGTGTGTTTAGATTTAATGCACATTTATGTCTCCTAATGTCCTTGTCCTGCATTCCTGAACCATTCGGTCGATTTACTTTAAACAAATGCATCACATGGTACCGGTAATCGGAATCGCCAGATGCGACTTCATACCTGAAATCACATTTTTGGACAATTCAACTGGAGTAGATAATTCGAGTTATAAACACAGTGAACACATCGACGAAACAGCAGAGTGAAAACCACGACACGAACATACATCGTCCATACAAAGCGTTTCACTGTCTGCGCGATTATGAAGTTAAAGTTCACCAGTTTCATCAAACCAATCATAAAAGTATTTAAACAGTCTCGGGACTTGCCAAGCACGTCACAGGTACAGGTATTCAATAATTCGGGTTTAAAATACATTTTACACTCGAACTTCGGCCTCACCTAACGCTCCGCGTGTCGACTCGCTCCACCTTTGCGATCTGTCCACGGACTCCACGCCCACGTGGCGCGTCATCACAATGTCCCCGCCTCTTGGGGCAAACCCAAACACGTGTCCACTTCCGATGGTGTTCAATATCGATGTATGGGGTGTAATGGGATGTAATGGGATGTAATGGGATGTAAAAGGATGTAAAGGGATGTAAAGGGATGTAAAGGGTCGAGGGATGTAAAGGGATGTAAAATGATGTAGAGGGATGTAAAGGGATTTAGAGGGATGCAATGCGATGAAGGGGGATGTAAAGGGATGTAGATGGATGTAAAATGATGTAGAGGGATGTGAAGGGATGTAGAGGGTTATAGATGGATGTGGAGGGATGTAAAGGGATGTAGAGGGATGTAAAATGATGTAGAGGGATGTGAAAGGATGTAGAGGGTTATAGATGGATGTAGAGGGTTATAGATGGATGTAGAGGGATGTAAAGGGATGTAGAGAGATGTAAAATGATGTAGAGGGATGTAAAATGATGTAGAGGGATGTAAAGGGATGTAGATGGATGTAAAATGATGTAGAGGGATGTGAAAGGATGTAGAGGGATTTAGATGGATGTAAAATGATGTAGAGGGATGTGAAAGGATGTAGAGGGATTTAGATGGATGTAAAATGATGTAGAGGGATGTGAAAGGATGTACACGGATGTAGAGGGATGTAAAATGATGTAGAGGGATGTAAAATGATGTAGAGGGATTTAGATGGATGTAAAATGATGTAGAGGGATGTGAAAGGATGTAGAGGGTTATAGATGGATGTAGATGGATGTAAAATGATGTAGAGGGATGTAAAATGATGTAGAGGGATGTGAAAGGATGTAGAGGGATGAAAAATGATGTAGAGGGATTTGAAAGGATGTAGAGGGATGTAGATGGATGTAGAGGGATGCAAAGGGATGTAGATGGATGTAAAATGATGTTGTAGCGGCTACCGCTGGGTTTTCACAATCGCCTTGCACCTATCAAGGACGCGGAGCGATCACCATGCCGGGCTCGTCCAGGACGCCCGGGCAGGCCCGCGCTCAACTTGCCAGGCCTCGGTCGGGACGCCCGGGCATGCCTGGGCATGCCCAGGCAGGCTCGCCCTCAACTTGCCAGGCCGCAGCCAGGACGCTGGGCCACGCCCCCTCTCGCCTTTCCTGGGAAAACGCTCCGGGATAATATGTATATATATTGCTGCCCGATAAACGGGCTTTTCAGAGTGCATGAGTGTTTGGTTTGATTAAAGCAACTCGGATGAATTCCAGCTTTTTGTCGCGTCCATTCTTCCGATCGACGTGGGAGCCCCAGCTCCTTCATTGGTGACCTACCGACATGGACACGGCAGTCGCCTTTAAACTGCCTACCTTCTGGGAGGCTCACGCGGCGGTTTGGTTCGCACAGGCGGATTCCCTGTTCGCCCTGCGAGGCATCACGGCCGACGACACCCGCTTCCACCATGTGGTAGCAGCGCTCGGTTCGGCCACCGCGGCCCGCGCCCTGAGCCTCCTCGAGAGCCCGCCAGCCGCTGAGAAATACGGCGCGATTAAGAAGCTTCTCCTCGACGCTTTCGCCCTCCCATCGGCGGAACGCGCACGGCGCCTGCTCGACCTGCCCGAGCTCGGCGACACGCGCCCTTCCGAGCGAATGGACTACATGCTTTCACTGCTCGGCGAGCACTCTCCGGCATCCTGTTCCGGGAGCTGTTCCTCCGTCAGCTGCCTAACCCGGTACGCCTCGCCCTGGCAAGCACGACGATCACAGATCCCCGGGCCCTTGCCAGAGAAGCCGACAAGATCTCCGCCGCAGGACAGCGCATCGCAGCGGCGACATGGGACCCACCGCCGTCCGACGCAACACCCATGGCGCCCGAGCACCCGGCACGGTCGATGACCGAACTGCCGACGCAATTGGCGGCCGCTACACCGAGCCGACCACCTCCAGCACGACGACCGGGGCCTCCACCTGACCAAGCGTGGTGTTACTATCATGCCAGGTTCGGACAGAAGGCCCGGACATGCCGACCCCCTTGCACCTTCGGCAGGCCGGGAAACGGCCGGGCCGGCGTTCATTACCAGCCATGAGCGCCGGCCACACGGGCAACTTACTGTTCATCACGGATAAAGCGTCCGGACGGCGCTTCCTGTGCGACACCGGCGCCCAACTGAGCGTCATACCCGCCTCTGACCAGGACAGGCAATCCGCGGTTTGCGGCCCCTCCTTGGTTGCGGCCAACGGATCGACCATCCGCACCTTCGGCCCGCGCAACGTCACCCTCTGCTTCGGCAGCCAACGCTTTGCTTGGACGTTTGTAACCGCAAACGTGCCCATGGCTCTGCTAGGCGCCGACTTCCTCTGCGCACACGGACTGCTGGTGGACGTCCAACGGCGTCGTTTAATCAACGCCGAAACCTTCAGCTCCCTGGTATGCACATTGAGCAGCTCCGCGCCGACCGAGCTGGCATGCGCCGTCCCGGCGGCGAACGAGTTTGCTCGCCTGCTCACGGAGTTCGCGGCCCTCATGCGGCCGACGTTTTCGGCCGTCGCAGTACGGCATGGGGTCGAGCACCACATACCAACCATGGGCCCGCCGGTCTACGCCAGGGCCCGCCGCCTCGACACAGCCAAGCTCGCCGTGGCGAAGGCCGAATTCGACGCGTTGGAGCACCTCGGCATCGTGCGGCGCTCCGATAGCGCGTGGGCCTCGCCATTGCACATCGTGCCAAAGCCGGGGGGTGGATGGCGCCCGTGTGGCGACTACCGCCGTCTCAATGACGCTACCACCCCCGACAGGTACCCGATATCGCATATCCAAGACTTCTCCGCCCTTCTGGCGGGATGGGTCATTTTCTCGAAAATTGATCTCTTACGGGGATATCACCAGGTACCTGTCAGGGCGGCCGACGTCCCTAAAACGGCAGTCATCACGCCGTTCGGCTTATTCGAATTCTTGCGGATGCCGTTTGGTCTCAAGAACGCGGCTCAGGCGTTCCAGCGCTTGATGGACGGCGTGCTGCGTGACCTGCCGTTCCTTTTCGTTTACCTGGACGACATCCTCGTCGCCAACACGTCCCGGGCCGAGCACCTCCTCCACCTCCGAACACTGTTCGGGCGCCTCAGCGAGCACGGCCTCATCGTCAACCCGGCCAAATGCCACTTCGGCACGATGGCCGTTGATTTTTTGGGCCACCACATCACCAAGAACGGGGCCGTGCCGCTGCCAACCAAGGTCGAGGCCATCACCACGTTCCCGCGTCCCCGCACCATAAAGGCCCTGCAGGAATTCCTGGGAATGGTGAATTTTTATCACCGCTTCGTGCCCCGCGCTGCTCAACTCATGCGGCCCCTCTACGAAGCCCTCCGGGGCAAGCCGGCCAAGCACGACATCGCCTGGTCCGCAGCAATGGATGCGGCCTTCCAAAGCTCAAAGCGGGCCCTCGCCGACGCAACACTGCTCGCTCACCCGGTGCTCAACGCTCCCATCGCCCTCACCACGGATGCCTCCGACTACGCGGTGGGCGCCGTACATGAGCAATGGGTGAACGGGGTTTGGCAGCCACTCGCTTTTTTCAGCCGGCAGCTCCGGCTGAACGAGCTCATATACAGCACGTTTGACCGGGAGCTCCTCGGTCTACACCTGGCCGTCCGCCATTCCGCCACCTCCTGGAGGGCCGACATTTCACGGCGTTCGTCGACCACAAGCCGTTGGTTTACGCCATGGCCAAGGTCACGGAGCCGTGGTCGGCCCGCCAACAGCGCCACCTCTCCGCCGTGTCGGAGTTTACCACGGACATCCGGCACGTCGCTGGCAAAAACAACGCCGTGGCCGACTGTCTTTCCCGGGCCAGCGCGAACGCGGTCCACCTGGGCGTGGACTTTGCGCTTATGGCGGCGGACCAAACCACCGACACCACGGTGCAAGCCCTCCGGGCGGCGGACACGGGCCTCCGCCTGGCCGACATCCCCTTCGCGGACACTGTCCTGCTCTGCGACGTCTCCCAAGGCCAGCCTCGCCCCATCGTGCCCGTCACCTGGCAACGCCGCATCTTCGCCTCCCTCCACGGCCTTTCCCACCCGGCCGGAAAGCTTCCCAGAAGCTGGTGTCGGCGCGATTCGTCTGGCACGGCCTTCGTCGGGACTTCCGCGATTGGACCAGCACCTGCACGGCCTGCCAACGGGCCAAGGTCCACCGACACACCCAGGCCCCGCTGGCACCTTTCACCGTGCCCGAACGACGTTTCCACCACGTCAACGTGGATCTGGTGGGCCCTCTCCCCCCGTCACGGGGGTTCACACACCTGCTCACCATGGTGGACAGGACCACCAGGTGGCCGGAGGCCATTCGCCTTGTCTCCACCACCACCGCCGACGTGGCGCAGGCTTTCATCGCCACCTGGGTCGCCCGCTTCGGCACACCGGCGGACATCTCGTCAGACCGCGGACCACATTTCACCTCCGAGCTGTGGGGCGCGGTCGCCCGCAACCTGGGGGTCAAGCTCCACCGTACTACGGCCTACCACCCCCAAGCAAACGGGTTGTGCGAGCGATTCCACCGCTCCATGAAGGCCGCGCTCATGGCCGGCCTTCAAGACGGCGGTTGGGCCGACCAGCTGCCGTGGGTCCTTTTGGGCCTCCGCACGGCCCCCAAGGAGGACCTCCAGGCATCCACCGCCGAGCTTGTCTATGGCCAGGCGCTACGCGTCCCGGGCGAATTCGTGCCCGACGCTACCAGTCCCTGGTCCGCAGCTCACCAGCGCTCGGACCTCCAGGAGGCCGCCCGACGGTTTGCCCCCGTGCCAACATCCCACCACGGTGACCCCCAGTCCTACGTCCCCCCAGCACTTCGCACAGCGGAGTATGTTTTTGTGCGTCACGATGCACATCGGAGGCCACTCCGGCCGCCGTATGACGGGCCCTTCCGGGTGCTGCGACGGGACGACAAGTCGTTCGTCATCGACATCGGCGGCAGGTCGGACCGGATTGCGGTGGACCGCCTCAAGCCGGCGCACGTGGACGTCGACCACCCACCACGGGTGGCCCTTCCGCCGCGGCGAGGCCGCCCCCCGTCCACGGTGCCCCCCACTCGACCGCCCACCACCACACCGGACCCCCTCCCACGACCCGCCAGGGGTCGCTTCGGCCGGGTCATCAGGACCCCCCTCAAATTGACCCTGCCGGTGCAAGTCGATTCTGGGGGGACGTGTGTAGCGGCTACCGCTGGGTTTTCACAATCGCCTTGCACCTATCAAGGACGCGGAGCGATCACCATGCCGGGCTCGTCCAGGACGCCCGGGCAGGCCCGCGCTCAACTTGCCAGGCCTCGGTCGGGACGCTGGGCCACGCCCCCTCTCGCCTTTCCTGGGCAAACGCTCCGGGATAATATGTATATATATTGCTGCCCGATAAACGGGCTTTTCAGAGTGCCTGAGTGTTTGGTTTGATTAAAGCAACTCGGATGAATTCCAGCTTTTTGTCGCGTCCATTCTTCCGATCGACGTGGTAGCCCCAGCTCCTTCAATGTAAAGGGATGTGAAAGGATATAGAGGGATGTAGACGGATGTAGAGGGATGTAAAATGATGTAGAGGGATGTGAAAGGATGTAAAGGTATGTAGAGGGATGTGGAGGGATGAAAAAATGATGTAGAGGGATGTGAAAGGATGTAGAGGGATGTGAAAGGATGTAGAGGGATGTAAAAAGATGTAGAGGGATGTAAAGGCAAGTAGAGGCACTGGCGGATCCGGGGGTACCCCACCCCCCGCCACCCCCTTTCGGATTTTCGACAATAAATTCTAAGCTATGAATATCCTGGACGGCCCTCGTGTCCAGATTATTTTGAATAAGGAACGTTCCAGGCAGCTTACCAATGCTCAGAGGTTTTAAATCACTTTTTCTTTATTAGAAAACACTCAAAGTGCGACGGTAAAAACCCAGCTTTCGTCACACACATTTCGTCACGGGAAGAATTCATCCGGATTATTTGGAGTTAATAGCCTAATTAACTCAGGAGATCACAACAATCATTTCGGTAGAACTACACGAATCAGAAAGCTCCAGTGGACAGACAGACAGACACACACACACACACACACACACACACACACACACACACACACTTCTTCAATTTATAGCAGAAGGAACAGCTGGGCAAGTCGATTTGGCCGTTAATCATCGGAAATCTGATGAACTGTTGGACCAGGGAAGAAAGCATAACAGAATGCTTAATCTGCTTAACAGAAACTTTCCTCCTTCAAGATGTCTCTGATTCCTTAATATCTCTTCCTGGTTACTCCCTCCTCCGGTATGACAGACCTGAGCCTCGTCCTGGAGGTGGGGTTGCTATCTCTATCAAAAACTCTCTTCCTCACTCTCCTTGCACTGCCCTCTCTCCACCTCACCCACAGGAGTACCTCTGGCTATGGCTTCCTCTCCGCTCCCACCTTTTGTTCATATGTGTTCTGTACCATCCTCCAAACAGTGATGACTTCATTTACATCTCGCTTTCGGACAACATGGACCAACTTCTATCCACTCATCACAACTTTCTCTTCCACATTTGTAGCGACTTCAACTGTCATCATGCACATTCAACTGTAATCATGCATCACGCACATCATGCAAATGGCGACTTCAACTTCAACCGACCATGCCTCAACTGGCTAGGTGCGGGTACCTCTCTCACCAGCCACGGCACCTCAGCAAAGGACTTCTGTGACTCACTAGGACTGACCCAATCTGTCAATTTCCCGACCCGGATCTCAGTCAATGGAGTATCTTCTCTTCTGCACTTGGTTATGACTAACTTCCCTGCAAATGTCTGCTGCTCTTCTTCTGCTCCAATCGGTTCTTCTGATCATGTGCTTGTTGAAGTGGACATCTCTCTGGCCATTCTCAGAGAGCCTCCTCAGTGCCGACGAGTCTGGCATTTCACTCAGGCCGACTGGCATGGTCTGCAAGCAGCCATCAATCATCTGGACTGTTCTCCCACCTCTACTGCCTCTGACATCAACTCTTCCTGGGAATTCTTCCAAGGTTAACTGCTCTCTCTCATGCACAGATTTATCACGTCTTCATTTGTCATACCCTTCCTTCCGTCCATGGAACAATGAATCTTGTGGTGAGGCAGTTGTCCTCAAACAACTTGCTTTGCTTATTGAAAGGCTATTCCAACTCAAGGCAATCTCCATTCTTTTCACAAAGCCTGGAACGAGTGTGTGTCTACCCTCAGGAGAGCCAGGAAGCACGATCTCTCCACTCTCAAGAATGAACTCTCAACCCTGTCTCCCTCCTCCAAATCCTGGTGGCGTCTAGTCAAATCTGTTTCTGGTGTTTGTTCCCCCTCCATCCCCTCCCTTACCTCAAATGGCTACACAGCTGACACCGCACATGACAAAGCCAAATGCCTCAACTCTGTTGTTGCCTCAAAATCTTGTGTCCCAAACCCATCTGTCTGTACCCACCTTACCCAGTCAAACCCAGCTGCTCTTGGACTCTGTGTCCTTCTCTCCTGAAAAGGTGGAGAAGTTTCTGTCAACCCTCGACTCCGATTCTGCAACTGGACCAGACGGCATCAGCCCACGGGTCCTAAAATCCTGCTCTACCGCTCTATCTCACCCTCTCTCTGTTCTCTTCACCCTCTCTTTTGCTCAAAGACATCTGCCATCATCTTGGAAATCAGCGAACATCACCGCTTTACACAAAAAAGGTGCAAAAACAGATCCTTGCAACCAGACCAATCAGCCTGCTCCCAATAATCAGCAAGGTCATGGAATCCATCATCCCTTCTGACATCAAATCCTTCCTCTTCTCCAATGGCTTGATCTCGGATCATCAATTTGGATTCAGACCAGGTCATTCTACTCTGGACATGTTGCTTCTGCTGTCTCAACAATGGATGGAGGTCCTCAACGCCAAACAGGAAATCAGAGCTGTCTCCCTTGACATATCACGTGCCTTCGATACGGTCTGGCACCCCGCCCTGCTCACCAAACTCTACTCCTATGGTATCCATGGAAGTCTCCATGCATGGCTTGCAGACTTCCTCTCTGCTTGCAGTCAACGTGTGGCCCTGAATGGATTTCTCTCAACTCCCCTTCCTGTTCTGGCTGGAGTTCCCCAAGGTAGTGTTCTGAGCCCTGTGCTATTTCTGGTCTTCATCAATGATCTCTCCGACTCTCTGGAAAATCCTTTCTATCTCTTCGCTGAGGACGCTCCATTCCTCATCCCTCAGATCGGCAGTCTGCAGCCTCCTCACTCTCTGCAGACTTGGACAAAATCACAGACTGGTCAAACAAGTGGAACATGTCTTTCAATCCTGACAAATCTCACACTCTTACGATGTCTCTCTGAAAAGACCGTCTGAACAACCCTCCCATCCACTTTCTGAACAATCCTCTTGAAGAAGTTCTGTCACTCAAGCTTTTGGGTCTCACTATCTGCCATGATCTTTCTTTCGAAAACCACAATTCCAAGCTGGCCTCCAAAGCCAATCGCCGTCTGGGAATCCTCCATCGTGCAAAGTCCTTTCTGGGCATTTCTGAGCTCCTTACCATATACAAACCTTTCATCCCCAGCTCAATGGAATACTGCTCTCCCCTCTGGGCTGGTGCTCCTGCCTCACACATATCTCGGTTTCACGCTGTTGAAACCAAAGTATTCAAAATCATTGGTATCTCCCATGATGAAGCTGATTCTGAGGGCCTCTCTCTCTCTCTCACCGCAGACAGTTTGGTGGTCTTTCTGTCTTCTACCACTCTTCTCTGGCCAAGCTCCCCCAGCCCTGTCTGTGCTGTGTCCCCCAAATATTCCTGCAGGACGCACAAGGACTACCAGCAACCCTCTACCGGTGAAACTGCCAAAATCAAGACTCTCTGCTCACCTTCACTCTTTTATTCCCCTTTTCTCCCGCCTCTGGAACAAACTCCCACACTCTCTTCAATCCCACTCCTCCCTCCAGGTCTTTAAAGCAGCTGTTCACCACCATCTATTATATCTTACCCCATCCAAAACCTTGATCTTTTCTACCCTCGTTAAAACACCCCAAATCCACCTCTTTCAATCCCCAACTTCTTTCCTGAAATTCCTAGAAGTGTTCATTTGCTTTATACCGTGTAGCCTTCCTTCCCCATTCCTTCCCTTCCACAGATCTACCATCCATCCCTGTTCTCTGCTGTTTATGTGCTTGTGTGCTTCCCTCTCTCTCGCCCTCACCTCCCGCTCCCTTCATTGTATGTTTTATGTGTCTGTGCATGTTTTCATGTTCAATGTGTTGGCTTTTACACGAGCCTCGATTCTGTATACAAAAATAAATAAATAAATAAAACGCAAGGCACTGCAGAAACCTCCAAGAACACACGAAATGCCGTTTCTGACCATCGATTTAAAAATATTTATTTGGGAGAGGACCCATAGACCCCCAATTCACCCCCCATTCACCGCCCACCTTTCAGCACTGCGGCTTAGTGCACCACTTCGTCTTGAAATACCTGGTTAAGACATAAGACGAGAGACGAGGAAGACGGATGTAAAGGAAAGTATAGGGATGTAGATGATGATGTTGATGATGTTGAGTCTCCTCGGGCTGTGATGGTGTGTTTGCCATCACATTGCCTTTCTATGGCAGGTATACACGGGTAAGTGTGTGGTATAGACGGGGGTCGCCACTCCTCTCCTCTCTCTGCTGGCCGTTGGGGAATTCACCCTCTTCCGCCCGTGTTGTTGGAGTCGACTAGACTCTTATCCACCAGATGTGCAGAGCCACATGCCATTCAAACCGCATGGCTGCGGACCGTTACCCTGGTATGGGGGCTGACAGGTACTACACCTTGCCCACAGGTGACCTGGGATTATGCAAGGTGTATGTATTAAGCCGTAGCATAGGGAGTACAGAAGAGGCTTGACTGAGTGACAATCTGAGTGCTGAAGTCTCAGATTGTCACGTCGATGAGCCCATTGCTTCGGCAATGGACTCTCAATACAACGATTGTGACTCTGATGGAGGTTCTTCCGTTGCCTCACTGAGTGATGGTGAGGCCGACTTCTCATCGGAGCATGTCTCTGGAGGCTCTGTCCCTCCTGCTGAAATCGTGGATTTCCTACAAAAAACTTACCGCAAAAAGCGCGTGAAAATCTGCGATTTCTTCGTTGATACTCACGCCTTCATTAGTGGGGCTCAGGAAGTTGTACAACAATCTGCGGCCCTTCATATTTCTGATCAATCACTGAAAAGACTGAAGAGGTACCTTGTCACAGCAAGGAAAGAATTAAACCTGTAATGGCTGTGTTGTCGCCTATGTTTCTATGAACATAGCAAGCTTGAACATTAATGGTGGGCGCAGTCAGCTGCGTCGGTCCCAAACTGTGCAATTAGCCAGGAGGGAAAAGAAAAGATTGACTTTACACAGGTGTAAAGCAAGGCCCGTCACATTTGACAAAGCATAATAATGCAACAAGCATAACAATACAACACTCATAATAATTAATAGGGCCATCGTAATTATTTCACACGTCTCCAGTAGCCATCTTGAAAATCGTAATGATTATGGGTAATGGGAGGACCCGGAAATATATAGCCCGTGACGTTGTTGTTGTTGTTGTTGTTGTTAAAAGGAGAGGTCGAGGACTTACAGTACACGGGATTTGAACGACAATCTATAATACAAGGGGCATCCATCTCCCTGGGGTATCAGAAGACACCCGCATATAAAAAAAATGATATAAAAATAAAAGGTGTGGCTGCCACTTATCGGTAAGTGGCTCCTGAGTCTTGTCAGGAATTGGCTCAGGCCCGTGTCCCTGCACGGGAAACCGCAGACTAGTTGGCGGGAACTAGGCCTCTCGCGCGAAGCGAACGAGCAGGCGTACAGCTCGCTCTTCCAATCGGACTTGTCCTCACAACCTCTGCACGGAAAACCGCAGTTCCCGGCCCTCGGCTCTTCCTCCTCGATATGCTAATTTGATGACCCAGACGTGATACAATGGACGGACAAAGAGGTAGGAGAGGTTGGAGCCCACCTTGACAACCTTCCACACCAACAAAGTGTTACGGATTCGTCCCTTCCGTTGTTGTGGTTTTCATCCACTGTAAACATTTTTGATTCCATGTACTATTATTGTTGTCGTTTAAGGGAAATAGATATTACTATTTTCGAAAGGTAAAAAAGTGAATATTTTAAATGAAACCGGAACCGGACGACGAAGAAGAGGAGGAGAAAAAGAAGGCGGAGTGAGTGAGTCGGAGAAGAAGCATAGGTTTTGCGGTCTGGAGCGAACATTGGCGAACGACAGTCACGAGTGAACGTTGGGTTTCCCAGGAAAGGGATTCCTGCGACAGAGTTGTTATCGCTGTGACAGATCAACCTGCGTGTCAGGTTTTGCGATCGATTCCGAAGAGAATCATCGAACGTCTCGAGAACGGGCCGTCGGCCATGTTCACTCACGCGCTTTGCACGTCGAGCAAGGTTTCTTTGCTTCGCTTCAGCCTTTGCGCGTCGCGCCAGGTTTTTCTTTGCTTCGCTTCAATCGTTCTCACTGCATTCAGACGTTTATCTGGTGTGTGTGTGTGTTCAACATGGATTTTGAAGGTAAATCTGAGGTTCGCCGACTGTGAGCCGTGAAACGTCCATACCCGAGGGTGTGATTTCCCAGTCGCCTGGAGGGCACCTTTGGATTTCCCAGGCGCCTTGAGGGCGCTGTTGCGCAGCTTTGGCCGCGTGACTGTGACTGTCATCCGAACGGGATTCTGGTTGATTGGACATCGTTCTGACGATCGCTGGAGCGGATCGACTTTGGCTTGAAGCCGGGATCGACACTGGCTTGAAACCGGATTCAACTTGGGTTTGAAGCCGGGAAAGAGACATTGGGAATGTTCTTGTTTCACTCACTTGGAGCACAGTGAGTTATATATTACAAAACTGATGGTACCATCATAGGATATATATTGATTGTACTTTTGATTACTATTATTGGTCTACTGTTATTCTTGTGTGATCTTAATACAATATTTGTTTGTAAGTAACAATTGGTGTGGCTTCACCATTGATCTTTGACATACAGAATAACACATTTTTCTGCCTTGACTCCTCTCGGGGCTCGGAGGTACACCGTGACCAGGGGGTTGGGGAGGAGCACGTAACAGAAATTGGGGGTTCGTCCGGGATAGAATTCCCCAACATTCCCAAAATTCCCAAATTTGGAATTTTTCTAACATTCCCAAAAAAAATTTTTAAAAATTGGAATATTTTTGTGTGAAGGTTAATAGGTGTTAACTGATAGTCACCGTGGTGTTTGATGCAGAACAGTTTGCACCGTCCCCTAATGAGGCACAGTTCCAAGCGTTAAAAAGATCGGAACTCTTGATATTGGCCAAACATTTTAACTTGGAGGTCCGAGCTCATATGAAGAAAGCAGAGATGCAGACATTGGTGGTAGAATCTCTGGTGGGACAAGGAACATGGAAAGAGGTAGCCTTGGATTGGTTACCCGAGGAAAAAGAAAATGTGGAGCTCTGGAAAATGGAGATGCAACTGCAGAGCCAGGAAAGGTTAAAGCAGAGGAAAGGAGAGTTGAAAGGGAACTCGAGGAAAGAAGAGTAGCACAGGAACGAGAACTCCAGGAGAGAAGAGCAGAGGAAAGGAGAGCTGATAGGGAACTCGAGGAGAGAAGAACAGAGGAAAGGAGAGCTGAAGAAGAAAGAAGAGCAAAGGAAAGAGCAGAGAAAAGGAGAGCTGAAAGGGAGTTAAAGGAACGTGACATGGAGTATCAGAAGGAACTTAAACTCAAGGAGCTGGAATTATTATTATATTATTAATTAATGGGAGAACGGAGAGAAGTCGTATCTATGCCGGCTAGTTCGACAACGAGTCAAAACACTTGGGATGTTGGTAGCCTTGTGAGGCTGGTTCCACCCTTCAATGAAAAGGAGGTAGCCAAGTTTTTTTTTACACTTTGAGAAAGTGGCTCAAATGCTAGGGGTCCTGGACTATGTTAGTGCAAAGTGTTATGGTGGGTAAAGCTCAAGATATATTTTCAGCTTTACCGATTGACCAATGTGCAGATTATGAGATAGTGAAGAAAACCATTCTCAAAGCCTATGAATTGGTCCCTGAAGCTTACCGGCAAAAATTCCGGAATGCCAGGAAGAGGGAGAGTGAGACCCATGTGGAGTTTGCCAGAATGAAGGAAACCATGTTTGATAGGTGGTGTGACTCAAAGGGAATTGGGAAAGACTTCAACCGGTTGCGACAATTGATCTTGGTGGAGGAATTCAAACAGTGTGTCCACGCGGACATCAAAGTACATCTGGATGAAAAGAAAGTACCAGAGTTGTATGAGGCAGCAACCATGGCAGATGACTATGCCTTGACACACAGAATGGGGTTCCACAAACCTAACTTCCCACCTAGAGTTAGCCAGGGGAGTTATGGTAAATCAGGTGCAGAGAACAAATACTCATGGAGGCGGCCGAGAGATGACTATGAGGACAAATCTGATACCGCGACTTTTAGGGATCAGAAGACTACAGTTCCAAGACAGACTTATCTTCCGGGGGACCCGAGGCAGACCACGAGTTTTTCCTCCGGGCCTACTTGCGCTTTTTGCAAGAAACCTGGGCATTTGATGTCCCAGTGTTACGCCCTGAAAAGGAAAAATCAGGAGCGGAGTCAGACTAGTACAACTCCGAATGCATTGGCCAATGCGAGAAATCGTCCTTGGAGGACAGTGCCTTGTGAAGGTTCGCATGCCAAAGTTATGGCATCACAGAACGACCTTGTTCAAGAGGGTTACAAACCTTTTATTTCAGAGGGGTTTGTGTCACTGGATGGAGATTTAACTCACCAGAGACCTGTTAGGGTATTGAAGGACACAGGAGCACATCAATCTTTTATGCTTGAGGGCATTTTGCCATTGTCAGAGAAGACGGCAACTGGTGTTAGTGTTCTTTTACAGGGGGTTGGTGGCTATGTTAAAGCTCCACTTCATGTCATCCATTTGAAGTCTGATTTGGTGTCAGGACCGGTCACCGTAGGTTAACAAGCCACTCTTCCTGTAGAGGGAATCTCTTTTGTTATCGGGAATGATTTGGCTGGTGGTCGAGTTTCTGGTAATCCGATGCTTGTTGAAAAGCCTAGTATGGAAGATAACACCGCACAGTTGGATCGGGAGATGCCGGGTATCTTTCCATCCTGTGCCGCGACTCGTGCTATGGGTAGGAAGCGCTCTGAAGAGAAGGAGAAGGTACTGACGTCACGCTTTGCACAGGCACGTCTTGTCAAGTATCCTGAAACTAAGTGTCAGCACACACAAGTCATGGATGGAGGCAATGTTGGCAAGCTCTTTGTAGGTGGACTGAACTTTGACACAAGAGAAGATGTTCTGGACTCTATCTTTGGCAAATATAGACCACTCGTGGAAGTGCTGCTGATAAAAGACAGGGAGACGCAAAAGTCGAGAGGGTTTGGCTTTGTCACGTTTGATAACACAAAGGACGCCAAAGATGCAGAAAAGGATTTGAATGACAAGGATTTGGATTGTCGGACCATAACAGTAGAGAAGGCAGGCCATGGGCGTCGGGGGGGCTACAGAGGAGGAAGACGTGGAGGTAGTTTCAGGGGTGGCTATGGCTCCCGGGGTGGGTGGAAGTAGTAGTTTTGGTGGCGGCCGCAGTCGTGATTACTACGGAGGCTCACAGCAGCAGCAGCGCAGTTTTGGCAACTCCCGAAGGGATGATTATCAGGGTAGTGGCCGAGAAGGAGACCGCTATTCACATGACGACAGCCACAAGCGCTCCAACCATGATTATTATGAAGGTTAGGAAGAGTTTGAAGCACTGAATGCTGCGGAGTAGCCGAGCCAAGATTCCTACATGGATTAAACAGTGAACCCCACGTTCCTAAATGCATCCACACAGCGAATACTTCCAGGCCTCACCAACTACCATGAAACATGGCTCCCATCTCAGCCTCCTTCAAATAGTGCTATAGATTTGCTTTGCTTTGGATTTACTGATCACAACCACTTAACCTTCATTCAAAAAATGAAAAATAAAAACCAGAGGTTGATGAGATGGAATTTGGCTTTGCAGGAGTTCAACTTGGAAATTGAGCATGTAAAGGGCAGGGACAATGTCATTGCTGATGCTTTGTCCAGAGTGAACTAACTTTGGAAATTTCTGTCGGTTGTTTGGAAGTTTTGTTGCTTTATTTTTGGGAAATATCAATTATTGTTGCTCACATGAATTGATGATATGGTGTGAGTTTTACTTTTGTTTGTTAAAAGAGTTTTTGCCTGCAAAGAAAGTTTTCACTATGTTAAAACTTTCTTTCTTGAGGGGGGGAAGTGTTACGGATTCGTCACTTCCGTTGTTGTGGTTTTCATCCACTGTAAATATTTTTGATTCCATGTACTATTATTGTTGTCGTTTAAGGGAAATAGATATTACTATTTTCGAAAGGTAAAAAAGTGAATGTTTTAAATGAAACCGGAACCGGACAACGAAGAAGAGGAGGACAAAAAGAAGGCGGAGCGAGTGAGTCGGAGAAGAAGCATAGGTTTTACGGTCTGGAGCGAACATTGGCGAACAACAGTCATGAGTGAACGTTGGGTTTCCCAGGAATGGGATTCCTGCGACAGAGTTGTTATCGCTGTGACAGATCAACCTGCGTGTCAGGTTTTGCGATTGATTCTGAAGAGAATCATCGAAGCGCCGTTACGTCTAGAGAACGGGCCATCGGCCATTTTGACTCGCGCGCCTTGCGCGTCGAGCAAGGTTTCTTTGCTTCACTTCAGCCTTTGCACGTCGCGCCAGGTTTTCTTTGCTTCGCTTTTTTTTTTTTTTTTTTTTTTTTTTTTTGTATACAAGATCGAGGCTCGTGAAAGAGCGAACATTAATCACACAGAAAGACAAACAGACACACAAAACAAATAACATCGGGAGCGGTAGACAAGATGGGGAGAGAGGGGGAAGGACACAAACACAACATTTGAGAGCAGGGACCGAGAGACATGGAGACATCGAGAGAACTGTGGGAGGGAGAGGGCTTTGGGGGGGAGGCATGGGAATGGGGGGGGGGGGGTGGGAGAGGTATAAAACATATGGACACTGCCAAGACTTCCAGGAAAGAAGTTGGAATTTCAAACAAGGTGGATCTGGGGTGAATTAGTGGGGGTAGAAAAGATCAAGGTTTTGGATGGGGGAAGATAAGAGATGGTGGTGAACAGCTGTTTTGAAGACCTGGAGGGAGGAGTGTGATTGAAGTGAGTGTGGGAGTTTGTTCCAGAGGCGGGAGAAAAGAGGAATGAAAGAGTGAAGGTGAGCAGAGATGCTGCTTCAGTCGTTCTCACCGCATTCAGACGTTTATCTGGTGTGTGTGTGTGTGCAATGCGGATTTAGAAGGTAAATCTGAGGTTCGCCGACTGTGAGCCGTGAAACGTCCATACCCGAGGGTGGATTCTGTTCGATTGGACATCGTTCTGACGATCGCTGGAGCGGATCGACTTTGGCTTGAAACTGGAATCAACTTGGGTTTGAAGCCGGGAAAGAGACATTGGGAATGTTCTTGTTTCACTCACTTGGAGCACAGTGAGTTATATATTACGAAACTGATGGTACCATCATAGGATATATATTGATTGTACTTTTGATTACTATTATTGTTGTACTGTTATTCTTGTGTGATCTTAATACAATATTTGTTTGTAAGTAACAATTGGTGTGGCTTCACCATTGATCTTTGACAAACAGAATAACACATTTTTCTGCCGTGACTCCTCTCGGGGCTCGGAGGTACACCGTGACCAGGGGGTTGGGGAGGAGCACATAACAAAAGACACAACGGCAATGAATGCCTTACTCCTGATTCATCCAAAGCCATAGGCGACAACACCTGTCTCCATCAAGCATTTCCGCCACTTCTTAGAGGCCAGAAAATTCTGCAGATCTGCGAACTCTGCGGCCGATTCTCTCTCAATCATCGATCGAGGCATTGGCGTTGTCTTCAACCAGGCCACTGGCCATCAATGTTTATGCACTGGCAGCAGCACACGGGGAGCATCTAGAGCTCCACCATCTGCAGTCTGCAGCAGGTTCGCTTACATTTCGCAAGGTATCAATCCCAGGAACAGAAACTACCATGTGATACATCGACTGGACAATCCCGACCTTTCGCACCTGCGGCATTCCGTCATACAGTCTTCGACACTCTTCACTCACTCACGTGCACCCGGGCATTCGAGCAACCCAGCAACTCATCAATACGTGAGCTACGTCTGACGTGCAGTGTTGGGCCAAGCAATGTCTTCCATGCCAACGCTCCAATATACAATTCCATACTGTCACACCACTTGGTCGTTTTTCAACACCAGAAAGGTGTTTCAGCAGGTCGGCCACCTTCCACCATCAAACGGTTAAATAAAAAACCACAAGTACAGGTGCATTAAAAGTACACTGCCTCCATGCCAAATAAATAAATATCCTCCAGCACGGCATTGCCATACCCCGCGGTATTGCCATATTCGCAAGCAGCACATAGAGACGGTATTGGGAGGGTGAGGTGATATGCAATCAGGTGTGCAATAATTGGTTGATTAATTGTTTAATTAAAATCAATAAACAGTAATCGTAAAATAATTTCTTAATCAATTGGCTAATAGCATACCTCGACCACCAGTGCTTCATCTGAAGCTGTAGCTTTTTGAAAATTAATTTAAAAAGTCATTAATCGAAAAATAATGAAGTGATTAATCAGTAAATACTAAATCGATTAAATGATTAATCAATAAGTCAAAAACATCCTTTATAGCCACATCACTTGGTCAATGTGATGTCCGAATATCACCTTCCTAGCTCAAAAGGTGCCTGAGATATTGCCTAGATGAGAAAGAAAATAAATAAGTAATTAATAATGAAAACAAATAAATAATAATGGTGGAATCATTAAATTATTAATCAATTGGCTAATCGAATGTCTAAACCACCACGGTTTCATCCGAATCTGGAACTTAAAAAAAAAAAATTAATTCTGCCATTAATCGAATAATTAAATAATTAATCGATTAATTGATTAATCAATAAATCAAAAATACCATTCACAGCCAAATCACTTGGTCATTGTCATGTCCAAATATCAGCTTCCTAGCTCAAAAGGTGCCTGAGATAATGCCCAGAAGAGAAAGGGAATAAGTACTTAATGAATCGATTATAATTAAGTAACTGGTCATTTAATTGATTAATCAAAAAACAAAAAATACCGTTATTGTCAAAGCACGTGCTCACTATGGTGACAAAATTTCAGCTTCCTAGCTCAGGATGGCTGAGATATTGCCCGGACAAACAAGAAAATAAACAAACAAACAATAAATATGTCGTGCATAGCATGATACTTGCGAAATCCTTAAAATAGGTTGTTGGCCTATGTTGACCTCAGAAATAATTGGTGGTTGAATCCAGTGACCTGGTATGCAAATCATGTTAAAATTTCAAGTCAATCAGATGAAAATTTAGGATTTTAGGAATTTGGCCTATGTGGACCTTTTGGCCTATGTTGACCTAAAAATACTAGGTGGTTGAATTCAGTGTCCAAGTGTGCAAATCCTCTTAAAATTTCAAGTCAATCAGATAAAAATTGAGGATTTTAGAAATCTGGCCTAAGTTGACCTTTTGGCCTTTGTTGACCTCAAAACTACTCGGTGGTTGAAAGTAGTGTCCAGATATGCAAATCCTCTTCAAATTTCAAGTTAATCGGATGAAAATTGAGGCTTTTAGAAATTTGGCCTATGTTGACCTTTTGGCCTATGTTGACCTCAAAATTAGTTGGGGGTTGAATTCAGTGACCAGATATGCAAATCCTCTTCAAATTTCAAGTTCATTGGATGAAAATTGAGGATTTTAGAAGCTTGGCCTATTTTGACCTTTTGGCCTATGTTGACCTCAAAAAATACTTGGTGGTTGAATTCAGTGTCCAGATATGCAAATCCTCTTAAAATGTCAAGTCAATCAGATGAAAATTGTGGATTTTACAAATTCGGCCTATGTTGACCTTTTGGCCTATGTTGACATCCAAAATACTTGGTGGTTAAATTTAGTGTCCAGATATGCAAATCCTCTTCAAATTTCAAGTTAATCGGATGAAAATTGAGGCTTTTAGAAATTTGGCCTATGTTGACCTTTAGGCCTATTTTGACCTCAAAAATACTTGGTGGTTGAATTCAGTTTCCAGATATGCAAATCCTCTTAAAATTTCAAGTCAATCGGATGAAAATTGAGCATTTTAGAAACTTGACAAAGTTGGTGACATTTGGCCTATGTTGACCCGTTGACCTTTTGACCCCAAAAACAATAGGCTTTTTGCTTATGACCAACTCTACTATTTGGTGAAGTTTCGTGAAGATTGGTTGAAAATTGTGACCTGTAGGCGACTGACATACAGACAGACAGATAGAATAATGCACAAGACCAATAGTGCAGGCCCATATGTCATAACAATATTGTTTGTGTTTTTTGTTTGTTAAAATTGATTTAGCAATGGATTCTGCTTCAGAATATTATAGAGATGTAAAAAAAATAGGGTTCCATTTTTTCTTTTACGTCTAATAGGTAGTAATTCGAAGAAATCCAAGATGGCCGCCATAAAATTTGGAAAATACACTTTTGTGCATATCTTTGTATCTAGATATCATATAAACATGAATAATATGTCCTTTTATATGTTTTCAGACCCAAGGAAGCCATTTCTGCCATTGTTTTTACAGAAAAATGCAAGGAAAATAAAATAGTGGACATATACCAGCCAAAGTGGGGTCGGCCGGCATGAAATCGGTTAATTAAGTTTCCACCATCTAGTTAAGGTCTGGTTTTGACTGTGTTGACGAAATGTGAATCTGAATAGTAGTATCTATCTTTGCAGGACCGACGACAGTTCAAGAGTGTCTAGAAAATTACACCTACCTTCAAGATGAGTGACTCACCACCCAGGAAGATTGAGAAGTCAGTAGATTTCGGACTTTGTTTTGTATGCCAAATGGCCATAGGGCAAACAGACTATACAACCTTTGTAACGAAACCAAAACTCTCCTCTGTCGAGAAACTGATGGCAGGTGCTGAGGAACAGTACACGTATGGTGAAACAAAGTTTGCATCATTGAATAGACGTTTGCAATATTCCTCTGCTGAAGAATTGCTCGCAAAAGGTCTCCGCTACCATAAAGCTTGTTACAAAGATGTTACCAATAAGATGCACATTGATCGAGCAAAGGCTAGGTTTGAGAAAGGAACAACATCAGGCAGTGCCGCAGAAATCCGACTGAAAAAGAGAGGACGACCAAGTTCTAGTGATCTAGGGGAAAGCACGTCAACATCCAGAAGGTGTTCCCGAGAACAGACATTTGACGCGCTCAGATGTGTCATATGCCAGGAAGACAGAGGAAGTGAACTACACAATGTGTCAACAAAGAACATGGGACTCCAGATCAGAAACATTGGCCAAGAAACAAGTAATGACAATCTGAAAGTGAGACTGAACAGTGTCATAAGTTCGCCTGACCCATTGCAAGCAATGGCTGAGGACATGAAATATCATTTACCATGTGTAGTTAAGGCCAAACGTGCTATAGTTAAGACGGAAAAACAAACAGAAACAACCAATGTTAACTTTGGTCAGGTGTTATCAGACCTTGAACTCATTGAAATTGTTGAAACTGCGTTGAATGATACTACTGAAAATGCTGTGCTGAATATGAATGAAATTCATGTAACCTATGTCAATTTACTTAAGGAGCACGACTTTCCGGTCTCAGACAACCATAGTTATAAGCCATACCTGAAACAATTGATCCTAGACAACATTGCCGATGTTCATTTCAGCCGGCCCTCAAACAAAACAAAGCCAGAGCAGATTCTTTCCACAAAGCTCAAAGACCACATGATATCAAGCACAATTACAGCAGACAGCATCAAAGACGATTTTAAAGTACTTTTGCGAGCTGCGAAAATATTGAGGAAAGACATCGCATCTTCCCCAGCATGGAAATTTAATGGAACCTTTGCTGATTACAAGCCACCCCCGATGCTCAACATCTTCTGCAAGCATGCAGTCATGGGAACAAGGAAAGTAGGAAATAGCAACAGGGAGGACTCCATTGGTGTGAGTGCATCATTGTTGGCGCAGCACTTTGTCGGTGCTTATAAATCTGACCGACAGGTATCGTACGAACCAAGAAGCGAGGATGGATCATTCAAACAACGATTTGAAACTCCATTGAGTGTGGGCTTAGCTCTCGACATACACAAAAACACACGATCCAAGGCGCTTGTAGAGAAACTTGCACATCTGGACCTCGCCATCTCCTACAAAAAGGTCATGGAGATTGAGACCAGCATTGCCAACTCCGTACTGAAGCAAATGGAGTCCACCGGAGGCATCTGTCTACCACCATGGTTGGTTCAGGACACGTTCGTCTGGTTTGCCATGGACAACATCGATTTTCTAGAGTCAACTCCTTGCGGGATGAATACCCTTCATGGTACAGCAATTGCGATCTACCAGCCTGTATCACCGGAGAAATCACCCATGATACCACCAATTGAACTTGACCGGTCATCAAAAGCTCAAACGATACATGATGCAGTTGGCTGTAAAACGTTGACCTGCAAGAAGCCAGCACCCGAGAAGAGAAAGAGCGACTGCAAGCTGCTCACATCAAAACCCGAGACAGACAAGAACAAGAAAACCGATATGACCTGGATGATTGGATGCCTGAACTTCGAGGAAGAAGGAGAAGTTGACGTCAAACTCACAGCTCCGGGGACGTGGGGAGCCTTCAATTCCTTGCTATCTTCGTCCAGTGAGAAGACCAATGTTGCTCTCGTTCCTCCGTTGATAAGGTCGCCTCCTACAGACTATGATACACTGTACACGGGTCTGATGAGAGCTCACAACATCACAACTCGTGTTATGGGGAGTGAGGCAATCACAGTCATGACTCTCGATTTGCAGCTATACGACCTGGCGATGAAGCTGTGGGTGGAACGCGAGGACATCAGGAAGCAATTCCTCTTCCGACCTGGTGAGCTACATGTTGTGTTTTGGGCCTTAGCTGCATTAGGAAAATACGTGGAAGGGAGTGGAATTGATCAGGCATGGGTCGAGGCTGGACTTTTCTCGCCAACCACAGTGAGCCAAATACTAAATGGGAGGCACTTGTATCGAGCTCTGGAGGCACACATGGTAACACTGATCGCTTTGTACAACCTGTACTTCCAGAGATTCCTGGCAATGGAACCTGAAGAAAGGGCCTATCTGAACGAGTCATCTGTTCGTCTGGGAGAGGCATATCAGAGAGACATCAGCGGGAGCATGGAGCCAGAGAAGAATCTATGCGACATTCTCAAAAAAACATTGGCCATGATGGAGTCCAGAGATATGACCAAAAAACTGGAACAATTTGAGGTCAGCACAAACAAGATACAGCGCTTCATCCTGAACTACATGAAACAGTTTGAGACTATCCTTCTGTTCATTAGAAGTACAAGACAACGTGATCTGCTGCTGCATATGGAGAGCATCGAGTCTCTCACGAAGTACTTCTTCGCTCACGATCATCTAAACTATGCTCGGTTGCTCCCTCTCTACATTTCAACAATGCAGGAGACTGAAAAGCAGCACCCAGAACTGTGGAGGGAATTCATGAAAGGGAACTTCTGTGTGACAAAAGGATTGGCAGGCTTCACATCAATAGCCCCAGACCATGGCATTGAGCAAGAAAACCGTACACTGAAGGTGATTGGAGGAATCGTAGGGATAACTCAAAATGAGAAGGCGCTTGACAAGTTCTTCCTCATTGCACCTGAGCTGTCAAAGTCACTGCACGAGTTTGCGGAGGGATATGGTCTTGGTGAAAACCAGAGCAGAAAACAACACCACGAAATCACGGGGGGAAAGCTTTCCCGGGTGATGAGCCATGCCTCCAAGCTTTCTAGGGTGTTCCGTGAACATGGCGATCCATTTATGGAAGAGGAAGTAGACGAGGTCTACAACCTGCTCACCAAAGAAGTCATGAATGAAAAAGTGTCCAGCGACATCTTAGAGCGCGACGAGATCGGACAACAGATGTTCCAGCAATTTGCCACAGATCGTTTAGCTGAGGGAAAACTTTCTGTGTGGGACAAAATGACGAAAAGAAAACTTCGAACATTCAAGAGTTCGAATGCCACAACAGAAGTGAGATCGGGCGACAAGCTGATCAAAGTCAAAGAAGAGCGAGGATTGTTGCAGAGGTTCATCGTTATCTCACGGAGCCGACCAGAGCTCGACCTGAAAGAATGTATTGGCACCTATGAATTTGGCATCGTTCCACGTTCTTTATTTGCATCTGATGGATCCCTCTTGTTGGCATACGACAAGGCAAATATCCTTCGTCAACTTGAGCATCTGGCTGAGCCTGAAGAGCAGGATGTACATGATCCACCAGGAGTGCCTATTTCGACAGAAATCAATGAGCATCAAGACGCGGGAATTGCCGCTTTGAATGATGCAGCAGCACACGCTGGGGAAGAAACTAATGACCCATCAACTGACTATGAAATCTCAAGCCAAAATTTGCAGGAACCCTCTCAGATCAGCCAAAACCCAGACACAACCACAAGATCAGGAGTGATCAATGAAAACGAGACTACTTCTCGCCATAGAGTGATTAATCATTGATGGCATGGCTCTTGTTAACGGGATCTCCAAAACAGAACAAATGATTACATGCAGTGACTTTGCTCAATCGTTCATTGAACGCCTCGAAAATATTGCCGTGCATTATGATGACGTGAGGTTGGTATTCGACCGATACATCGATAACTCACTGAAAGACAAAATGCGCCTAAAGAGGACAAAGGGGAAATCAACATACTATCACGTCAGGGATAGTACATTGTTCCAGAAGATTTCACTCAAAGATTTCCTTTCCAATGTGAAGACCAAGGCAGAGCTTACAGAGTACTTGGCTGTGAAGTGTCTATCTTACAGCAAGGCTCATCCAAACAAGTTGAAGAAGTTCATGGTGACATCAGGAACTAAGACCACGGGCAACACTGAAGTTCCAGACAGTCTACTCACGCACAGCCAAGAAGAGGCCGATACACTCTTAATTCTGCATGCTCTCACAGTCGACAAAGATGCAGAAGTTATCATTGATTCGCCAGATACCGATATCTTCCTCCTACTGATTCAGAGATTTCACGATCTACCACCTGCTACGAGGTTTCTCACTGGGAAGGGAAAGTTGAGGAGGAGCATTGCAGTCCAACCTATTCATGGCATGCTAGGAGAGAAACGTGCGTCTGCAATACTTGGATTCCACGCATTCACGGGAAGTGACATGTCTGGAAGGTTCGCTGGCAGGAGCAAGGACTGGTGCTTTAAGGTCTTCATGACATGTGACAACAAGATATGGGAGGCTCTGGAGTCTTTGGGACAAACTGATCCGTCACCAGAAGTGTGTTCCCAGCTGGAACGCTTCGTCTGTCTGCTGTACAAGTCTAAAGTTCACACGAAAGTAAACGAGCTTCGCTGGTTCTTATTCTCCAACCGTGCTGCTGAGGGAGAGAGTCTTCCACCTACCACTGGTTCGCTAAAGTTACACGTTCAGCGAGCACATTATATCGCAATGATATGGAGAAAGGCAGCAGAAAGCCATCCGTCCCTTCCATCACCTGTCGAGTATGGTTGGCAGTTACTTTCGGATGATGGGGTTTATGCCCCAAGTCGATGCCTGAATCCTCCAGCCCCAGAAGCAATAATGAATCTCGTGAACTGTGGGTGCAAGAAAGGGTGTATGGGAAGATGTAGCTGTCGCAATAACAATATTCCTTGTACTGAAGTTTGTGGGTGTGTGGGTTACAGTTGTAACAACAAAGCAAACATCAATGAACCGCGTGTGATAGATATGGATGAGGATGAATGAGGCATTCGTTTATGTGATCGTTTATGTTCATTCATCGTTTATGTTTAGGTGTGTGTGTATGTGTGTGCGTGTGTGTGTGTGTGTGTGTGTGTGTGTGTGTGCGTGTGCGTGTGTGTGTATTCAAAATAAATGTTATCAGTGAAGATTGTTTATTGAATCGATTCTAATTGGGAAATTATACGATCCGATTTCACGACGGCCGTCTCCATTTTGGCTGGTATATTGCCCACTATTTTAATTTCCTTGCATTTTTCTGTAAAAACAATGGCAGAAATGGCTTCCTTGGGTCTGAAAACATATAAAAGGACATATTATTCATGTTTATATGATATCTAGATACAAAGATATGCACAAAAGTGTATTTTCCAAATTTTATGGCGGCCATCTTGGATTTCTTCGAATTACTACCTATTAGACGTAAAAGAAAAAATGGAACCCTATTTTTTTTACATCTCTATAATATTCTGAAGCAGAATCCATTGCTAAATCAATTTTAACAAACAAAAAACACGAAATTACTAATCGCCCTAGACTACAACCCATATACATGAAAAATCTTCAATTTTCGCAAGTAACAAACAGGAAAACAAGAAACCGGAGTGAAAACTGAGTACTCCCTTTTAGCGCGCGTCATCGCTGGACATCCCTTGGTGCCCGGCAATGGCGTCCTGCAGCGCCTGGGGATGGAATAGGAAAGGAGCGGTGTACAAAAATAAAATAAAACATTCATAGAAGTACAGTACTTACGTTCAAACAGCAAAGCGCCAAAGTTTCATTTTTCATTAAATCATTATATTACAGGTACATCAAGACATAGGCCTACATTGCACCCCAGTAGGATTGCTAAAAAGTAAACCGAATCACTATCGGGTAGATCTCCTGGCACAAAACGAACAAAAAAAGAAATTACACATTAAATATGCAAGGTAAAGAGAGTTAAAATTGTACAAGTATATTCAAAAAGAAGAAAACTTATAATTACAGTCAGACATTTAAAAAAGGAGACAAGAAAGAGCAATCAGAGATTGCAGACCCTCGCCAGGACGTGTTTGTGAGGTGTATTTTGTGGGGGGTTTTTGTGCATTCTTTCATTATTTTGTACAACCCCACTTTCATCAGACACGCGTGACATATGACATCCTTTTCATAAAACTGAATTCAGTATTGTATTTTAAATATACAGTCGTGGCCAAAAATATTGGTACCCTTGCACTTTTTTCAAATAATGCACCATTTCTTCCAGAAAATTGTTTTTGAAAAAAAATTGTATTCCTTTGGTTTGCAGTGGAACAAAACAAAAAAAAGCTGACACAAGTACAGATACATTCAAAGTACACCGCCCCCATGCCAAATAATGAAATATCCTCCAGCGCGGCATTGCCGGGGCGCCCCCGGCGCCCGGCAATGCCGCAGTGCAGCTCATAGAGACTGCATTGGGAGGGAGAGGTGTACAATAATTGATTGATTAATTGCACAATTAAGATCAATAAAAGATGATCATAAAATATTTTCTTAATCAATAATTGGCTAATAGCATAACGAAACCACCAGTGCTTCATCCGAAGATGTATCCTTTAGAAATCTAATTAAGTAAGTCATTAATAATAATAAAGAAAATTCATTGATTAATCAATAAATAATTAATCGATTAAATGATTAATCAATAAATCAAAAATACCCTTTACAGCCACATCACTTGGTCACAGTCATGCCCAAATATCAGCTTCCGAGCTCAAAAGGTGCCTGAGATATTGCCCAAATGAGAAAGAAAATAAATAAATGATTAATAATGAAAATAAATAAATAATAATAATGAAAAAATAAAAAAGTTAATCAATTGGCTTATAGAATACATAAACCACCACCATTTCATCCGAATCTGTAACTTAAATTTTTTTAATTAATTAAGTCATTCATCAAATAATTAAATAATTAATTGATTAATTAATTAATCAATAAATCAAAAATACCCTTTACAGCCAGATCACTCGGTCATTGTCATGTCCAAATATCATCTTCCTAACCCAAAAGGTGCCTGAGATAATGCCCAGAAGATAAAGGATTTGTATAAGTACTTAATTAATCGCTAATAATTAAATAACTAATCAATTAATTGATTAATCAAAAAACAAAAAATATTCTTTTTGACAAAGTACTTGCTCACTATAGTGCCGAAATTTCAGCTTCCTAGCTCAAAGGATGGCTGAGATATCGCCCGGACAACCAAGAAAACAACCAGAGTGAAAACTGAGTACTCTCTTTCAGCGGGCGTCATTGCCGAGCCCCCTTCGGTGCCCGGCAATGACGTTATGCAGCGCCTGGAGATGCATAGGAAAGGTGCGGTGTACAAAAATCACTAAATCTTAGCTTATTCCACACAGAAATCCTAAATTGGCCCAGACAATATTATTGGCACCTTTTAGAAGTTGTTAGAAATAATTAGATTTCAAGCAGGTGATTCTCCTTTACTTTGAAATGGAACTTACCTGTGGTGAGTTGCAGGTGCCTGCAATATAAAAATCACTCATTCAACCAGTTTGAATGGAGAAAAGGAGTCATTGTGCTGTTTTGTGTCACTGTGTGTACCGCAATGAGCATGGAGAAAAGAAAGAAAACCAGAGAATTCTCTGACACAAGATTGTAGCCAAGCATGGACAATCTCAAGGCTACAATGATGAGGATTAAATAATTAAATTGATATATGGGGAAAATTACATGCCTAGACCAGGAATCGAAGCCAGATCTTCTGGAAAACCATACCAGTGCTCTGCCATCTGAGCTATCTGGACGACCCTGTCTGAGCATGCAATTTTCCCACACACATATTCGCCACTCTCTTTCTTCAATGCTTCCGGGGCACTCGCTGCCAACCATAGGAGCACCAATGGCCTGAACACAAGCTTTTGTGTTTAAAAAAATATGGCGGCTGAACCACGTGACCGATGACGTCATTTTTTTTTTTTCTCCACCAATTTATCCCTAGATAACGCTCAATAAATTTCATCCTGATCGAATGAAGTTTTGTACTTGCCCAATTATGATGTCATAATGGCGGCACCTATGACATCATCATTAACATATGTTGTAGTAAAACGTAGCCATCCAAGCTATAACCCCAGGTGCAGCAACACTATCTGCTATTATAAGAACTTGTCCGTTGAATGCAGAGGGCAGTCCTGTGACATTTATCCTGTGGCATTCACGTGCATACCTAGAATGGTAAGGGAATTACATTGCGTGTTGCTTGCTTGCTTGTATACGGTACTGATACCTTCTCGTATGCACCCGTAGTGTTATTGATACCATGACTGCTGGTCTTTCTTCTAGATGCTGTCTGAGATTGATTCAGATTAAACTCAGTTGGAGAACGTTGTTGTCGACTCTGATTTTTACAACACTTAATCTGAATCGTCTCCTGTCATCGTTCGGGATCGAGATGATGCACAAGCTTTTGCAGCTACCCACCTTCGGCGGTGATCCTTAGGCGGGAGACACACCGAGTCAGCTCACGCATTGGTTGAGCATGCTGGAAAGCTATCTTGAAACATATACCGACATCACGGACGCGCAGAAGCGGGCCGCTCTCAACTGCCATGTGACTAATACCATTCACGATTCCATATCGCATTGCTCAACGTACGACACCACAATAGAGGCGCTACGAAGTATCTACATCAAGCCACAAGGTGTGATTTATCCCAGATACAAGCTTGCTACACGGAGGCAGGATTCTTCAGAACCATTCGAACATTTCGTTCAAGAACTCCGTCGGCCTGGGTAAGGAATGCGCCCACAAGGTCCGAACGCATGAGCAGGTGTGTGATGATCTCTTGCGAGACGCGTTCGTGTCTGGTCTTCATTCCCCGTCGATACATCAACGTTTGCTGGAGAAGCCCATCCTGACTACAACAGGCTTACGATCTGGCTCTCGTACTCCACCAGGCACAGACTCAATCGGAGGCGTATGGTCGCCCTTATGTAATGGCTGGTCTCACCGGGGAGAGACGCCTGGAGAATGTCGCTACTGTGGAGCGCCCTGTTGCTGATATCCCGATGGAGTCAGGGCCGACGGAAGCCCTCGGAGCCAAAGGTATGAGTCTGGCGGCGACCGCCTCGGCCGGAGGTAACACTAAGTGCTTCTTCTGCAGAAATCGGAGCCAACCCAGATCTGCATGCCCGGCACATGATGCGACATGCCACTCGTGTGCTCGGAAAGGACATTTTGCAAAGGTCTGCCGTGCTTCATGAGGTCGGCGTCCCCGGCCGACGCTGGCCGGAATCACTTCAAAGTGCGAGGCTCGACCTGCACCTATAGAGGTCCCGGCACTGCCCGGACAGCACCGTCGCACCTGTACTGCTCGAAGGACAGGCAGCAAACGCCGTTGTGGACACGGGATCGACTGAGAGCTACGTTGATATGAGCCTCGTCCGACGGCATGGTTGGCCGATTCTGGGGACCTCGCGCCGGATTTTCACGGCCTCGCAGGCTCTCTGGATGCGCACTAAGGGAGAATGTCGTGTTAAGTTAATGATTAATGGCACGATGTACCCGGATGTCCGCCTAATGGTTTTGCCTACCTTATGTGCTGAGGTTCTATTGGGACATGATTTCCTTCATCGGCATGGCCGTTTGGAAATGACGTTTAATGGGGACTCTACCCTCTCTGTCTGTGCTTTGTCGGGCATGGCTATCGAACCGCTGTCGCTATTCCCGAGTCTAACTTCTGATTCTGCGCCGGTCGCGATCAAATCAAGGTGCCACTCACGGGCCGATGCTCAATTTATCGCTGAAGAGACAAGCCGACTCCTAAAAGAAGGGATCATCGAACCGAGTCGATCACCCTGGCGTGCCCAAGCATTGGTAGTCCAATCTGAGAATCATCGTAAGTGCATGGTGATCGATTACTCACAAACTATAAATAGATTTACAGAATTGGACGCTTACCCGCTTCTGGGTTTGGATGCGCTGGTTCGACAGGTCACCCAATACGCGGTGTACAGCACACTCGATTTGCGCAGCGTGTATCATCAGATTCCTATCTGTGAGGCCAACCGGATCTATACGGGGTTCGAGTCAGGTCAGCGGTTGTATCAATTCACGTGTTTGCCCTTCGGCGTCACTAACGGAGTTCCATGCTTTCAAAGGGTGATCGATGACATCATTACCAAGGAACGTTTGACTGACGTTTTCGTTTATCTTGATAACCTGACGGTTTGCGGTCGTGATCAAGCAGATCATGACATTAATTTGAGGTGTTTTCTACAGGTCGCGCGACAGTATAGTCTAACCTTCAATGAGGACAAATGCCGTTACTCCGCTAGAACGATTAATCTTTTGGGGTACACTGTGACCCAGGGGAAGACAACTCCAGACAAAGAGCATCTGAGGCCCTTACTAGACATGGCGGCGCCTCACGACCATGTGTCCTTGAAAAGAGCTCTCGGTTTGTTTGCACATAATTCTCTCTGAGTCCAAAATTACTCTGAGAAGCTTCGTCCCCTCGTCGATTGCAAAATATTCCCTATGACTAAAGCCGCGGAGGTCGCTTTTCAAAGGCTGAAGATGGACACGCTGGCGCCACGGTGACCTCCGTCTACGACAATATCCCCTTTGTTTTGGAATCCGACACGTCTGCCCATGCGATCGCTGCGACTCCATCGCAAGGGGGAAAGCCTGTTGCTTTTTTCTGATGTACTCTCTCCGCCGCCGAGAGATGTCATTCGTCTGTCGAGAAGGAAGCCTATGCTCTTGTGGAATCTATATGCCGATGGTGGCCATATTTGCTCGGCAAATCGTTTGAAGTCATTACTGATCAACAGAGCGTCACATTCATGTATGACACGCGCCATGCGCAGCGCATTAAGAACGAGAAGCTGATTCGATGGCGCAACAAGTTGGCTGACTATAGCATCAAGATCATGTATCGCCCAGGTCGGGAAAATTTAGCGGCGGATGCCTTATCCAGGCCCGGGGCTTGTGCAGGCCTAACCACCAGCGAGGATCTTCGCGTCCTTCATGAGATGCTATGTCACCCTGGGGTGTCGCGCCTAGCCCATTACGTGCGTTGCCGCAATTTGCCCTATTCTGTGGAGGACGTTCGTCATCTGTGCCGATCGTGCCCTGTTTGTTGCGGAACTCAAACCGCGTTTCGACAAACCAGATATGGGGACTTTGATTCAGGCTACCCGGCTGTGGGAGAGGTTAGCCATGGATTTTAAGGGCCCTCTACCGGCATCGGGTACATATCGTTATCTCCTTATGATTATCAATGAGTATTCCATTGAACCCTGGTGTTGGCTTAGCGGTTAGGGTGCCGGCTTGGGATCCAAGGGTCCTGGGTTCAAATCACGGTCGATCGCTGAATTAACGCCAGGGGTGTTGGCTCAGCCTGTCATCCTTCCGAGGTCGGTCGGCAAATTGAGTACCAGCTTGCTGGGATGAATGATCCCGGTGTGTACCCCGGTTTAGAATAGGTACACTGTATCCCTGCACATCATAAGAGGCGACTAAGGGTTGGCGTCAGGAAGGGCATCCGGCCATAAAAACATTGCCTCAAACAGGGAACGATGATTGTCATGGGGTCTGCAAGGCTAACCCCCGCTCTAGCGGGGAAAATGGCCTTAAAACGATCATTCATTCCAGATTCCCATTCGCATTCCCGTGCAGTGACTAGAACTCTGCTTCGGTTGTCCATTGTTTGCAACTCTTGTTTGCGATGTTCGGTTATCCGGGTTATGTTCACACTGACAGAGGTGCGGTGTTCATGTCTCAGGATGTACAGACATTCCTGCTGCAGCAGAACATCGCTTCTAACTACACTACTCCATACAGCCCGCAGGCGAACGGACAGGTGGAGTGATTTAATGGCATCATATGGAGTGCCATTACCCTAGGGCTTAGGACCCGGGGGTTAGGACCGGACAAGTGGACCTGGGTGATGCAAGGGGCATTACATGCGATTCGTTCCCTATTGTGCACCGCCACAAATGAAATTCCTCACGACCGTTTATTTCGCTATCCGCGTCGTACCGGTAGTGGTCAATCGTTGCCTGCTTGGATCGCCACGCCTGGCCCTGCTTTACTCAAACGAGCAGTGCGTCCGAGTAAATACGATCCGCTCGTCAACAGGGTCCAGATCCTTCAAACTAATCCTGATTACGCTCGTGTTCAACAGCCGGACGGACGCGGGTCCACGGTGTCGGTGCGTCATCTCGCGCCTTGCGGGGATCCCGTAGGGGTCGAGTCCAGTATGGGGGATCCGCCGGACGTTACACCGCTGCCTTCTCACTCGCCCGACCCGATCAGGATAGTTGTGCCACCTCCGTCGCCCGTGATGGGTGGCTCCCCCGTTGGGGACGATTTAGGTACAGCTGTTGAAGGCCCCGATGTGTATAGAATCCACACGGGGAGAGAAAGTCGTCGCCCCGATCGTTTCGGCTGGCCATAATATCCTGCCAGGGGTCCTACGACCCTCCACATCTTATATAGCCGTTTGCTGATTAGTGTTACGTACATTACGTGCATACTGTTACATGGCTTGCTAGCAAGGTTTTATACTCTTGAGAGGAATGTAGTAAAACGTAGCCATCCAAGCTATAACCCCAGGTGCAGTAACACCATCTGCCATTATAAGAACTTGTCCGTTGAACGTGGAGGGCAGTCCTGTGACATTTATCCTGTGGCATTCACGTGCATACCTAGAATGGTAAGGGAATTACATTGCGTGTTGCTTGCTTGCTTGTATACCGTACTGATACCTTCTCGAATGCACCCGTTGTGTTATTGATACCATGACTGCTGGTCTTTCTTCTAGATGCTGTCTGAGATTGATTCAGATTCATCTCAGTTGGAGGACGTTGTTGTCGACTCTGATTTTTACAACATATGTTATTAGCCTTATTACCAATGGAGAGTTCTTTACAATGAGCCATGTCAAAGAGGTCAAAGTCTGAAATAGGTCTATAACTTTAGAATGCCTGAAGTGATCTAATTCAAACTTGGTACAGGTATGCATAATGATGTAAAGATTAACTGAATAGATTTTAGGGTCAAGTGGTCAAAGGTGAGAGGTCATGTCAGGTAAAAATGTGATAACTTGTGAATAGCTAATACTAGAGTAGCTCATGGTGGTTGAGTATGCACTTTATTGTACAGACCTAAACTCTTCAGGAATCCACTAATTGAAGGTCCAGGAACAATATTTGGTTGGTAACACATTTGCCACTGACGGCGAAATAGCTGAAATGGCCACACCCCTTTTTGGGCCACGCCCCCTTTTTGCCGTGACTGTATCTACAGAACCGTTGGACCTAGGAGGTTGCCCGACCACTCAAAATTTGCGCAATGGCCACATTATGGGGGGTCAGTAATACATTTTCATATCTAAAAGTCAATGGTTTTTAAGATAATTGCCAAAAACCGATTTCAACATGTTACGAACTACAATATTATTCGTAATTGTTCCTGTTCCTGTTCCTATTGTTCAATTACTTGATTCCTGAAGAGTCTAGACTAGACTAGAGTCTAGACTAGAGTCAAGACTAGAGTCTAGACTAGAGTCTAGACTAGAATTTAGTCTAGAGTCTAGACTAGAGTCTAGACATGGCTAGAAATTCCGGTCATGGGTGTTTTGTCGTTTCAGCTGTGCGGAGGTGCATGCCTTTGTTCTTCGGGTTTGGCCGGACAAACTATAGCAGATGGGGTACGCTGTTCCTTGAAGATTGCCTGGACCTACAAAGGAAGTTCCCGGGTATCTACAGATGCTTTACAGATGGTGGATGGGTGATGTACCACACTACCCGACAAGGCAGTGCAGTAGGATTTGACATGGCACTCGAGAAGTGTTACAATAAACCCGCCAAGGTTGCTGGAGGTATCATTGGGATGACCAGACAGAAAGAAGCAGTAGCCTTATGGAATCTCCTAAAGCATGAGAAAGATCTTCATGTGGCACAGCTGCTGGAATGGTGCAACTTGGGAGACAAAGATGACAGTGAGCTGAGCCTACACCATGAGTTCAATCCAAGTTCTACGAAGATTGGCCATGTTCGTGCAAAGGCCCTTCTGGATTACATAAAATCCATCAACAATCCGTTCGACGCTGGAATCAGACTTCAGAACATGTACTGGAGCTGACATTCCCCAGGAGGTTGTCGACGGATTACTTGAATGCCTGGAAATTGGTGAGAAGAGTTATGAAGAGTTTGTTGAGACCAGATTTCAGGATAAGGAGAAGCACCTACATGATACAATCCCTACCAACCGCAAGACTGTTTTCGTGAAACGTACTTCTACTCCGTTCACAGCGAAGAAATCGATGGCGAAAAAGGATGCAGCGGAAACGGTTAGGTACATTGACTATGCTAGAGAAAGAGGGTACAGCATGCTAGAACTCCTGAAGTATGAATTGACCAGCACATCCCAGTTCCTCACCACTGAATGTAAAGATGGCATCAAATTGAAGAAGCCCGATAAAGCCTCCTTAGCCAGGGAACTTGTCAGTCGCCTTCCACAGGAGACGAGGAATGTAAAGAGTGACGCTCAGATGACAATAGTGGACTTCATGGCACTTGTGCGTAAACTACCGATGAAAAAGATGGGCCTTCACACATTCGGGGAATTGGCTGAGAGTCTTTCCAACAGGATTCTTGCTACAGGCTCCGTGTCCACAAGAATAGACATTATTTTTGATGTTTATCAAAAATCATCAATCAAGCAAATGGAACGGGCACAGCGAAGTTCCTCAGAACAAATCACAATCACCATTGGGTCTGACAATCAGAAACTCCCTGTCGATCTTGATATGTTCTGGAGCTCAATGTTGAACAAAGTTCGGTTGCAGGAGTATGTCTTCAAGTGGATGCTGCAGAATGTCGAGTCGGACAAGGAAATATTCTTTGGAGGAGTATATGGGGGTGAATGCAGGAAACTGTTAGCTGGCACTGAAACACAGATCGCAGAGCTCTCAAGCAACCAAGAAGAAGCCGACGACAGAATCATGTTCCATATTAATGATGGTGTTGTGAAACACGGGGTTCAATCAGTCTTGGTCGACTCGCCTGACACAGATGTCTTTGTCAACCTCATCTTCCACTTCAACACAACCTGGCAACTACAAAAGCTGTACGTGAAGCTTGGTAACCGGAAAACAAAGAAAACTGTACCAGTCCACATGTTGGTTGATCAACTGGACAACGGTTTGGTGTCGTGTCTCCCAGCCATTCATGCTCTCAGCGGTTGCGACAGTACCAGCAAGGTGGGTCCAAAGCTGTCTGGCCTGAAAGCATCCATCGATCTCTCCCTACTGGAAGGGTTTGGTGTAGAAGAACTGTCACCACAGATAACAAGCAATGCTGAAAAGTTCCTTGTGTCTGGATTAAAGAATACCGACTGTTCCACTTTCGATGAATATCGATGGGAGCAGTACCACAACTCCAAGAAAGAACTGGACTTCAACCAGCTTGTGTGCTGTTCATCAACGCTACGAGAACACATAAAGCGAGCATTTCTTCAGTGTAAGATGTGGTTGCAAGCCCCAACTCCTGCCGTCACCAAACCAGATCCACTCCAGTATGGGTATGAAGCAACGGACGTTGGCATAACACCAGTGATACTGCCAGTATCGTGCAGGCCCGAAGACCTGCCTCCTCCATGCAAATGCCCAAGAGCATGTATGAGTACCAAAACGTGCACTTGCAGAGACAGGAACATTAAATGTGTCACGTTTTGTGGCTGTAGTAAAGGCGAAAAGTGTAGAAATCCAAATAAGTAAATTCCAAAATAGGATGATGCAAAAGGTATAAGTGTCATATAATGTTGTGGCCTTGGTGGTATCATACAATTGTAGTTCGTAACATGTTGAAATCGGTTTTTGGCAATTATCTTAAAAACCATTGACTTTTGGATATGAAAATGTATTACTGACCCCCCATAATGTGGCCATTGCGCAAATTTTGAGTGGTCGGGCAACCTCCTAGGTCCAACGGTTCTGTAGATACAGTCACGGCAAAAAAGGGGGCGTGGCCCAAAAAGGGGTATGGCCATTTCAGCTATTTCGCCGTCAGTGGCAAATGTGTTACCAACCAAATATTGTTCCTGGACCTTCAATTAGTGGATTCCTGAAGAGTTTAGGTCTGTACAATAAAGTGCATACTCAACCACCATGAGCTACTAGAGTATAAAGGAATTTAAATGAAAACTTGGTACAGGTATGTATAATGATGTAAACATGAACTGATTTAATTTTGGGGTCAAGACGTCAAAGGTCAGAGGTCATGTCAGGAAAAAATGTGATAACTTGAGAACAGCTGAATGGATTTAAATCAAACTTGGTACGAGTATTATAATGATGTAATAATGTGGGTGGAGGCATATTGGTCGACGTCGTGACGTCAAAGAGTGTTGTTTACAACTAAAATGGCTACCAGTCAGCCATCTTTGATCGCATCGTGAAACAAAATGATGTGCATATTGTCGCATGACTACCTTGTGTGGTGCACACCATAGGGTAGCACGGATGACCAAACGAGCTGTTACTCCGAGGCATTCAGTTCAAACATATAGCGGAGAATACACGTGGGGGAGCAAGAGGAGGGAAAACCAGAGCTTACCTTTTTGATCCCACCGACAGTTTCCAAACCATGCAATAAATCAACTCAAACAAAAGCGGATTTAAACTGTACAAAAAATACCGGTTTTATGAAAGAATATGCCCGTACAAAATAAAACATGGCGAAATAAAACGAAGATTTCTAAATTGGGATGTCCCCACCGACAGACGAAGGATAAAATAACTGGAAAATAATATGCGTCTCTTTGCACTTAACTATGATGGTGTCCGAAATCTCATCAGGATCGTTCAGGCCCCCCACCCGAGCGCACAGTCCAGACACGGCTCTGGTGTTGGCGGAAAATGCGCTGGGTCCTACGCTGCGAGGCCTCACCGCACGTCCACTCCTGGCCTCGTCATGCTGCAGCGAGCAAGCAGCGCTCATTGTTCTCGCTCGGAAAACCGCAGCTTTTCCTCCTCACAACCACCAGCAAGTTGTCCCAACACGGCTGCTCGTGACGGTGTCCAAATCAGAAGGGGCAAGAGCGGCAACAACAGCCCTTCACTATTGGTTTCCAGACCGACAAGGCACAAAATAGCTAAATGTCGGTCAGAGCGTTCTGAACTCCCCACGTGTAAGAGGACAAAATGTCGGGGACACAGTCTTTTGTTCCTCGGGCTCTGACGTCATCTCAACACATCTCTGCCCCGACCCTATCAGTGACTTCCATCTTACCCATCCTTTCTGTCAATCAAACCCAACCCAATCACGGCTCCTCGGGGCGTGTCCTCACAGATCTTTCGTCCCGTGTGCTTCCAAAGTCAGGGTTATTCGCACTCGTGCTTCATGCATGATTTCCGGTGGCTTTTTTTTTTATTAGTGAGCATAATGGGGATTTTGGCTTGCGTTTATGGTGTGGTGCCAAAAGGGACATAGGAAAAAAGTACAGAGGTAATGACATACAAGGGATAAATTGCCCATAATCCCTGAGCTAATTAACATACCACACTCCTCGTAATGGGGACGAAGGTACACTTACACGACACACGGTCTACCGGATCCCTACTTATAGTACATCGAGGTGGTTCTTCTTCTTCGTGAAAGACGGAGCACACTAATCTACACACTCTACCTGGTCTATGGTATCACTACCCCCTACAAACGTAACACAGCCCCCTCCTCCTGGAACCAGAGCTCCCACAAGGTTAATTGCAGACGCTACCATCCCAGTCTTAACACTTTATTTATTATTTTTTTTGTATACAGAAATCGAGGCTCGTGAAAGAGCTAACATTTATCACACAAAAAAATCAAACAGACACACAAAGTATATAATAAGGGGAGTGGTAGACAAGATGGGGAGAGAGGGGGAAGCACATAAACACAACATTTGAGAGCAGGGACATCGGGAGATCTATGGGAGGGAGAGGCCATGGGGGGAGGAGGAGGCGTGGGAAAGGGTGGGGGCGGGGGGGGGGGGTTGGGAAAAGTATAAAACACAAGGACACTGCAAGGACTTCCAGGAAAGAAGTTGGTATTTAAAAAAAGTGGATCTGGGGTGAAATTAGCGAGGGTAGAAAAGATCAAGGTTTTGGATGGAGGATGGTGGTGAACAGCTGTTTTAATGACATGGAGGGAGGAGTGGGATTGAAGAGAGTGAGGGAGTTTGTTCCAGAGGCGGGAGAAAAGAGGAATGAAGGAGTGAAGGTGAGCAGAGAGTCTTGATTTTGGCAGTTTAACCATAAGAGGGTTGCAGGCAGATCTTGAGCGACCTGAAGGAATATTTGGGGGACAGAGCCCAGAGAGAGCTGGGGGAGCAAGGCCAGAGAGGAGTCGGTAGAAGACAGAAAGACCACCAACCTGCCTGCGGTGAGTAAGTGAAAGGCCCTCGGAGTTAGCTTCATCGCGGGAGATTCCAATGATTCTGAAAGCTTTGGTTTCAACAGCGTGAAGCTGAGCTAGATGAGCGGCAGGAGCACCGGCCCAGAGGGGAGAACAGTATGCCATTGAGCTGCGGATGAAAGCCTTGTATGTGGTGAGGAGCTCAGTTGTGCCAAGGAAGGACTTCGCACGACGGAGGATGCCCAGTAGCGACTGGCTTTGGAGGCCAGCTTGGAAATGTGGTTTTCCCAGGAAAGATCATGGCAGATAGTGAGACCCAAAAGCTTGAGTGACAGAACTTCTTGGAGAGGATTATTCAGAAAGTGGATGGGAGGGTTGTCCAGTCGGTCTTTTCGGAGAGACATCATAAGAGTGTGAGATTTGTCAGGATTGAAAGACATGTTCCACTTGTTTGACCAGTCTGTGATTTTGTCCAGGTCTGCAGAGAGTGAGGAGGCTGCAGACTGTCGATCTGAGGGATGAGGAATGGAGCGGCAGAGAGTGGAGTCATCAGCAAAGAGACAGAGAGGATTTTCAAGAGAGTCAGAGAGATCATTGATAAAGACCAGAAAAAGCACAGGGCCCAGAACACTGCCTTGGGGAACTCCAGCCAGAACAGGAAGGGGGAGATGAGAGAAACCCATTCAGGGCCACACGTTGACTAGGACTAGAGAGGAGGTCCGCCAGCCATGCGTGTAGATTTCCATGGATACCATAGGAGGAGAGTTTGGTGAGCAGAGCGGGGTGCCAGACCGCATCGAAGGCATGTGATATGTCAAGGGAGACAGCCCTAATTTCCTGTTTGGCATTGAGGACCTCCATCCATTGTTTAGACAGCAAAAGCAGCATGTCCAGAGCAGAGTGACCTGGTCTGAAACCAAATTGATGATCAGAGATCAAGCCATTGGAGAAGAGGAAAGATTTCATATCCGATTCAATGATGGATTCCATGACTTTGCTGATAATTGGGAGAAGGCTGATTGGTCTGTAATTGTAACGATCTGTTTTTGCACCTTTTTTGTGTAAAGCGGTGATGTTGGCTGATTTCCAAGCTGATGGCAGAAGACCTTGAGCAAAAGAGAGGGTGACGATAATAGAGAGAGGGAGTGAAAGAGCGGCAGAACAGGATTTTAGGACCCGTGGGCTGATGCCGTCAGGTCCAGTTGAGTACACAGAGTCCAGGAGCATCTGGGTACGACTGGGTACGGTGGGTACAGAGAGGGATGGGTTTGGGACACAAGATTTAGAGGCAAACACAGAGTTGAGGCATTCAGCTTTTTCACGTGCGGAGTCAGCTGTGTAGCCATTTGAGGTAAGGGAGGGCATGGAGGGGGAACAAACACCCGAAACAGATTTGACCAGACGCCACCAGGATTTGGAAGAGGGAGACAGATTTGAGAGATCGATCTTGAGAGTGGAGAGATATTGTTTCCTGGCTCTCCTGATGGTGGGCACACACTTGTTTCGGGCTTTGTGAAAGGAAATGAGATTTCCTTCCGTTGGATTTGCTTTCCAGGAGGCGAAGGCAAGTTGTTTCTGGGCAACAGCCTCACCACAAGAATCCGTGTACCATGGACGGGAGGAAGGGTATGACAACTGAAGACGAGATGTGATAAATCTGTGCATGAGAGAGAGCAGTTTACTTTGGAAGAATTCCCAGGATGATTTGATGTCAGAGGCAGTAGAGATGGGAGTCCAGTCCAGATGATTGATGGCTGCTTGAAGACCGTGCCAGTTGGCCTGAGTGAAATGCCAGACTCGTCGACGCTGAGGAGGCTCTCTGAGAATGGTCAGAGAGATGTCCACGTTAACAAGCACATGATCAGATAAGCCGATTGGAGCAGAAGAAGAGCAGCAGACATTTGCAGGGAAGTTAGTCATAACCAAGTCTCGAAGAGAAGATGCTCTTTTGAGTGAGACCCGGGTCGGGAAATTGACAGATTGTGTCAGTCCCAGTGAGTCGCAGAAGTCCTTTTCTGAGGAGCCATGGCTGGTGAGAGTGGTACCCACACCCAGCCAACTGGCATGGTGACAATTGAAATCACCACATATGAGGAAGAGAGAGTTGGGATGGGTAGATAGAAGTTGGTCCATATTATCAGACAGCGAGATGTAGATGGAGTCATCACTGTTTGGTGGACGGTACAACACACATATGAACAAAAGGTGGGAGCGAAGGGGAAGCCGTAGCCAGAGGTATTCCTGGGGATGAGGTGGAGAGAGGGCAGTGCAGGGTGAGTGAGGAAGAGAGGTTTTTTGTAAAGATAGCAACCCCACCTCCAGCACGAGGCTCAGGTTTATCATACCGGAGGAGGGAGTAGCCCGGGAGAGATGCTAAGGAATCAGAGACATCATGAAGGAGGAAAGTTTCTGTTGAGCAGATCAAGTCTGGTTTGTCAGAAGCAACCTGTATGGAGAGATCACTCAAGTTTGAGCAAAGGCCCCGGATGTTTGAGGTCCATTCCGTTAATGAAGAGGAAGAGGGAGCATCGGATACAGAACAGGGCAGGGGGGGAGGGGTAGGTTAAGATGTGGAAGAGGAGGAAGAGGTAGGGAGAGCTGTTGAAAATGTGTCAGAGATTTCAGAATAGTTTGGAGAAAAGGAAGGATGGGGTGGACAAAAGGTTTGATGGTGATTGGGTGAGGCACAGTGAGGTGTTATTTGAGGAGGGGGCAGAGTGAGGCAGAAGGTTGGGGGAGATGGAGGTGAGAGTTGGAAGGGGAAAGAAGCGGGGAGGACGCTTTGAGGAGGAGGGGTGAGAGGGGGGAAATGGAGAAAAAAGGAGGGTGGGGAGATTTGAAGGGGAGGGGTGGGGGGGGGGAATTTATGAGGGAATGGACAAGGGGGGATTTGAAAGGGATGGGAGATGGGGGAGATTTGGACGGGAGGGGTGAGGGGGGAGTTTAGGAGGGGAGGGGCAAGGGGGAGTCTAGGAGGGGAGGTGGTGCGAGGGGAGTTTAGGAGGGAAGGGGCAGGGGGGAGATTTGAAAGGGAGGGTTGAGTGGATTCTCGAAAGTGTTGTACGATTAATGGGAAATGAACATTTATAGCAAAATGAGTTTCTTGTGACCTATGAGTTAGAGATACGTTTAAGGACGTTGGAGGGGGGATGGAGTGCAGGAGAGTTTAGGTAATGTAGGAAAGAGGACAGTAAGAGATATAATTTTTTTTTGTAATTAATAGATTTGGTGAGCAAGTCGAAAGCAACCTTTTAAAGAAGAAAAAAAAATTGTTATCATATACGACAGAATACAGCACTTCTGGGGAAAGTTTCAACATTTTAAAATTGAACAGTGAAAACTATCTGGGGAAATGGGGTCGAAGAACGAACGAACGAATAAGAACAACGAATAAAAGAATAAGAACAACGAATAAGAACAAAGAAGGAAATATTTTTTGGTTTTTTTTGAGTTAGGATTTTAAACAAGGAAGTATGGGGTGAAAACTTACGAACTTACCAACTCACACTTAATTAGCCTTTGAAATAAATCAGGAGGGCTGTGGGAAGTGAGCCGTAGCTACTGACCTATGCTCCTTATTGTTCTACCCACTTAAGCAACCATGCAAATATGTACAAAACATGTACATGCAACAATGAAAACTGAAATCCTTCCTCCTAACTCCTGGGGCAGGAAGAAAAATGAACAACATGCAAAAACCTACCTTTACCACAAAACTTAACCAAAACTTGCAAAATTTCAATAAACATTTATACAACCCCTTCCTACAGACCACGGACCTGGGGGGAACGGTCGCAGTGTGTGGCATCCACATCGCGTCCCCTGCACCTCTCACATGCCCCGGTGGATGCCACAAGATGTCCCCCAAATTTCCACGGGCCCTGTCCTGGTGTTACAGGTGAGTGACATGGCTCGGTGGATTTCGCCCACATTCATTCACACAAATCCCATAACCACTCATACACATTTCAAAAATCATCAAAGCACAAAATCATCATAGCACGTATTTCACCTCCCCCCCCCCCCCCCCCCCCCACCCCTGCAAGACCATGCCATAGATGTCATTACACATGTGTGTGCATTTCTACTAGGCAGCCGGGAGGTACCGTACAAGCAAGATGGTGGGGTCGCTTCAGGCTGTGGTGCCCGCAGTACAAAAACAAGTTGCCCGACTTACAGCTTCTTCACCCCACCCCCCCCTCTAACTCTTGGCCCCCTGGCAGCCAAACCGCTCCTTACGCTGTTGTCCCGCCGGGGAGGTCTCCACACCAGGCTCCGCCGCCTCAGGTTTCCACACAGCCTCACGGGTCGCCGGGGGTCTCTCCATAACGCAGGGCGCCCAAACAGACCCCACCACCAACGGGCTCCCAATTTCCAGACACAACTGGCTGCCAGGGGCAATTACCGCAGAGTGGGCCACAGTCACCGCTCCTCCAGCGCTTGAAACGTATCTGCGGGGACACACAACTCCCCCACCCACAAATCCACAAAAACATTTCCTCCATCGCTGCCATTCAATTCTCAACCACATTTCCAATCAAATGATGTCATAAAAAAGACACTGCCATGGCCTGCCTACATGTGAAATCCACATTCACATTTCAATCACATTTCCAAACACATTTCAATCATAACGCAATCACAATTCCAACCTCACGACCACACAAAAACACAAAACCTCCACATATAAACAAATGCTACCCACAAGACACTTTGTGGTACACATTCCAATCCCCTCACCGGCCATGCCATCTGTCACCCACCCCCCTACTCCAAATTACTCATGCCCCAATTTCCTCAAGCAAGTACTGAACCCTGGGACAGTACCTCAAGTGCAGGTAGTTGTAGGTTGGTCGGGCCTAAGAGCGTCATCCACCCTACTGAATCCCAAATTTATCCCATGGGACCTAACAAATTCCACCAAATTTCCTTTTATCCCACTGTACTGGCAAGTTTGTGGATCCGCCTCCTCCGGTGACCTTTACTACACCACTACATTTGGCTACGACAGCTCCGCCCCTCAACCATGCAAGAGTCATCGGGACAAGTTGAGCAGCCGAAACACCAGCATGGCCCATGAGTGTCCATAACGGTGCGACCCACCATCCATCCTCCGGCCCCCTGCGAGGAACACGACTGCACTAGCCCCAGCTGGCCAATGTGGTGAGCACTTGCTGCCAACTCCACCATTCCCAAAACCTCAGACCTTGAGTCGCAGCGGTCGCAGTGCGTGGCATCCACATCACGTCCCCTACACCTCTCACATCCCCCAGTCTACTCACATGCAGCCCCCAGTGTCCACCCAAACTTGACCACGCCCAGGGTCTAGCAGACAGCCATGCTCCACCAGGAGACTCATCCCAGAAGACATGGTCCACACACCTTGGGCACCCATAACACCATGTTGACCCCCACACTACCCATCTACATCACCACAACCCCGCGTCCAAATATTGGCGCCGTTGCCCCCGCAGCCAGTTGAAGGCTGTGTCTTGCTACTCTATCAATTTTATCCCAGCCTCCAACACTTTAGTCAAACACGCTTGGATCAATAATGGTGCCACTGTGCAGTGTCCACCATTCCTCTTCACAAAATTCACTCTTAAATTTACATCTAACCCTCAGAGTACCCATGCCAAATATTTTTTCACAAATCACTAATTTCACCAAAGAGGGATGCTTCTCCATACACCTGCCAGCCGAGCATGGCCCATATGCTCGGCTCGTTCAAATTTCCTGATTCAACAATCCCATGGCTCTCTTAACAAGCCGAGAGTCCACAAATCATAACAGATCATCTGTGGAAGATCATCATCACACCATCATGTTCCACAGATGCTCCAATGGTTGTCCGGTGGGCTATATCCATCCCCATCCATGCGGTTCGACCCACGTCCATAGACCAGCACAGCATGGCAGGTCATCACAGGCTGGCTGTCCCAGAGTCTCAGGGAGAGGCTGTCAGGCCGCATGCCCAGGCAGTCATCACATCAGGCCCATATTGGCCGTCCTCATATTGGTCCTCATAATACACTATCCCAGGTACTTGTGAGAAACCACCACGGACCCCCGGAGGTCTTAACCCCCACCTGGGTCCGGCGACCCTGCTGGCCCGAGACACATGCTCGGGCGGCGCCCCGATGGACAAGGGACGCCACACTCCACCAGACCCCCTGTGGGTCCCAGGTCGTACCATGTAACCTATGGGACCCCTTGTCCAAATCTTGCCAGCACAGCCCCCCAACTGCCTGGCATAACCAAAATTTGAAAAGGGCAACTTTTACACGAGGCCGACCCCACTGACCTCTCCTGGTCCAAATTCCACGGCCCGTGGACCAATTCCCTCCAAGGCTGTGCCAAATCAAACTCCCATTTAAATTAAATTAAATTTTTTAAAAAATTGGCCTCGCGTGTCCAACCGCAGCTGCAGGTGACAACCCCCTCCTCGGGTTGTTCTGGCCCTTCCTACAGCTGTTCCAAATTCTCTATGCGGACCAGTTTTCAAATGTTCTATCTCCCGACTCTTCCATGTCCGAGTCCAGCTCGGGGTCAAAACACCCCCCCTGCTGGGTATCCAATTTCGGAGCCTCTTGTATTCAATTGTTGTTCATGGTGAGGGTCCCCTCGGTCACCTTAATCTCATCCTGGGGATATTCAATGGACCGACTCACCTCATGCCCCAGACTCTGTTGGACTCGAGCAACCTCTACCCTGATGGTATTGTCCCAAGAAACAACACACTCGGGAATACCGTGGGCCACAGTCACAACACTTCAAGTCAGGTGACAAGGTGCTCACTCAGGCACGTTTGGGGTGCGGAGATCAATACTTCCATCGTGCTTGTCCCTATAAGTAGAGTGTGTGTTTGAATTGTCAGAAGGTGGGCCATCTGAAAAGGGTCTGTCAAACGGCATCAACCACCGTACACGTCATGGATGACGATGACGACCAGGGTCAAGATGTTTATCCAATGTTGGGTCTTTATTCAGTGGGAACTCCAAAAGCTGGACCAATAACAGCAGACTTGGAGGTTAACAATACTCCAAACACATTCCAAATCGACATTGGTGCTGCAGTCTCCATCATAAGAGAGAAGACCCCTCATAAGCTGAGTGGTCTGAAACTCATCAGTTCGGACCTCACACTGTACACCTACACCAGAAGGAAAATAAAGCCGATTTGAAGCCGCTGATGTTTCAGTGGGCTATCAGGGCCAACGTGCTGATCTCAAGTTGTGTGGTTCGAGGAAGTAGACCATCTCTTCTCGGTCGTGACTGGCTGATTCACATGAAGATAGATCGGTCAGCGATCCACCTTGTACAAGCCACACCATGTCACTTGGAGCATCGGTTGGAGCAGATCCTTCAAAAGCAGCAGATCCTTCAAAAGCATCAAGTCCTGTTTCCCAATATATAGAATGATCGTTTTAAGGCCATTTTCCCTGCTAGAGCGGGGGTTAGCCTTGCGGGACCCATGATAATCACGGTTCCCTGTTTTGAGGCAATGTTTTTATGGCCGGATGCCCTTCCTGACGCCAACCCTTCATCACACTCTCACGATGCGCAGCGATACGGTGTACCTATTCTAAACCAGGGTACACACCGGGATCATTCATCCCAGCAAGCTGGTACTCAATTTGCCGACCTCGGAAGGATGACAGGCTGAGTCAACCCCCCTGGCATTAATTCAGCGATCGACCGGGATTCGAACCCAGGATCCTAGGATCCCAAGCCGGCACCCAAACCGCTAAGCCAACACCAGGCTGTTCCCAATGAGCTTGACAAATTCAAGTATGTACAGGCCAAGCTCTTCATGAAGGATGGCATGGCTCCTCATTTTTTTTAAACAGAGGACAGTCCCATATGCTCTCTGTGATGGGGTGAAAGGTGAGTTAGACAGGCATTTGAGGCCTGTGGAGTAATTGAACAGGTGCCATAATCAAACTGAGCCCCTGCAGTCATCACAGTGCTGAAGTGGAATGGTGATGTTCGATTATGCAGGGATTTCAAGGCGACAGTCAACCTAGCTCTTCCTATCGAGCAGTATCCTCTTCCATTGATCAATGAGATATATACACAATTGGCAGGGAGTAAATTATTTATGAAACTCGATTTGCGGGATGCATATTTTCATCTGGAAGTGGAGCCTTGTAGTAGTGACATGTTAACGATCAGCACGTGTCAAGGACTCTATCGATACACCCGACTCTGTTTTGGGATTGTTTCGGTCCCGGCTTTGTGGCAGAAAGCTGTGGATCAGGTTTGTGTAGATATTCCTACACAATCCTACCTAGATGATGTACTCATTGCGGGAAACACGGCTGAGGAACACCTCAAGAGCATTGACAAATGCTAACCAAGTTGGAGGTTTGTGGTCTCTGCTCGAATAGGGCCAAGTGTGCTTTCTTCAAACAACGTTTGGAGAACTTTGGGCACATCATCATGCCTGATGGGCTGCTGAAAGGTGCATGGAAGGTAGATGTGATTCAGCACATGCCATCAGACACGAGACAAAATCCAGCTTCGCTCATTCATCGGTATGGCACAGTACTACCAGGGGTTTGTGAGCAACCTGAACGCTGAGTTGGCCCCGATAACTCGACTGCTCAGAAAGGAGGAACGCTGGGCATGGAGAACCAACCAACAGGCAGCTTTTGTTCGTGTCAAGCTTCTACTCAAAGAGGATACAGTTCTTATTCACTACGAAGCTAAACGTCTGTCTGCTCATCTTAGCATGCGTAGTTCTGCCTACGGCATTGGAGCAGTTCTATCACAACAAATGGACGATGTCTCTGAACACCCGATCTGTTTTGCACCTCTCACTCCGTCAACAGAGGAACAGAAATATGTCCAAATCGAGTGGGAGGCTCTTGGCCTTGTCTGGGGGGTGAGAATGTTTCATCAGCGCCTGCTGGGCCGTCAGCGCCTGCTGGGCCATCAGCATCTGCTGGGACTGATCATAAACCACTACAATTCATCATGGAACCAAAACAAGGAATCCCAGTCACTGCGGCGGCATGGATACAAAGATGGTGTTGTATCCAGCACTCCCACGAAACGCTGTTTGTTTCTCGCTACCTAGAGCTATGATATCTAGTTCCATGGCACCGATAAACATGCCAACTGCAACGGTCTCCATCGCTTGCCTTACAAGGGGGATCCATCTGAATCGTCAGATCAGGTTGATGTGTTTACACTGGGCCAGATCCAGTGTGGGCATGTCATCGCGAAGCATGTGGCTGTTGAAGCAGCCCACGAGCCTGTGCTCGCCTGTGTCATACAGGCAATGTCCACTGGTAGTTGTAATGACCTGTCTTCAACACCTGAGTAGCAACAATTTGCATCTAAGGCAGCATGTCTGTCTTTAGCTCATGATTGTATTATGTGGGGTTTGAAAACAGTGATTCCTCCGAAGTTCAGACAACATTGTCTTGATGAGCTACAACTACACGCCAGTCACATTGGAGTCGTTAAAACCAAAGGTCTAGCCCATAGTCTCTTGTGGTGGCCTGGTTTGGACAAGGAGCTTGAATGTACGATTCCGCATTGCTCTACATACTAGCCAGATACGTACTGAAAATCCATGGCGGGTGTCGTTCTTATGGCCTGCTTCAGATAAGCCATGGCAAAAAAATTATGTCGACTTTGCTGCCCATTTAGAAACAAGATGTTTGTGGTTGTAGTCGATGCATTCTCCAAGTGGCCAAAGGTTGTTATCATGCAATCCACAACGAGAGAAAACACAGTTGAGAAACTGTGGTCAATGTTTGCCAACAAAAAAATACCTGAAGTGTTGGTTTCCAAATAATGGTCCTCGGTTTGTTTTTTCCTTCCAGCACTATATCATGGTGTCAAATGGTGACAATGGTGTCAAATCAGCACTATATCACCCGGCAACGAACGGCCAGACCGAGTCGTTCGTTAAGTTGTTAAAACGTGTTTTGCATAGAGACAAGGGGTCATATCTGCAAACAATTGTTGATGGATTTTTGCTCCATCATAGGAATGCAGTTCATCCATCACCTAGCGATACACCTGCTATGTGTTTGTATGGGTGTTCATTGAGATCTAGACTGGATTATTTTTTGAGGCCTGATAGGTCTGCGTCCATGTCTGTGGCATGTCCAAAACCTGATCATACCTTTGAGGAGGTAGGTCAGCCTGCGATGGTACGCGATTACTTCCACGATTGCAAGTGGGTACCAGCAGTTGACGCAGTGGTACTAGGACAAGCTAACTACATGGTTGAAGTTGATGATGGAAAAGTGTGGAAATGGCACATTAACCAAATTCATGATCGTATTTTGGCACAGCCATCAGTTTGTATTGAATCTGAACTCCTTATACCAACCACCACATCAGGTTTCTGTTGAGTCGGCAATGCTGGACATCCCGGCGCGGATTGGGCCAGTTGTCCCGTATGGGTGTCTGAGTCAGTTCTGACCAGAGAAAATGCACGAGCCCTTCTACCTGGTGAACATGATGCTCAAAATGTGATGGGTTCTTCTGGTAGGTCACCCCGACCAAATCATGAAGAATCTGTTTGTGTCTCCTAGTCCTAGTCGCCCTGTATGCCTCAGAAAGCGTCCTCGGCATTTGGAGGATTTTGTCTGTTAACTCTAGGTATTTAGAGGGGGAGGAAGAGTGCTGTATGTAGATGTATGTATAGATGCTTGAGCCCCGTCTGTTCAGAACCAATAGGCAATATAAATAAAGTACTGTGGCGGGCACAAGGGACAATAATTCTGCGCACCAGTAGGTGGCGCGAGCGTCCAGGCGGGGAACGAAAGCACATGCCCCGCCTTTCGACCGATCGGCCACGCCCGGGGACAAGGCGTGGCCTCGGGACATATATGCGGGCTCTAAGCTCGAGCCCGCCCAGTGCTGAAGTGCGAGCTCTGAATAAAGACGTTGTTTGTACCAATGCATTGTGGCCTACCTCTCTGGCAATCGAGTCATGTGTGCGCAGCACCACACTGGTGACCACAATTGGTTCAGCCGTTGCTGACCCCTGAACGCGCCATGGCTACCAACGCCGTCGCCGTCAAGCTCCCGGAGTTTTGGTAAGCACAAGCCGACGTTTGGTTTGTGCAGGCCGAAGCTCAATTTCAGCTCCGAGGCATCACGGCGGATGAGACCCGGTACTACCACGTGGTCGCCGCCCTCGGGCCCGGCACTGCCGCCCGAGTCATGTCCATCCTTTGGCGCCCGCCGGGCGACAACAAGTACGAGGCGCTCAAACGTCTCCTCCTCGCCACGTTCGGGCTCACGGAGACCGAACAGGCCGACCGCCTCCTGGATCTTCCCGCCCTCGGCGACACACGACCATCCGTCCGGATGGATTTCATGCTGTCGCTGCTTGGGGACCAGTGCGCGGATTTCTTGTTCCGCGCACTTTTCCTCCACCAGCTACCGACACAGGTGCGCCTCGCGCTGGCCGGTTCCGACATCACGGAACCCCGCGCCCTAGCCGGAGAGGCCGACAAGTTTTTCGCGGCCTGCGACACGCGGTCGGTTTACGGTGCTGCCGTAGTGGATCCCGGGGCAGAGGCCACAGCGCCCCCGGCTTCCCTCGTGGCCGTTGCTGCGCCCCGCCCACTACCGCCGCCGCCACCACCACGGCCGCCGTGGCCGCCACCGCCGCAAACCTGGTGCTACTACCACGCCAGGTTCGGCCGCAAGGCTAAAACGTGTCGCCTGCCGTGCTCTTTTGACGGGTCGGGAAACGACCGGGCCGGCACTCATTAGCGGCCCTGAGCGTCGGCCATTCCGGCAGCCTCCTGTTCATCACGGACAGCACCTTGTCCGGGCGCCGTTTTCTTTGCGACACAGGAGTGCAGGTAAGCGTCCTCCCTGCCTCCACGTCCGACAAGCAAGCCGCGGGTCGGGACCCCGCTCTGCTTGCCGCCAACGGTACACCCATCCGCACATTCGGGAAGCGTTGCCTCTCACTGCGGTTCGGAGGGCAGCACTTTCAATGGTCGTTCGTGACCGCCAGCGTGCCAATGGCCCTGCTGGGCACGGATTTCCTATGTGCGCATGGGCTGTTGGTCGACGTGAAGCGCAGACGTCTCGTCCAGGCCGAAACCTTCAGCTCGCTCGCATGTTCGCTGAGCGGCTCGTTGAGCGGCTCACTGAGCGGCTCACCGAGCGGCTTGCCAAGCGGCTTGCTGGAAGGTTCCGTCCCGGTGTGTTTAGTTTGCACGCTTCCGGCAGCGGACGACTTTACCCGCCTCCTAGCCAGTTTCCCGGCCCTCACGTGGCCCACCTTCTCAGCGGTGGCTGTTAAACACGGGGTGGAGCACCATATACCCACGGTCGGGCCACCGGTCTACGCCCGGGCACGCCGACCCGAACCCACGAAGCTCGCCGTGGCGAAAGCGGTTTTTGCCACGCTGGAGCCGCTGGGGATCGTACGGCGCTCCAACAGCGCTTGGGATTCTCCTCTGCACATTGTGCCGAAGCCCGGCGTGGGATGGCGGCCATGCGGGGACTACCGCCGGCTCAACGATGCCACCACCCCCGACCGCTACCCGGTCCCGCATATCCAGGACTTTTCCGCCCGGTTGGCAAACACGACCGTGTTTTCCAAGGTGGACCTCATCCGGGGCTACCACCTAGTCCCCGTAAAACCGGGCGATGTCCCGAAGATGGCCGTCATCACCCTTTTCGGCCTCTTCGAGTTCCTGCGAATGCCTTTCGGGTTGAAGAATGCGGCCCAGGCGTTCCAACGGCTTATGGACAGCGTCTTGCATGACTTACCTTTCCTCTTTGTCTACCTGGACGACATCCTAGTCGTGAGCGCGTCCCGGGAGGAGCACCTGCTCCACCTCCGCACGCTTTCCGAATGCCTGGGCCAGCATGGCTTAATCATCAACCCCGCCAAGTGCCGTTTCGGTGTCGCCACCATCGACTTCTTGGGGCACCGCATCACCAGGCACGGGGCCGTCCCTTTACCGGCCAAGGTGGAGGCGGTCAGGGATTTCCCGCGACCCCGCATGATCAAGGGGCTCCAGGGGTTCCTGGGGCATGGTAAATATTTACCACCGCTTCGTGCCCCACGTCGCCCAGCTCCTCCGTCCCCTGCATGAGGCCCTCCGGGGCAAGCCGGGCAAAGGTGACATCACCTGGTCGGAGCCGATGGCCGCGGCGTTTGCGGGTGCAAAGCTGGCCCTGGCCAACGCCACCATGCTGGCGCACCCGGCGCCGATGCGCCGATGGCTCTCACCACCGACGCGTCGGACTATGCGGTGGGCGCGGTGCACGAGCAGTGGGTGCGTGGTGCTTGGCAACCGCTGGCGTTTTTTAGCCGGTAGCTTCGCCCACACGAATGCCGCTACAGCACCTTCGACCGCGAGCTGCTCGGGCTCCAACTGGTGGTCCGACACTTCCGCCATCTGCTGGAGGGCCGCCCGTTCACGGCTTTCGTCGACCACAAGCCCCTTGTGTTCGCGATGGCCAAGGTTGCCGAGCCATGGTCGGCACGGCAGCAGCGTCACCTCTCTGCCGTGTCCAAGTATACGACGGACATCCGTCACGTGGCGGGTAAAGACAACGCGGTGGCGGATTGCCTTTCCCGGTCCGTCGCGCACGCGGTCCACCTCGGGATCGACTATGCCCGGATGGCGGAGGACCAGACCGCCGACCCCGGCGTCCAGGCCTTGCGGACCACCGTCACAGGCCTCCGCGTCACAGAGGTGCCGTTCGACGCCGCGGGCGCGGCCCTCCTGTGCGACGTCTCCCTCGCCGGCCTCGCCCCATCGTGCCCGCTGGCTGGCAGCGCCCAGTGTTCGACGCCATCCACGGCCTGTCCCACCCGGGCACGAAGGCCTCCCAGAAGCTCGTCGCGGCGAAGTTCGTCTGGCATGGCCTCAGGAAGGACGTCCGCGACTGGGCCAGGACGTGCCTCGCGTGCCAGCGCGCAAAGGTCCACCGCCACACCCAGGCCCCGTTCGCCCCATTTGCGGTGCCCGAGCGTCGGTTCGACAACGTGCACGTCGACTTGGTGGGACCTCTGCCCACCTCGCGGGGGTTCACCCACCTCCTCACCATGGTGGACCGCATCACACGGTGGCCGGAGGCCGTCCCATTGGCGGCGATGTCTGCAGCTGATGTGGCGCAAGCCTTCATCGCCACTTGGGTTGCCCGGTTCGGTGCCCCCTCGGACGTTTCGTCCGACCGCGGCCCCCAGTTCACCTCGGAGCTCTGGGCCGCGGTGGCGCAAGGGCTTGGCATGAAACTACACCGCACCACGGCCTACCACCCCCAGGCCAATGGCCTGTGCAGGCGCTTTCATCGCTTGATGAAAGCCGCGCTCCGGGCCAGCCTCCGCGATGGCAGCTGGGCCGACAGACTCCCCTGGGTCCTGCTGGGCCTCAGGACGGCGCCCAAGGACGACCTGCGCGCGTCCTCGGCGTAGCTGGTCTTCGGGCAACCACTGCGGGTACCGGGCGAATTTATCCCTGACTCCACGGCTCCTTGGTCCGCGGCGCAACAGCGCTCCGCCCTTCAGGAGACCGCCCGGAGGTTCACCCCGGTGCCGACGGCACACTACGGTTGCCCGTCTTCCCACGTCGCCCCAGAGCTTTGCACGGCGGAGTATGTCTTCGTCCGGCACGACGCCCACCGGGCACCGCTACAGCCCCCGTACGATGGGCCCTTCCGTGTGCTGGAGACCGGGGACAAGTATTTCACCATCGACATCGGCAGTGCCCCGGATCGCATCTCCATGGACCGCCTCAAGCCGGCCCACCTCGATCTGGACCACCCCCCGCCAACAGCTCTGCCTCCGCGTCGAGGCCGCCCCCCGGCGGTCGGACCCCCGGCACCCCCCGGCCCCACCATCCCGCTACACCCCAGCCCCGCCGTCCCGCTACCCCCCAGCCCTGCACCCATCGCCAGGGGGCGTTTCGGCCGGGTCATCCGGCTTCCCCGCAAACTCACCCTTCAGGTGTGCGGGAATTCTGGGGGGGGGCGCGTGTGGCGGGCACAAGGGACAATAATTCCACGCACCAGTGGGTGGCACGAGCGTCCAGGTGGGGAATGAAAGCACATGCCCCGCCTTTCGACCGATCGGCCACGCCCGGGGACAAGGCGTGGCCTCGGGACATATATGCGGGCTCTCAGCTTGAGGCTCGAGCCCGCCCAGTGCTGAAGTGCGCGCTCTGAATAAAGACTCTTTGTTTGTACCAACGCGTTGTGGCCTACCTCTCTGGCAATCGAGTCGTGTGTGCACAGCACCACAGTACATTACATGTTTGGGCTTGAGCCTCGTCCTGTCTGTCGTTACTCGTATTATCGGTGAACACTGTGGCGGACACGAAAGCTCACTGGCGTGAGGGCATCGTTCCACGCACCAAGTGGGCGGCGGCCACGCCCGAGGGGTAGGCGTGGCCACGGGATATACACCGGGCACGCAGCCCGGAGCCCTCCAGTGCTACAGTTGAGCTCTTATAATAAAGACTCTTAAACTTACCGCGTTGTCCGCTTCCTTCTTGTTGTACAAGTAAGCGCGCGTAGCACCATGCTTCATTGGTGACCCTCCGACGTTCTGGTCAGCCGTCGCTGACCACCCGAACCCACCACAGCAATGGCAACCAACGCGGTCCAAATGAAAATCCCCGAGTTCTGGGAGACGCAAGCCGAAGTCTGGTTCCTGCAGGCAGAAGCCCAGTTCCGACTTCGAGGCATCACGGTGGACGAGACCAGGTACTGCCACGTGGTCGCCTCCCTCGGGCCCGGCACGGCCGCCCGCGTCGTGCCGGTCCTGAGGAACCCACCGGCCGTCGGCAGGTACGAGGCGATCAAGCATCTCCTCCTCGCCACGTTCGGCCTCACGGTGGACGCACGGGCCGACCGCCTCCTGGACCTCCCCGAGCTCGGTGACACGCGACCGTCGGTCCGCATGGACCATATGCTGTCGTTGATGGGCGACGAAACCCCGAACACTCTTTTCTGGGCGTTATTTCGACGCCAGCTGCCGGCACGAGTCCGCCTCGCGTTGGCCGGTTCTGTGACGACGGAAAACCGAGCTCTCGCTGCCGAGGCCGACAGGTTCTTCGCGGCTTTGGACATGCAGGCGAGTTTTGGCGCGGCCGTCGCGCATCCCGAGGCTGACCCTGATGCTGATGCACCACACCTCGGGGATCCCGAGGCTGATGCATGCTGCGTGGCCGCCGCCACACCACGCCCACCACCACCGCGAAAACCGCGGCCTCTGCCTTCGCCGCAAACCTGGTGCCATTTCCACGCCAGGTTTGGCCACAAGGCGAGGTATTGTTGCCCGCCGTGCTCCTTCGACAAGTCGGGAAACAACAAAGCCGGCGCTCGGTAGCGGCCCTGAGCGTCGGCCATTCCGGCAGCCTTCTTTTTATAATGGACACCTTGTCCGGGCGCCGTTTCCTATGCGATACGGGGGCACAGGTGAGCGTTATCCCTGCCTCTACATCCGACAAGCACACCGCGGGCTGGGGCCCCGCGTTGCTTGCCGTGAACGGAACACCCATACGCACATTTGGGAAGCGCTGCCTCTCCCTGCGGTTCGGAAGGCAACGCTTCGCGTGGACGTTCGTAACCGCTAGTGTCCCCATGGCACTGTTCGGTGCGGACTTCCTCTGTGCACACGGGTTGTTGGTCGGTGTGAAGAACAGACGTCTCGTCCAGGCTGAAACGTTCAGTTCGCTTGCTTGCGTGCTGAGCAGCTCGTTGAGCGGCTCACTGAGCGGCTCACCGAGCGGCTCACCAAGCGGCTTGCTGAGCGGTTCGGTCCCGGCGAGGTTAGTTTGTACGCTTCCGGCAGCGGACGACTTCACCCGCCTCCTCGCCAGCTTCACGGCCCTTACGCGGCCCACCTTCTCGGCGGGGGCCGTCAAGCACGGGGTGGAACACCACATCTCCACCGCTGGGCCACCGGTCTACGCCCGGGCACGCCGCCTCGAGCCGACGAAGCTCGCGGTAGCTAAAGGGGAGTTCGCTACGCTGGAGCGGCTCGGCATCGTGCGGCGCTCCGAGAGTGCTTGGGCGTCGCCGCTCCACATCATGCCCAAGCCCGGCGGAGGATGGCGACCGTGCGGGGACTACCGGCGCCTCAACGACGCCACCACCCCCGACCGCTACCCCGTCTCCCACATCCAGGACTTCTCCGCCCGGTTGGCGGGCATGTCCTTCTTTTCGAAGGTGGACCTCATACGTGGCTACCATCAGGTCCCCATCAGGCCGGAGGACATCCCGAAGACGGCGGTCATCACGCCGTTCGGACTTTTCGAATTTCTTCGGATGCCCTTCGGTTTGAAGAATGCGGCTCAGGCGTTCCAGCGACTAATGGACAGCGTCTTGTGCGACTTGGATTTTGTGTACGTCTACCTGGACGACATCCTCGTCGCCAGCGCGTCCCGCGAAGAGCACCTTCACCATCTCCGCACGCTCTTCAAACGTCTGGGCCAGCATGGCCTCATCGTGAACCCCGCCAAGTGCCGGTTCGGCGTCGCCAACATCGATTTTTTGGGGCACAGCGTCACCAGGCACGGGGCCATCCCCCTACCGGCCAAGGTGGAGGTGGTGAAGGGGTTTCCGCGCCCCCGCACGATCAAGGGGCTCCAGGAGTTGCTGGGTATGGTAAACTTTTACCATCGGTTCCTGCCCCGCATCGCCCAGCTCCTGCGCCCCTTGCGCGAGGCCCTCCGAGGGAAGCCGGGCAAAGGTGACGTTACCTGGACCGAGCAGATGGACGCGGTGTTCGCAGGCGCGAAGCTCGCCTTGGCTAACGCCACCATGCTCGCGCACCCGGCACCCGATGCACCGATCGTCCTCACCACTGACGCCTCGGACTACGCGGTGGGCACGGTGCACGAGCAATGGGTGCGTGGTGCTTGGCAACCGCTGGCGTTCTTCAGCTGGCAGCTTCGCCCGCCCGAACGCCGCTATAGTACCTTCGACCGCAAGTTGCTTGGGCTTCACCTGGCGGTCAGGCACTTCCGCCATCTGCTCGAGGGCCGTGCGTTCACGGCCTTCGTCGACCACAAGCCATTGGTCTTCGCGATGGGCAAGGTCGCCGAGCCATAGTCGGCCCGGCAGCAGCGTCATCTCTCGGCCGTGTCCGAATATACAACGGACATCCGGCACGTCGCGGGGAAGGACAACCCGGTGGCGGATTGCCTTTCCCGGTCCGTCGCCCATGCAGTCCACCTTGGCATCGACTATGCCCGGATGGCGGCGGACCAGGCCGCCGACCCCGGCATCCAGGCCTTGCGGACCACCGTCACGGGCCTCCGCGTCACCGAGGTGACGTTCGACGGCGTGACCCTCTTGTGCGACGTCTCCCTCGGTCGGCCTCGCCCCATCGTGCCCGCGGGCTGGCAGCGCCAGGTTTTTGATGCCATCCACGGCCTGTCCCACACGGGCACGAAGGCCTCCCAGAGGTTGGTCGCCGACAAGTTTGTCTGGCATGGCCTCCGGAAGGCCGTCCGCGGCTGCACCAGGACATGCCTCGCGTGCCAGCGCGCGAAGGTGCACCGGCACACCCAGGCCCCATTGACCCCGTTCACGGTGCCGGAACGAAGGTTCGACCACGTACACGTGGACCTGGTGGGACCTCTGCCCCCCTCGCGGGGTTTCACCCACGTCCTGACAATGGTGGACCGCACCACCCGGTGGCCGGAGGCCGTGCCTTTGGCGGCGACGACGGCGGCGGACGTCACACAGGCGTTCATCGCCACCTGGGTCGCCGGTTCGGTGCCCCCTCGGACATCTTGTCCGACCGCGGCCCCCAGTTCACCTCGGAGCTCTGGGGGGCGGTCGCGCGGGGGCTCGGGGTCCAGCTGCACCGAACCATGGCCTACCACCCCCAGGCCAACGGCCTGTGCGAGCGGTTCCACCGCTCGTTGAAGGCCGCGCTCCGGGCCACCCTCCGCGACGGCGGCTGGGTCGACAGGCTCCCCTGGGTCCTGCTGGGCCTCCGGACGGCGCCCAAGGACGACCTGCGCGCATCCGCGGCGGAGTTGGTCTTCGGACAACCGCTGCGGGTGCCGGGCGAGTTCCTCCCCGACCCCACGGCACCATGGTCCACGGCGCAGGAGCGCTCCGCGCTGCAGGAGACAGCCAGGAGGTTTGCCCCAGTGCCGACGGCGCACCACGGGCACCCGCCTTCGCACGTCGCCCCGGAGCTTCGCACCGCGGAGTACGTCTTCGTCCGGCACGACGCCCACCGGACACCACTGCGGCCCCCATACGACGGGCCTTTCCGCGTGCTGGAGACCGGGGTGAAACATTTCACCTTGGACATCGGCGGTACTCCCGACCGCGTCTCGGTGGATCGCCTCAAACCGGCCCACCTCGACGTGGACCACCCACCGCCGGTGGCTCGGCCCCCGCGTCGGGGTCGCCCCCCTGCGGGCGGACCCCCGGCACCGCCCAGGCCCGCCGGCACGCCACCCCCCGGTCCTGCACCCATCCCGGGTGCAGCCGGAGGCATCCCAGCTGGCATCCCTGCACCCCGGACGCCGCCGGTCGCCAGAGGGCGCTTCGGCCGGGTCATCCATTTGCCCCGCAAACTGGCCCTCCAGGTGCGCGGGAATTCTGGGGGGGGGGGGGGGGGGCGCGTGTGGCGGACATGAAAGCTCACTGGCGTGAGGGCATCATTCCCCGCACCAAGTGGGCGGCGGCCACGCCCGAGGGGTAGGCGTGGCCGCGGGATATACACCGGGCGCGCAGCCCAGAGCGCTCCAGTGCTGCAGTTGAGCTCTTATAATAAAGACTCTTAAACTTACCGCGTTGTCCGCTTCCTTCTTGTTGTACAAGTAAGCGCGCGTAGCACCACGCTTCAACACCACATAATTTACCTTCATATTAAGTAAAGACGCAATAAAACGAGGAGAAGGATGTAAAAAATTTTTTTTGCAAAACCAGAATTTGGAAGAATAAAGCCTTTAGGCAGTGTAGCAGGCGGTACCTTGTGGAAAGCACTTTAGGCAGTGTAGCAGGCGGTGCTACAACGCGCCAGGCCAGCTAACAAAGGTCACGTGTCTGAGTAGTTTTTAACATATAACGATAAATGGTGTAATCAGATTTTATGAACATTAATTTTGAGGTGTAATAAATACTGATAATATAAATCCTCAATCTGAAAAACGTAATTACAAAAATGCATAAAAGCAATAATAATTTCCCAACGAGATAAGGATATTCTGCTGCAAAACAAAGGAAGGAAGGAGGAAACAGAAAGCAAGATGGAATATGATGAAGAAAGAATTTAGACAAAAAAGAAGGAACAAAGGAAGGACAGCACAGACGAAAGAAAGACTAATAGACGAAGGAAAGCGGGAAGGAAGGAAACATTACAGTCTTAGAAGAAGGAAGGAATAATCGATGAAGAAGGAATAAGAATAAACGAAAAAGGGAAGGAAAGAAGAGAAGAAAGAGAAGGGAGACATCACGAAGGAGAGCAGTCTCGGCCTCGCTGGTACCGTACTATCACTATTGTTTCATAGTGATGTCTTTGTCTATATCTTTTGTCTATGTCTCTCCATTGTCCGTTGTTTCGGCGTCCACCGTGCATTCCCGACACAGACACGTAGGCCTATCAGGACAATCCGTGTGTACAATCCGTGTGTACAATCACAATGTGCAACTGTTTCCAATGAATACGTTTATCACGTCTCTCTGTCTACATGCTGTCCTGTATGACGTATGTGAGGAATGACCAATGTCGTCATCAAATCAGTGCACGCGCCTCCGGTACAGGTACATGATGTAGATATCATCATCATCATCATCATCATCAATCATTCTCTGACGTGTGTGAATGTAAAGTTTTTATTATTATTTAGTTCACTTCCCCTCTTATTTTCCCCCTTTTTAGTGCCATCCCTGTGTCTCTCTCTGTACTGATATTGTCCATGCTAAAACTCCCTGGAAAGAATGGCCCACCTTCCCTTTGGATGTGAAGTATCCCTTTGGAATATTGTTTCTCAACCTTCATTGCCATCCCTTGTGGTCCAGCGAGTTATTTCGATGACATTTGCATTTATTCAACATTGTTAATTTGTACTTGTAATTCCCAAAGATGGAAAAGCTCATGAACCGGCCGAGTGAAGGTATTCACACCTGAGATGTTTTCAAATGATCGAACAAATTGTTCTTTTCCAGGGACATCACTCCATGCACTGGAATAAGGGAATAAGGCACCAAGTGGTGTTCAGGTACCAAGTGACCTCCAGCGCAATGTGGAACCATGACATTCAAATAGTCCCTGGAGATTTGTCGGTACAAAGTAAACTTACTACATCGGTACCACGGGGCTGATACGATGGCCGAGACCTAGAGGTACACAAGGTACGCCTCTAAGCCGTCATAGGTTGGAATAGCCTGGGTTCGAATCCCGACCCAGATATAAACTGCAGTCCTGGTGTTTCACAGGCAGGGTGATTCATCAATGTGTGTGTCGTCCCTTGGACGGACGTTAATCTGGCGTCCTGTCTGCCAGCATTCGTTGGTGGACGCTAAAGACCCTGTGGTGTCGTCAAAAAGTAGGTAAGGTATCACCGGCACCATAAACAAATTACAAATTCCTGCCCTAACCAGCAGAGGGTACTGCATCGGTGGCACAGCCGCACCCTTGCCAATGATGCTGTCCCGCAGACTTGTGCTGCACATGGAAGAAGAATTGGTAACACGTGACGTACATTCCATACATTTGCCTGCCTTTGACAGCCCAGCTGCTGTGAGAGGAGTTCTCCATATTTCACATTCAAAGTTCTCCATATCTCCATATTTCACATTGACATGAACATTATTGGCTAACTTCCTATCAATACATTCATTCATTTGTATGCAGCCTGTGGCTGTTGGTTGCATCATTTGCTGCTGATACAGTGGCTCCTTCCTGTAAGTTCATCATTGTGATCATGATCATCATTGTCGCATACCATGATGTACGCGGAGCGTAGGAGCTGCCGAAGTAGTTACAAGGCTCCAATCCTGGTAGGGTCCCCACTCGGATTCAGGAAGTCAGGACAGGAATTTGGAATTTATTCATTGTGCAGAGGACAGCTCGCCTACTCATCGCAGAGGACAGCTCGCCTACTCATCGCAAAGGACACCGTGGGGTCTTTAATATCCACCAACAAATGCAGGCATATGGCAAGCCCAGTTTAACGTCCATCTGAGGGATGGCTCACACATTCATGAATCACCCTGCCTGTTACACATCAGAGTGACAATTTGTAACTGGGATTTGAACTCTGGCAAGATGGCTCGGATGCATTCCTCTAGGCCATCCTGTGCCAGTCCTTATCGATACAGGAATATCTTTGGGCAGCATCCGAGGCGGCCTGCTGATTGTATTTTGGAGACTATAATTGGTGGGCGACTTAACTGATGTTGACAAGCCTTTATTTTCTTTCCAGAAGCGAGGCTCTTTGAAGAGCAAGGTTTAACTGGCAGTGGGCCAAACGTCAAGGGAATGAACAAACCAGAAAGAGGAGACGGAGGAGTGGAGGAAACTGAAACTAGCAAATAAACTGGTTGAGTTAAGAAAAGTTAATGGGGATAGTAAAGATCATGGGTCAGAATTGGAGATGAAAAGAGATGACGATGCAATGCTTGCTTGGGGTCCTGGAGGGAAAAGTGAGACCAAACAGTCTCTGAAAGGTGGTTCCGTAGCCTGAAGCAGCGAAGAATAAAAGAGTTGAGGTTTACGGTCAATCTGGATTTTCTTTGTCCGGAAGACCGGGGTTACTGGAAGAATGTGTGCATCCTGCGAGGATGGTCAGATAATTGAGACCAAAAAAAAGTGCAATGTTGGAGAACAGATGGTGGAAACCAGAGAGTACTAGAGTCCCTGTATAAAGAGAGTTGTGCCATGCGCTGACCCGAGATTTCTGGTCACGTGATTTCGTGGCGCCATTTTGTGTCTAACTTCACCGTGCGTGAACGTCAGCTTGGTACGGGAATGTTGTTTATTGCCAAACAAAATGACTGGTTGTTCTGCTTTTGGTTGTTCAAACCAATCTGGGAAATATAAGATGTATAGATTTCCAAGTGATAAAGTCAGAAGACAAATTTGGGAAGCGAAAGTCAGACGAAAGAGCTGGAAAGCGATCGACTCCTCGAGACTCTGCCAGGTAGGCCCACGCCGCTTGATGATCGATGTTCAAAAGCAATTCTATCTGCTCGGTTTTTTTTTAGTTGTCTGTCCGTTGAAAACCCTTTTAAAGGGAAGTGATTTGTGTTTGTTTATAATCTTCAAGGAGCTGACCAAAAATGCATTTCCGTGGGAAGAACCCTGCTCAATTTTTTTCGGGTAGTCTTCTCATCCACGTGGCTGTCGTGAGGTCTCTTGCACTCATCGCAGAAGACAGATGAGGTCTCTTCTCGCCATATCGTGAGCAGTCTCTCCGTTTGTAGTCATATTCAAGTCTTCACTTGTCGGAGTAGTGATGAGTTTCACTTGTGAGGAGTGAACGGAGTGGTGATGAGTTTCACTTGTGAGGAGTGAACGGAGTAGTGATGAGTCTCACTTGTGAGGAGTGAACGGAGTAGTGATGGTGTCTCACTTGTGAGGAGTGAACGGAGTAGTGATGAGTCTCACTTGTGAGGAGTGAACGGAGTAGTGATGAGTCTCACTTGTGAGGAGTGAACGGAGTAGTGATGAGTTTCACTTGTGAGGAGTGAACGTAGTGGGATGAAGTGTTGGTCTGGTCAGAGTGTTGTATTACGGGCAGAGTTTTCTTACGGTCTGAATGTATGAATCATGTTCTGTACTGAATGTATGAACCAAGTTTTGTACTGAATGTTTACTGTGTTGGCCTCATCGTGTTCCTGGTGAAATTAAACAAGTTATGGTGAATACGACGTCGTATCTGTGCTTTTCCATATCTGTTCGACTAGACGAACCGTGCACACTGCAGGTATTTTTAAAAAGTTTTTTCTCTGTTTAATTACGGCTTGGCGCAGTCGAAAATTAAGTGTTAATTAAGTCGCCAGCTATGAAACATATTAATCGATCAGGCAATATCCATCAGAGTTCTGGGCAAGGGTGTCGTAATAAATGAACGTTTCAATCTTACTAGATGCCGATGACGTTTTCCTTATGTCAGAGACAGAAGCTGACTTGCAGCTTGTTAAATCATTACAATGGAAATTGAATATAAATGTCGATAAAACTAAAGTTGTACACTATAGAAATATGGCAATACCACGTACAGAATTTGTTTTAAGTGTGTTAGACTATATGTCGGCTGGAAGTCCTACACCGGAATTGCTCTCGGCACCCTTTAAAAAATATTGGATATGCCCACACTCCTTTCTAAAAGTTATTAAAATTCAGAGAACGACAGCATTGGTTTGTCTTACTTATAATGTTAGCTCTTATATGCAGTGTTGGCTTGTAATATGCATTGCCATACCACTTTTAATATCACCACACAGCTCTTTTTCACGGCAATAGCTGAGTTTTTGACAAAACAAATATCACCTGTATGTAATAATAAGACTAAATATGTGTAGCAAATTTTTTTTTAGCAGGTTTAGAATATATCACCCCATATCGCGAATGTACATGTATATCTAATCCGACACACTTAGACACAAAATGGCGTCCAAATTTGAGTTGACACAACTCTATATACAGGGACTCTAGAGAGTACTAACCTGCCTGTGATGTGAGAGCAGTTCAGACCTTGTGCTTTGGCCTTATTACGAGACATCATTCTGGAACACGGGCCCAGCTACGAACGAAGGCGTTGCAGACTGCAAGTAGCTCTGATTTCCCATGGAAATACTTAGATCGATGGAGGAATCCCAATTTGCGGCTAGCTTTAGAGGCCATGTTTGCCATGTGTACAGCCCAGGAAAGGTCATGGATGATGGTGAGGCCAATACGATTGAAGGGATTGAATCTCTTGCACCAAGGAAATAGATAGGTGGGTTAGTTTGACAATCCTTCTGGAGTTATAGGATGTGACTGAGATATTTTCAGGATTGAAGGACAAGTTCTATTTATCAGACAAGAGTCCAATCATGTCTCGAGAGAGGGGGAGATGGAGACGCCATCTGCCTTGCAGAGGGATAGGGTACTGTATGACACAATGCGAAGTGGTCTACTAAAAGGAAGAGATGGTTTTCCGGAAAATGGGAGATGTCGTTTAAATAGATGGGGAACAAGACTTAGCCCAAACCCAGTGCCTTGGGAAATTCCAGCCTTCATTGCAAAAGAGGAGGAAAAGGTTTCATTGAAGCCAACATGACTGCGTGATTGGAGGGATTCAGACATCCGGGAATGAAGGTGGCCTTCTATGGCACAGCAGAGCACTTGGAAAGCAAGGCAGGATATCAGACTGTGTTGAATGCCAAAGATATCATGGAATAATAATAATTATTATTATTCTATTTATATAACACCTTTTGCCAATGAATAAAAGTCACTGCTGTCCAAGGAGACTGTCCTAACCTCTTGTTTGAAATTGAGGACATCCAATCATTGTTGAAAGAGTAGTAGAAGCATGCCGGAGTTGAATGACCGGGTCGGAATCCCACCTGATGGTCAGACATTTGGCTGTTTGAAAACAGGAAAGACTGTCTTGATATTGGAAGCAATGATGGATTCCATGACTTTGTTTGTAATTGAAAGCAAGCTCACTGGCCGCTCGTTGGTAGAGTTTGTTTTTGCACCCTTTTTGTGGACAGGTGTGATGTTTGCTTAATTATATGCACAGGGGAGGTTGCCAAGGTAGAGGAACAGACTGAGTAGCGCAGATAGAGGGGAGCAAGAATGGCAGAGCAACATTTGAGAACATTGGTACCGACGCCATTTGGTGCCATTGCCGAAGCAAGGTCAAGGCCAGACAGAACTCTCTACCTTTTTCGGGTGAGAAGGCAACGGAGTCCAGTAGACAGTGGGTACACCGGAGTAACGGGACCGAGCGCGATGGGTTGGGTACACGATGGTTGTAGGCAAAGACAGAATTGAGACATTCTGCATTATCTTGGGACTGAGTTCGCAGTATAGCAGTTTGAGGTGGCAGATGGATTACAAGTGGAGCATACACCATAGACTGACTTGGCAAGGTGCCACCATGACTTGGAGGAAGGAGACTGGAGAGTTCAACTTTGTGATTTGCAAAATGGTTTTGTCTGGCTTGTCTTAAGATGGACACACTTGTTCTGAGCCTTACGGAAAGAACCAAAGTTACCTTCTGTTGGGTTAGCTTTCCAAGCTGTGAAAGCAAGCTGCCTGACTGCAACCACCTCCCCGCAATATTCAGTGTACCAGGGTCTAGTCTCTAGTGGATGGATAGGAAAATCGCAGATGGGATTGGATGCACCAGTGTACGAGACAAAGTAGATTTTTATGCCTCCGTTGACGAAGTCGCCGGAGGAATTGTTTTCAGGTTGTCCGTCCGTCCGTCCGTGATGAGTTTTTGTTGCCGCGATAACTTGAGAATGGCGGAAGGGATCTTAGTCCAACTTGGTGCAGGTATGTATTAGGGCGGTCCTTATTTGGGGGTAAAAAATTTTTTTTTTTAAAGTTTAAGGTCTGACCCTGCCAAAAGGCTCCATTTGCCACAAAAGTGTAAAATGTTTTTGGAAAATGTCAATATTTAGAGGTCGCCCAAGGCCCTTGAAGTTTTACCATGTACGTGGAAAGGGGAAGCTCATAGAACAACAGTTTATCGTTCATATCTTTCCTATGTTTAACTTACAGAAGCCATACTAATACCGAGTGAAAGCATTAAGTGTTGCAAATTAAATTCTGTACATTTTTGATGCACTTAATTCTAGTTTAACTGCATCCAAAGATATGTGTTGCATGTTCAAGAATCCTCTGCACACTCATCCTGGGTCCCCCCCGAAAAGGTGGGCATTATCTTTTGAAAACAGGGGTGTCATGGTGACCAACCACTCATTGTTACCCACTCCCCAATCAAGGTTTTTTTTTTCTTTCGCAACAGGACCCCATCAATTTTATCCATACATCCATGGTGTCTATTTTCCCGCTTGTCCATGAGGAACTGCTTATCTTCTTCAATCGTCATCATGCTCAGGGCCTGTGCATGCGCAATGTCAAACAAGTCATCAAAACAGTCTTTGAAATCTTCCTCATTCTTTGCCTGAGTGGCTGTCTTCCTCGAAGCATGCTTCTTCAGACCCTGCCATCGGAGAAACAGGGATTCCAGCTTCTTGGTCGAGTCTTGCTTGTGTCGAACTGGAATATTCACCTTTTGCCAAAATGCGAGGATTTTCTCAATTGTTGGTGTTGCTTCCCTTCTGACAGGATGCTTGTTTTCACAGTGGAGAAACAGGAAGTATCCCAGAGCTTGTCTGTTGGATGGAGGTTTAGACCCTCTGATGTCCTTAATGTACAAATTTAGAAGGTACACTTTCACCTGATTTCTAGGAGCAACTGCCATCATTTGATGTCACAAAACAATGTGTGGAATAAGTATTTGAACAAGACAAATAAGAAAGATGTGAACGAAAAACTGTTGCACTGGGTAATGTTGCACTGGCCGTGTATGTCATATACTCATCAAAACTTGGTATAGTAAAAGCATAATTCAACAAATAAAAACCCTAATACATCAAATAATCTGTCAAGCATATGTGATGTTACTTGACAAACACGAATAGTGCAACATTACCGTTGCACTGTACAGCTTCCCCCTATACATGTATTATACACGTACATGGTAAAACTTCCAAGGCTTTGAGCGACCTCTAAATATTGATATTAAAATTTTTTTTTTTACAAAGTTAAAGAAATAAGGACCACTCCAGATGTATAATGATGTAAAGATGAACTGATTAGATTTTGGGCTCACGAGGTCAAAGGCCAAAGGTCAGAGGTCATGTTAGGTAAAAAAAATCCTTCTAGATGTAAAGATGAACTGATTAGATTTTGGGGTCAAGAGGTCAAAGGTCAAAGTCTGTAATAAGTCTATAACTTCAGAATGCCTGAAGTTATCTAATTCAAACTTGGTACAGGTATGTACGAGGTATAATGATGTAAAGATTAACTGATTAGAATTTGGGCCCAAGAGGTCAAAGGTCAAAGTCTGTAATAGGTCTATAACTTGAGAATGGCTGAAGTGATCTAATTCAAACATGGTACACATCCTATTATAATAGAGTTTATAATACGTCTGTTTGTTTGTATGTATTGTCACGCGAATACCCTCTGGTTAATACCAGGGCTCGCGAATGACCAAACGGCTTTAATTGAGGTGACTATCAGACACGGATTTTGCTATCACAGCATGACGGGAGAAAGAATGAAGAAGAAGAAGCGGAAGCGCTTATCTGGAGAGAGAACAAACTCAAACGGGAATCCGGGTTTAGAAGGAAATGGAAAATAATACAAGGGTTTCTTTTACAAGAGATAGCGGGACAGGAAAATACGCGCCGGTAATAAAATGTCCTAGATCGGGACGTCCCCACACACAGATTTCGGATACAAGACGAGGGAATGAATTACGAAAAAAAATGTCTTGTCATGTAATGTTCTGTGGGTGCGGCCTTATCTGTCTGTAGGCTGCAGTGTAGCGTCCAACGCGGCCCATCCGGCTCCGAGCTCCGGCGCGAAGAAACCTCAGCCTCCTCACTCGGACGCTCCGCGGCCTCGATGCGACTCGCTCCGCGGCACGCCACGAGGTCCCTCACTCCAGTACCAACATCACCGGATCCCGCTCCAAGCACCACGACGATCCAACGTCACCCAGCATGAAGCACGAAGGTCCAGTACACGAGAAAGAAGAGCCAAAGAAGACCAGGCACAAAGGAAACGAAGCACGATCTCCAATCCCAGCGAAGAAGAGAAGAAAGCGAAGCACGTCAGCGAGCCCTTTTCAAACCTGGCGTCTGACGTCAGCTCTGGCGCGCCCCCCAATCAGCGCCTCGTCTCTCGACCTCTCAAATCTTCTCAATGCGCTGGTGCTTTCTCATTGGCCAAGTGCTTCCCGCCACCATGTCACGCCACCCTCGTGGCCAACCACCAGTCCTTCCCTTCCTTCCAATCACGGGGCAGTTCTCTGCCCCTCCTATGGACCAATCAACAGTCCTCCTGGGCGTGGCTCCCAGCCTGCCACGAGGCTGGTTGATGGGCCAGCTCGTCGTGTGGCTGGCTGCGGCCCCATCGGCGATGCCCCGGCCTGGCTTCCTGCCTGTTTTCCAAAGTCGTTGTGGTAAGGGAGGGGAATTATTTAATGTTGCACTAAGGACCTATCTAAGTGTTTATATGAGTGCGTTGCCATAAGGGACAAAGGAATGATTACCAGGTCTGACACACAGGGGTCTCATCTTAATCCCTACAACTATTTAACACACGAACATCCTTGTATGTTCACAGGTATACACTTACCCCGACAAACCGCCTAAAAACACAGAACTTATTACAGGTAAATTCCCTATCACGACAGTCGGATACCTACCTATACAGATCTATCTGGCTCTATATATCACTCTACCCCCCGACATAATGGCATGTTTATATGCGACCAAAACGTCTTCTTCTTCTTCAAAAAAAATTAACACCCTCTTAATTATGTTTAGACTGCTGAGACCCCTCAGACCTTTGACGACCCTTTAAGACCACCAAGACCCCTGAAGACCCAAAATGCCCTTGAAGACCCAAAATACCCTTGAAGGCCATGAGGCTCAAAAAGACCCAAAAGACCCAAAAGACTCCGAAGACCCAAAAGACACAGAAATTGTCAAATATGCCTCCCTCTGAAATGATGTGTGGTGAGGCGCACGGAGGTCGCCTAGTATGTATATTGATGTAAAGATTAACTGATTAAATTTTGGGGTCAAGAGGTCAAAGTCTGTAATAGGTATATAACTTGAGAATGGCTAAAGGGATCTAATTCAAACTTGGTACAGATATGTATAATGATGTAAAGATTAACTGATTAAATTTTGGCATCCCAAGGTCAAAGGTCAAAGGAAAAATGTGATAACTTGTGAACAGCTGAAGGGGATTTAAATTAAAACTTGGTACAGGTATGTGTAATGATGTAAACATAAACTGATTAAATTGAGGTCAAAGGTCAGAGGTCAGAGGTGCCAGGGGAGGTTTCGTTTATTCGCAGCTGTCTACGCTCTCCATCGAAATCGAAGTTAAGTAATTGTTCCCATTTGTATTTTCGTTATAACTGTATTTATTTTATGGTGTTGTACGTATCGTGTGTCCCGAGGAAGATTTTCGGTGCAAATCTTTCATACCTGTAGAGAAAATCGTGTTAATTCGTGTCGTGTCTTTTGAGGCCTTGTACAGTGTCCAACCTTGAGGCTTTGTTTTCCTCTCAGCGGTCCGTCGTTTGTGCTCCAATAACTTTCGTTCTCTGCTTTACCTATGTCTTTTCACCCCATAGCCTACTTCCTTGTTTAAAATCAACAACAAAAAAAACAAAAACAAAAAAAAAAACATTTCCTTCTCTGTTCTTATTCTTTGTTCTCATTCGTTTATTCGTTCATTTTCGTTCTTCGACCACGTGTTTCTCCCCCATTTCCCCAGATAGTTTTCACTGTTATTAACCTGAAAATGTTTACACTTTACCCTCAAGTTCTGTATTCCGTCATATATCATAACACCTTTTTCTTCTTCTTCTTCTTCTTCAAAAGGCTGCTTTCGACTTGATCACCAAATCTATTCATCCCCCAAAAAAATTCCATCTCTTTCAGTGCCGCTTTTCTACATTCCCTAAACTCTCCTGCACTCCATCCTCCCTCCAGCGTCCTTAAACGTATTTTTGACTCAAAGATCACAGGAAACTCGTTTTGCAATAAATGTTCGTTTCCCATTAATCGTACACTTTCTAAAATCCAACCTCACCCCTCCCCTCCAAATCTTCCCCATAACCCCTCCCATCCAAATCTTCCCCATCACCCCTCCCCTCCAAATCTTCCCCCTTGCCACTCCCCTCCTAATCCTCCCCATCACCCATCCCTTTCAAATCTGCCCCCTTGCCCCTTCTCTCCTAAACTCCCCCCACACCCTCCCCTCCAAGACTCCCCCTCGCCCCTCCCCTCCTAGACTCCCTCCTCACCCCTCCCCTCCAAATCTCCCCCATATCCCATCCCTTTCAAATCCCTCCCCTTGTCCCTTCCCTCCTAAACTCCCCTCTCACCCCTCCTCCTCAAAGCATCCTCCCTGCTTCTTCCCCCTTCCAACTCTCACCTCCATCTCCCCCAACCTTCTGCCTCGCTCTTCCCCCTCCTCAAATAACACCTCATTGTGCCTCACCCAATCACCATCAAACCTTTTGTCCGCCCCATCCTTCCCTTTCTCCGAGCTATTCTGAAATTTCTGACACACCTTCAACAGCTCTCCCTACCTCTTCCACCTCTTCCACATCTTACCCTACCCCTCCTCCTCCCTGTTCTGTATCCGATGCTCCCCCTTCCTCTTCATTAACGGTATGGACCTCAAACATCCGGGGCCTTCGTTCAAACTCAACTGATCTCTCCATACAGGTTGCTTCTGTCAAACCAGACGTGATCTGCTTAACAGAAACTTTCCTCCTTCATGATGTCTCTGATTCCTTAGTATCTCTCCCAGGTTACTCCCTCCTCCGGTATGATAGACCTGAGCCTCGTCCTGGAGGTGGGTTGCTATCTTTATCAAAAACTCTCTGCCTCACTGCCCTGCACTGCACTCTCTCCACCTCACCCCCAGGAATACCTCTGGCTACGGCTTCCCCTTCGCTCCCACCTCTTGTTCATATGTGTATTGTACCGTCCACCAAACAGTGATGACTCCATCTACATCTCGCTGTCTGATAATATGGACCAACTTCTGTCTACTCATCCCAACTCTCTCTTCCTCATATGTGGTGATTTCAATTGTCACCATGCCAGTTGGCTGGGTGTGGGTACCGCTCTCACCAGCCATGGCTCCTCAGCAAAGGACTTCTGCGACTCACTGGGACTGACACAATCTGTCAATTTCCCGACCCAGATCTCAATCAACGGAGCATCTTCTCTTCTGGACTTGGTTATGACTAACTTCGCTGAAAATGTCTGCTGCTCTTCTTCTGCTCCAATCGGCTCATCTGATCATGTGCTTGTTAAAGTGGACATCTCTCTGACCATTCTCAGGGAACCTGCTAAGCGTCGACGAGTCTGGCGTTTCACTCAGGCCAACTGGCACGGTCTTCAAGCAGCCATCAATCATCTGGACTGCTCTCCCATCTCTACCACCTCTGACATCAACTCATCCTGGGAATTCTTCCAAAGTAAATTGCTCTCTCTCATGCACAGATTTATCCCATCTCGTCTTCAGTTGTCATAGCCGTCCTCCCATCCATGGTACACGGAATCTTGTGGTGAGGCTGTTGCCCAGAAACAACTTGCCTTCCTCTCCTGGAAAGCAAATCCAACGGAAGGAAATCTCATTTCCTTTCACAAAGCCCGAAACAAGTGTGTGTCCACCCTCAGGAGAGCCAGGAAACAATATCTCTCCGTTCTCAAGACCGAACTCTCTTATCTGTCTCCCTCTTCCAAATCCTGGTGGCGTCTGGTCAAATCTGTTTCTGGTGTTTTTTCCCCCTCCATCCCCTCCCTTACCTCAAATGGCTACACAGCTGACTCCACATGTGAAAAATCTGAATGCCTCAACTCTGTGTTTGCCTCTAAATCTTGCGTCCCAAACCCATCCCTCTCTGTACCCACCGTGTCCAGTCGTACCCAGCTGCTCCTGGACTCCGTGTCCTTTCCTCCTGACAAGGTGGAAAAGTTTCTGTCAACCCTCGACTCTGATTCTGCAACTGGACCTGACGGCATCAGCCCACGGGTCCTAAAATCCTGTTCTTCCGCTCTTTCACTCCCTCTCTCTGTTCTCTTCACCGTTTCTTTTGCTCAATGTCAACTGCCATCTGCTTGGAAATCAGCCAACATCACCGCTTTGCACAAAAAAGGTGCAAAAACAGATCCTAGCAACTACAGACCAATCAGCCTTCTCCCAATTATCAGCAAAGTCATGGAATCCATCATTGCTTCGGATATGAAATCTTTCCTCTTCTCCAATGGCTTGATCTCTGATCATCAATTTGGTTTCAGACCAGGTCACTCTACTCTGGACATGCTGCTTCTGCTGTCTCAACAATGGATGGAGGTCCTCAATGCCAAACAGGAAATTAGAGCTGTCTCCCTCGACATATCACGTGCCTTCGATATGGTCTGGCACCCCGCTCTGCTCACCAAACTCTCCTCCTTTGGTATCCATGGAAATCTCCACGCATGGGTGGCGGACTTCCTCTCTCGTCATAGTCAACGTGTGGCCCTGAGTGGGTTTCTCTCATCTCCTCTTCCTGTTCAGGCTGGAGTTCCCCAAGGCAGTGTTCTGGACCCTGTGCTTTTTCTGGTCTTCATCAATGATCTCTCTGACTCTCTTGAAAATCCTCTCTATCTCTTTGCTAATGACTCCACTCTCTGCCGCTCCATTCCTCATCCCTCAGATCGGCAGTCTGCAGCCTCCTCACTCTCTGCAGACCTGGACAAAATCACAGACTGGGCAAACAAGTGGAACATGTCTTTCAATCCTGAGAAATCTCACACTCTTACGATGTCTCTCCGAAAAGACCGACTGGACAACCCTCCCATCTACTTTCTGACTAATCCTCTCCAATAAGTTCTGTCACTCAAGCTTTTGGGTCTCACTATCTGCCATGATCTTTCCTGGGAAAACCACATTTCCAAGCTGGCCTCCAAAGCCAGTCGCCGACTGGGCATCCTCCGTCGTGCGAAGTCCTTCCTTGGCACACCTGAGCTCCTCACCACATACAAGGCTTTCATCCGTGCAGCTCAATGGAATACTGCTCTCCTCTCTGAGCTGGTGCTCCTGCCTCACACCTTGCTCGTCTTCACGCTGTTGAAACCAAAGCGTTCAGAATCATTGGAATCTCCCGCGATGACGCTATCTCCGAGGGCCTTTCACTTACTCACCGCAGGCAGGTTGGTGGTCTTTCCATCTTCTACCGACTCCTCTCCGGCCTTGCTCCCCCAGCTCTCTCTGGGCTCTGTCCCCCAAATATTCCTACAGGTCGCACAAGATCTGCCTGCAACCCTCTTATGGTTAAACTGCCAAAATCAAGACTCTCTGCTCACCTTCACTCTTTCATTCCTCTTTTCTCCCGCCTCTGGAACAAACTCCCACACTCACTTCAATCACACTCCTCCCTCCAGGTCTTTAAAACGGCTGTTCACCACTATCTCTTATCTTCCCCAATCCAAAACCTTGATCTTTTCTACCCCCGCTAATTTCACCCCAAATCCACTTTTTTGAGGTGACTTTTGTCTTCCTTCCTGGAAGTCCTTGGTGTCCTTGCATTTTATTCCTATCCTGCCTCCCCCCAGGCCCTCTCCCTCCCACACATCTCCCGATGTCCCTGCTCTCAAATGTTGTGTTTGTGTGCTTCTCTCCCCATCTTGTCGACCGCTCCCCTTTTTATATACTTTGTTTGCTTGTTTGTTTGATTTGTTTGTTTGATAAATGTTAGCTCTTTCTTTCATGCCTGGGATCTTCGACGCAGTGTGGCCTTGAGTACGAGCAATAGGAGCTGCTGCCTCACATTCCAGTCAGCAGGGCACCTCTCCAAACCAAGTGAAAAAAATGGAAACCTCGTTACCGCTGTGGCAACCTGCACGACTGTCATACCTGTCCGTACACACATTCCGAGTGCTATTCGTGTGGGAAGACGGGCCATTTGTCAAATTTTGGAAAAGAAGGGTGTTAAGCTTTTGGGAAGTCAAAAGAACTGTTGCGGTCATCTGCTGTATTGGTGTTGGTGCTTTCCTGTGATGCCTCGCCTTTTGGTCTCCGGGCAGTACTGCCACACGTCATCGATGGGACCGAGCACCCAAATTATCCGTAGTTTGAAAGAGAAGCACTGTCGGTGGTCTGGGGTGTGAAAAGGTTTCATTCATATCTCTATGGATATGAATTCACAATCGAAAATGACCACAAGGCTCGTGAAACGTTGTTTCACAAAGCAAAGGCCATACCTACTATGACATCTGGAAGGATACAGTGTTGGGCCTTGTCATTGTCAGCATCTAATTACCATTTCGAGTACAAGCCAGGACTGCAATTGGGTCACGGTGATGTGCTGAGCCGCATTCCATATCCCGAGAACCCATCCTGTGTTACCATTCCAGCAGAGACCGAGCGTCATATGGAATTTCTGTCCAATACATGTGTGGATTCAAGAAGAGTTGCATCCCATACCACAACAGTCCCAGTGCTGAGTAAGGTGCTGATGTTTCTATTGTTGGGGTGGCCCAATAATGTTGAGGAAGAGTTATGTCCATTCTTCAAACGAAGGACTGAGGTAGGCTTATGGCAAAGATGCATACTTTGGGGCAACCTCGTGATGATGCCGCCATATTTAGCTCTCGGACATCAGCTCTCGACATGCTTCATTAAGCCCATCTAGGAATAGTCAGGATGAAGATGCTTGCTCGTAACTACCTTTTTTTGGCCACACATGGATCATAACATCCAGAGCATGGTGCGGACATGCGAGGTATGTCAAGGTGCTTGTCCAGCTCCTGCACCGGCACCTGCATCCCTGGGAGTACCCCTGTCGGCCATAGAGTAGGATTCACATCGACCATACTGGTCCATTTCTTGGCAATAAAATGTTTCTAGTCATTGATGCGTATTCCAAGTGGATTGATGCACATATTTCCACTGCTGCCACTTCCGCCTCAACCATTGAGAAACTGATGTTTACCTTTGCCACCCATGGATGGCATTGTGGTTTCTGATAATACTTCAAATTCCACCAGTGCTGAGTTTGAGGACTTTGTGGCACGAAATGGTATTGCGCATGTCAAAATTACTCCCTAGCACCCCGCAAACATATTGAGAGTTGGAGGATAGGGAACATGCAAATTCATCAGTTGGTGACGCACCAACTTCACTGCCCTCTCCACAGGCAGATCTCCATTTTCCATCACGGAATCAACGAAATAGACAAATGCAATCCCTACTGCTTGTTCTGGTCCTACAGGTACTCCTCACCGGTCGACAAAGGTTAATGACGCCCTTGTAAAGAGAATCCTCAGTCAAATGTTGAGGCTGTATTTCCAGGATGTCCAATGCTGGCAACTCTCCACCTGCTCTGCGTCGCTCGGCTTGGGTGCATAAACCCCGCGTCATCATGGACCTTTGAATTACTTCCCATTAGTTAAACAGGCTCGCACCATGATAGAGGAGGACGTTGGCAGTCTATGCAATGTACCCAAGTTCGTTTTTTGAGCAACTCGGTTTGTATTGTTAGATTCATGAGATTTTGAGGGGGAAGTGTAATGTACCCTGTATTGATGTAAATGTCACTGTAGTGCACGTCCGTTCAGCTCCTGGCAGTTTAGTAATGGCGTCGGAGCAGGAGTCCGTCTGAGCATTAAGCTTCTGTTTCCTTTGTTGCCCTCGGAGAGGAGAGGGTATTGCCGCACAGAATAAATATGATTTTCTCTGCAACCGTTGGTCCGATTGACAGGGAATTTCAAAATTTTCAATTTTTAATGATGATTATGACGTCATAGGTCACGTGGTATGGGCACCATCTTGGAAAAACCCAAAAGGTTTGCACCTCTATATCACCGAAAGCGTTGCAGAGAAAAAATTGAGACATGGCTTATTGTAAACAAATCTCCCATGTGGAATAACATATGTTAATGATGATGTCATAGGTGCCTCCATTATGACGTCATAATTCGACAAGCACAAAACTTCATCTGATCAAGATGAAATTTCTTGAGCATCATCTCGGGATAAATTGGTGGAGAAAAAAAAGATGACGTCATCAGTCATGTGGTTCGGCCGCCATATTTGCTTTAACACAAAAGCCTTAAAAACCACTGAAAACACGACCTGGCGAGGGTCTGCAATCTCCGATTGCTCTTTCTAGTTTGCCTTGTAATCCTTAGACTAATACAGATCTTTGACAAAAGCCGTCTATGCTTTCCAATCCTTTTGCTGCTGATACATGACAGCAATGTGTTTTCATAATCAGTCTCGCCCTCAAGGGGATGTCTGTCTTTCTGTCTGCAATATCCATTGCAGTGCCTCTGCCAGTCTGTCAGTCTGTCTGTGTTTCCATGTCTATAAATTTTCACTGCAACCACTTGTCTGATTGATGCGAAACTTCGAACATAGGAGGGACTCCCCACAAAGAATATTGTATTGATCACGCTTATGTCATATGTCACATGGTATGGCAGCAATATTAGATTAAAACGACAAATTTGGACAACTTTTTCTCTGGAAGCACTCAACGAAAAAAATTGAAACTTGGTATATGTCATCAAATCCCCATGGCAATATTTTAATGATCACGCTTATGTCATGGTATGGCAGCAATATTGGATTAAAGGGAAACATTTGGACATCTTTTTCTCTGAAACCGCTTAATGAAAAAAATTGAAAATGAAAAATGAATGAATGATCGTTTTAAGGCCATTTTCCCTGCTAGAGCGGGGGTTAGCCTTGCGGGCCCCATGAGCTCATGGTTCCCTGTTTAAGACAATGTTTTTTTATGGCCGGATGCCCTTCCTGACGCCAACCCTTGGTCGCCTCTTACGATGCGCAGGGATACGGTGTACCTATTCTAAATCGGGGTACACACCGTGATCATTCATCCCAGCAAGCTGGTACTCAATTTGCCGACCTCGGAAGGATGACAGGCTGTCAACCCCCCTGGCGTTAATTCAGCGATCGACTGGGATTCGAACTCGGGATCCTAGGATCCCAAGCCGGCACCCTAACCGCTAAGCCAGATTGAATCAAAATCTTTATCAAAATCCAATTTTAAAAAAAAATTCATATATCTGATCTTCTATCTGATGTGAATGAAAAATATAATTTGTGACATCATCAGTCACATGGTCTGACTGCCATATTGGATTGAAAAAAAAAAAAACGTAAAAAAATATCTTTCCAGAAACGCTAAAAAGATTGATGCTAAACTTTATACATATTGTCAAGGCCGTGGCTGATGAAAACCAGTCTTGGACGGGCAGCCGCACAGTTAACTCCGAGGCAGCAGTTCGAAACTTGGTGGTATTATTTTTAGCGCGGGTGAAGAAAATCAGGGTGCTTTTACCTCAGACGGCCGCCACAGGGTTTTATCCGAAGCCCAACACCATGCAAACAAGACACAGCAAAGAAAATGCACAATAATGGGTTTAATGAAATTAAATTACAGAAATAAAATGGATGGTGAGGTAAATCTATAATCCTAACTTGATACGTCTCCACTCAGACACAAAAACAGACAGGGGAATGATTAAAGAAAAATAAAACGATGTTCTTTTTATATCGGCCAGCACTCAGCTTGCTCAACGAGACTTTCAGGAGCTTGCTGGTCATCAAAGCTTGAAGCCCCACAGGCGGGAAGCGCTAAAAATGGCTGCTCCTCGGCGCCACAAAGGCAAGGTCCCTTCTGAGGGCAGGCCTCCCTCGGGTCCCTCAGCCGTCCAGGGAAGCACAATGCGGACCCACAAACCGCCACTAACACCTCGCGGTCACAAAAGTCCACCCAAGCTCTGAAAGTTCTCCCAAAAGGTGCACACGAGCCAGCCGCAGCTGAGAGCCAAAGGCAAAAGCGTCCGCCCTACACGAAGCCAGCAGCAGAGAGAGACCGAGACCAATTCTTCCCCCTCCCCTCTTCGCTCTCGAACCTTCCAGCTCTCTGACGTCACACTCTGTCCAATCGCCCGAGCGCTGTTCATCGCCCCATGGCTCCTTAACCAATCATGAGGCTCGGGGCGTGATCTCTCTGTTACGAGTCGTCGAGGGCGTAGTTTTGTCTCTTCGAGAATGTTCGCATTACGTGAACATTACAACGGCGGTCGTTGGGCGTGGGCTAAGCCCGATCGGCAAATGCGCTGGGTTTTTGTCGGCCTTGACGGTGTGGTGGCTAATGGAGCCCATTGCATGGCCGGCTGGATGATGTAAAAAAAAACAAAAAAACACACACACGGGGAAAATCACGAGGGCCAATTTCTCACTGGGGGATTAATCTTAAGCCCTGTCTCGTTAACACAAAAACCATGGCCCTTATGGTGACATGCAAACACTTAACCTGACAGGTTCCCTACTTATTACATTGAGGTTCTTCTTCGTGTCCACGGTCCATGCTAAAACCTATACGATCCTAACTCCATTATAATAATAATAATAATAATAATAATGCATTTATTTTATATAGCGCTTTTCAGGAAGCCCAAAGACGCTTTGACAGAGTGCAAAACATAACGCATAGCAAAACATAAAGACAATTGCAAAAAAAGAAGAATCAATAGGGAAATATTCAAAGCACAAAGGAGGGAGAAGGAGAGGAGATAGTCAGGGGTTAGATGCTGTGGGTTAAATGTTGAATGCAGTGTTGAACAGGTGGGTCTTGAGTGATGTTTTGAATGTGGTGAGTGAGGAGGAGTCTCTGATGGTGTGAGGTAGCGAGTTCCAGAGGGTGGGAGCAGCGATGGAGAAGGCCCTGTCCCCCCAGGATCTAAATTTGGTCCGGATGGGGGGGGTCAGGAGGTTGGTACCAGCAGAGCGGAGGTTGCGGGTGGGAGTGTGTCTGGAGAGGAGGTCAGCCAGGTAGGATGGGGCCAGGTTATGGAGGGCTTTGTAGGTCAAGAGGAGGATTTTGTACTGGATTCTCTGGGAGATGGGGAGCCAGTGAAGCTTGTAAAGGACGGGGGTGATGTGGTCACGGGTCCGGGAATGGGTGAGTAGACGGGCAGCGGAGTTCTGAATGTATTGGAGTTTATTGGTGATTGTTGAGGGTGAACCATAAAGGAGGCTATTGCAGTAGTCCAGACGGGAAGTGATGAAGGCGTGGATGAGGGTTTCTGCAGCCACAGAGGAGAGGGATGGACGGAGACGGGCGATGTTTTTCAGGTGGAAGAAGGCTGTCTTTGTGATCTGTTTAGTGTATTTGTCGAAGGAGAGGGTTTGGTCAAAGATGATGCCAAGATTCCGGATGTGAGGGGAGGTGGACACTGGGAAACCGTCGATGTTGAGGGCAAAGTTATGGGTGGACTTGGTGAGCGTTTTTGGGCCAATGATGATTATTTCAGATTTATCACAGTTAAGTTTGAGGAAGTTGATTTGAAGCCAGGATTTTATTTCAGTGATGCAGTTTGTCAGGATAGAGTGGGTGGCGGTGGAGATGGACTTGGTGGAGATGAAAAGCTGGATGTCATCGGCGAAGCAGTGGAATTGGAGACCATGACGGCGGATTAAGTGACCGAGGGGGGACAGGTAAAGGATAAAGAGGAGGGGGCCAAGAACTGAACCTTGGGGGACACCTTGGGGGAGGGGAGCAGTGGGGGATTTGCAGTTATTGATGGAGATGAACTGACGTCTGTCAGAGAGGTATGATTTAATCCAAGAGAGGGCAGTGCCGGTAATGTTAAAGGTGGTTTCAAGTCGGGTGAGGAGGATGGTGTGATCGATGGTGTCAAAGGCAGCGCTGAGGTCGAGGAGGATGAGAATGTTGAGGTTGCCAGCATCAGAGGAGAGGAGAAGGTCGTTGGTGATTTTGAGGAGAGCAGTTTCAGTACTGTGGTTGGACCGGAATCCGGATTGGAATGTTTCATACAGGTTATTGGCAGAGAGGTGATGCTTGAGTTGAGTGGCTACAGCGCGTTCCAAAACCTTTGACAGAAAGGGTAGGTTGGAGATGGGTCTGAAGTTATTTAGGGTGTCAGGGTTTAGTCCAGGTTTTTTCAGAATGGGGGTAACAGCAGCAATTTTGAGGGATGGTGGGACGATGCCTGTAGACAGGGAGGAGTTTATTGTTGCAATGATAAGTGGAGAAAGAGCAGGAAGGGAGGCCTTGACAAAGCTGGAGGGGATGGGGTCAAGAGTGCAGGTGGCAGTTTTCATTCCGATGAGGAGTTCAGAGAGGTCAGTAGGGGAGACTGGGGAGAATTGAGACAGGGGATGGCAGGATAAGGGGGGGCAGGTGGTTTGAGGGGGAGCGGGTGCGGCGGTGGTCAAGCTGTTGTAGATGTTTTCAATTTTGCGTTGGAAGAATGAAAGGAAGGAGATGCAGTTGTCTATTGTGAATGACTGGGTGGTGGTGTTCAGGGGGCTGAGGAGTTTGTTTATTGTAGAGAAGAGTGCTTTTGGGTTTCCGGAGCCAGAGTGGATAATTTGAGAGTAGTAGGCGGAGCGGGCGCGGGAGAGGGCATCTTTATAGTGTTGTATGTGGTCCTTGTAGGCCTGGGAGTGAACTGTGAGACCTGTTTTATTGCGGAGTCTTTCAAGTTGGCGAGCACGAGTTTTCATTAGGCGGAGCTCAGGGGTAAACCAGGGAGCAGAATGGGTGAAAGAAACTGTTTTGGTTTTTATAGGCGCAATTTGGTCAAGGCAGGAAGAGAGAGTGTGGTTGTAGTAGTCAGTGAGGTCAGAAGGGGTGTGGAGGTCAACGAAGGGAGAAGTGGACATTTTTTCAGAGAGGGTCGATGAGAATGAGGCAGGTGAAAAAGCGTTTAGCTTACGGAAGTTGATAGTGCGATAATGCCTTGGTGCTGGGGTGGGGATGTTGATGGTCAGAGTGATGGCTAGGTGGTCAGAGAGAGTGAGGTCGGAGCCAGAGAGATGGTGCAAAATTAGTCCAGTAGAGCAGACAAGGTCCAAAATGTGACCACGGTTATGGGTAGGAAAGTTGACATGTTGAGTGAGGTTAAAGCAGGTGAGTAAATCAGTGAAGTCAGTGGTTAGCGTGGAGTCAGTGGAGTCCATGTGGATATTGAAATCACCAAGGAGGAGGATTGAGGGGGAGAGGGAACATAGCTGGGTCAGAAAGTAGGAGAAGTCAGACAGGAATGATGGGTGTGGTTTGGGAGGGCGGTAGACAACAGCCATGACTGACTGTGTGTGACCAGAGAGTTTAAAAGCCAGGTGTTCAAATGATGGAGCAGATGAGATGGAGATGAGGTTGGTCTTGATGTCTTGTCGGTGAATAACGGCAATTCCACCACCTCGGCCCTCCGAGCGTGGTTTATTGATGTAAGAATATCCATTGGGTGTGGTGAGGTTGAGCGTGTAGTAGTCCAGTGGTTGTTGCCAGGTCTCAGTGAGACAGAGAAAGTCCAGTTTATTTTCCAGGATGTAGTCGTTCAGGATGAGGCATTTGTTGTTGAGGGACCGGGTATTGAACAGGGTGAGCTTGATGTTGTTTTGTACGGCGGGTATGAATCCAGGTGATTTGGCCAGGGTTCGCAGACAGGAGGTGCGATTTTGTGCGTTGTTGTGACCAGGTGTGTTGGGACGATGAGTGGGAGTGCGCTGAGCCGACCAGAGGATGGGGATGGAGTGACCTGATTGTAAATAAACAAACTTACGACCGGAGCCACGGTGAATGTACCTGGGTCGACGCAGGAGTCCATTCGATCTGATTGCAGAGATGCATGATGGGGTGGAGCGGGTTTTAAGCAGGAGAAGCCTTGCGGCAGAGTACCGCAGAGCCATGCCAGCAGGAGCGAAGGCAAAGCGAGCACGCGGCCAAGGGTGAGGAAGCGAAACAATCGACACAACCAACGGGAGTGGGCCCGAGGAAACAGCGATGGAGCCGAGCAGGTGAAGCCCGGAGCAGCAGAGCAGAGCCGGGACCGCGCAGAGGAAGACTCAATGGCCATAAATCCGCCACGACCACCAGGAAAGCAAGACACGGACAATGGTCCAGTCAGAGAAGCGGCGAGCAAACGACGCCAGCGTCCTCTCACGACCGGACCGGAAAACCGATTATGGCAATCGGAAAACCGATATGGCAACCGAAAACCGAAAACCGATTATGGCATGTGTTACGTGCTCCTCCCCAAACCCCGGTCATGGTGTACCTCCGAGCCCCGAGAGGAGTCAAGGCAGAAAGATGTGTTATTCTGTATGTCAAAGATCAATGGTGAAGCCACACCAATTGTTACCAACAAACAAATATTGTATTAAGATCACACAAGAATAACAGTACAACAACAATGGTAATCAATTGTACAACCAATATATATTTCCTATGATGGTACCATCAGGTTCGTACAATATAACTCACTGCTCCAAGTGAGCGAAAAGAAGAACATTTCCCAATGTCTCTATTCCGGCATCAAGCCCAAGTCGATCCACTCCAGCGATCGTCAGAATGATGTCCAATCGAGACCAGAATCCCGTTCGGATGACAGTCACAGTCCCGCTGCCAAAGCTGCGCAAAGGTGCCCTCAAGACGACTGGGAAATCACACCCTCGGGTATGGATGTTCCACGGCTCCAAATCGGCGAACCGCAGATTCCCCACTCAAAAGTCACGTGACACACGCACACCAGATTAACGTCTGAATGCGGTGAAAATGGTTGAAACGAAGTGAAAAACCTTGAGCGATGCGCAAAGCGCGCGAGTCAAAATGGCCGACGTCCCGTTCTCGTGGCGTAACGGCACTCCAACGATTCTCTTGGGAATCGACCTCAAAACCTGACACGCAGGTTGATCTGTCACAGCGATAACAACTCTGTCGCAGGAATCCCTTTCCCGGGAAACCCAAAGTTCACTCGTGACCCTCGTTCGCCAATCGCTCGCCCCAGACCTCGAAGCAGCTCAGCTTCTTGTCCAACTCACTCGCTCCGCCTTCTCTTCCTCTTCCTCACCGTCCGGTTCCGGTTTCATTTAAAACATTAACTTTTTTACCTTTTGAAAATAGTAATCTCTATTTCCCTCAAACGACAACAATAATAGTACATGGAATCAAAAAGGTTTACAGTGGATGAAAACCACAACAACGGAAGTGACGAATCCGTAACACATGTCATCACCTACCCCCACAAACATAGCAATATGATCAACTTTCCATGGGGAATATAGTTTTAATTTTTCTTCATGTTCATCTTCATTGACGCAATTTAGCCTTAATGTGCACAAAAGTGGTCTTTAAATACCATAATAATTAATCAATAAATGGCAATGTATGTGACATAATAGGGTGCATGGATGATATCGGCATAATAGTAACGTGTTTGGTTAAAGATGGTATTTTTGTTCAGAATGAGAGCGCGAGGCGAGATTATGCACTCTGTGAGTGCCATTCTAGTTTGAGGTTGGTGTTGTCTCTAGTTCATGTTGTCCAGATGCAAGTCTGTGTGTTCTTCCACTGTAAGGTCAAATTCCACAGATTGAACAGACCATCGAGGTAAGTATTCTAAATATGGCTGTGGTAGTACATAACGGCCTACCCCTACTTCTTTTTAAATATACCCCGTGGTATTCAATATCCACATACGTGATTGTCATCAGATGGTACAGCAACTTAACATCCCCTCTCAGGAATGGTGTACTCTTTGATCTAACATCGTGTGCAGTTGATGCAGTGCCAGCAGTAGTTTAGGCGGATATTTGGAATTTGGCCAGGATGCCAGCGATAAATCTCCTATTCTTCATCGAAAGGCACCGTGGGATCTTTAATGCCCACCAGCTGTTACTAAATAGACACAACACCGACGTCAACGTCCATCCAAGGAATGGCATATTCACTTATTATTCAGTGATTCAGAGCGTTATTGATTAAGATAATATGGTGTGCACATAGCACAGGCCTAATGAGCAAAATTACCTCTTCCTGTGCTTAAATTTCCTTCTATAATCTCATTAGTCTGAAGACAAAATATCTCCACCAAAATGTCTTTTAAGTGTTTGAATCGGACATACTCAGACAAAATGATATAACAATGGTACTGGCTACCAGGTAACATGTCTGTGTTTACAAACCAGGCTGTAGAAGCCTTGAGTGATTGATTGTAAGGACCATGAGCAGCATCAGGTGCTGGTTCAGCCTGACCGAGAGTGTGTGATCACAGTGCTGCCCACTGGGCCACTCTCTTAGGGAAATGTTGCCTCCATTATTTTACACCACACAAATTGCTGATGATTGTATGTTATTTTTCAGGGGTAATAAATACTAGTGAGATATATATATATTTCAGCAACTTGAATGAACTGATTTGTGCGGACAAGGGGGTAACCAAAGGAACCAAGGAGGAAGCTCCAGCCCCTCATCTCATTATGTATTCCGAGCACGCTCATTCAAACACACCGGACTGTCCCTCTCCCTCTCCTTTTGCCCCACTTTACCTTCTCTCTCTCACTCTCATCACTGTCACCATCATTTACTTGTCTCCAAATCCTAATTGTCATCTCTCTCACATCTCATGTTCACCCCCTTGTCTCGTCTTTGTCTCTCTCTTCTTATTGTTCTTGCTGTACCTGTCTTCTATGACCTCGTCACTATGATAACCAACATTTTCTTCTGATTGGATGATGGGACAGCTGCTCCAGAATCAGAGGAAATGTGTATATGTTCAGAAAAGGATCAGGGGTCACAGGTGGAAGGGTACGTATTTGTGTCTGTGGAAAAGGCCGGATGAATTTGGGATAATATTTGGAAGCAAATAATCCATCAACATAAAGTCAGGCAGGTTGCAGTCAAGGAGGTTGGGGTTCGTGGAGTAATTAGTTTGGGATTGTGTTTTGACCTCATTAACCCTCCTCTTTTGTCTATCTTCAGCATGTCCGGCCAACTGGCTGTGGATGAGCAGGCACCAGCCCCACCCATGAGGATGAACTCTGCGACACTGACCTCAGGGGTGGCGGGAGCATCTGGTCGTGACCCTCAAAGTAACCACAGCACCAGGCCCCTACCCTCGGCACCTGAGGAAAAGAACCGCAAGGCTCGGCTAATGTCCATCTTTCAGGACAAGAGTGAGAATATCAAAACACTTTATTTATTCCTTATTATTATTATTATTATTATTATTATTATTATTATTATTATTTAGATGAATGTCATTGTCTGCCTCATTATTCTTGGTTTTGCATTATTCGTTGACCTTAATGTACCTCTTTTGGTATTGCTTACGATTGATCCGGTTTCATTGATCTCTTTGTCCCTGACCTTATTTCACAGCGCTTTCATTTTAATATCATATCATTTTTCAAAAACAATGATTATAGTCATAGACCCTTGACCCTTTAACATGTATTTCTCCACCTCGATTAAATATAAAATAATTAATCCTCATTTTACATTAATAACTTCTCTATTTGACCCCGATTGCCACTATCAAATGCATTAATCTGGACTCCACTTCCTGTTTGGTTCCTCTTGTGGCCATGCCAGCATCCACACCCAGTTTTGATCCTACATAATCATTCTGAATGCTCCCTCTCCCTCTCTCCCTCTCCCTCTCTCTCCCACACCTTCTCTCCCTCCTTCTCTCCCTCGCTCACTCTCCCTCCCTCTCTCTCTCTCTCCCTCTCCGTCGCTCTCTCTCCCTCTCCGTCGCTCTCTCTCCCTCTCCGTCGCTCTCTCTCCCTCTCCGTCGCTCTCTCTCCCTCTCCGTCGCTCTCTCTCCCTCTCCGTCGCTCTCTCTCCCTCTCCGTCGCTCTCTCTCCCTCTCCGTCGCTCTCTCTCCCTCTCCGTCGCTCTCTCTCCCTCTCCCTCGCTCTCTCCCCCTCTCCGTCGCTCTCTCTCCCTCTCGCCATCTCTACCTCTCTCCCTCTCTCTCTCTCGCCCTCTCCCACGCTCCCTCCCTCTCCGTCACACTCTCTCCCACTCCCACTCTCTCCCTCTCCCTCTTTCCCTCTCTCCCTCTTTCCCTCTCTCTCCGTCGCTCTCTCTCCCTCTCCGTTGCTCTCTCTCCCTCTCCGTTGCTCTCTCTCCCTCTCCGTCGCTCTCTCTCCCTCTCAGTCGCTCTCTCTCCCTCTCAGTCGCTCTCTCTCCCTCTCAGTCGCTCTCTCTCCCTCTCAGTCGGTCTCGCTCTCTCTCCCTCTCAGTCGGTCTCGCTCTCTCTCCCTCTCCCTCTTTCCTTCTCTCTCTCTGTCTCTCTCCCTCTCTCGCTGTCCCTCTCTCCCACTGTCTCTCTCTCTCTTCCCCCTCTTTTGCTCTCCCTCTCTCTCCCTCTCTCCCTCTGTCTCTCTCTCACTGTCCCTCTCTCCCTCTCTCTCTCTCTCCACCTCTCACTCTCCTTCCCTCTCTCTCTCACCATCGGTTTTTACCCTGTAAGTGTCTGTTCTTAGATTGCTGGTATAAAAAGTAAAAATTTCCAGGTAGAAATGGGCACGTAGTTTATGTCATGTCAAGAGATTGTCCGCTGATTAGCCGAGTTGTTAAATGGAAAGCTCGAACAGCAAAACACCTATTCATGAACTTAACACTGTACTCGACTTCCTCCCCAGAGAAAAGCTTGCCCAAAGAGCGACCAGAGATTTCGCTCCCATCGGATTTTGAGCATACGGTTCACGTCGGCTTTGACGCCCTCACGGGAGAGTTTACGGTAAGCTTTGGGTGGAGAGGTATTCGAATGAAACGAGGATGACGTTTTGAAAATTCAACTTTGCAACATATGATCATGATCGGTGAATTTGTTGTCGAAAAGGGATTTATGGGGGGCAGCAAGGTGAAACGGGGAGAGTTTTGGACTCGTGCTAGTCAAGGCCCACATTGTGTCCTGCATACTTTAGTCTTGTAATGTAGCCATTTTCTATCGGTGTGATTCTTAGCAGATACAGATTAGCAATTGAAAGCACGTCCTCTTTATAGGAATAAAAGCACGACATTGTAGTTGTGATTTTATTTTTAACTATAAGCAAGGTAATCCATTCCGTGCTGTGCACATGTAGGGAATGCCGATGCAGTGGGCTCGCCTCCTTCAGATCTCAAACATCACACTATCGGAGCAGAAGAAGAACCCACAGGCAGTCCTGGATGTGCTCAAATTTTACGACTCAAAGGAGACGGTCAATCAGAAGTACATGAGTTTTACTTCTCTACCAGGTATGATCATCAGTCTGAGTTTAATTTCTTTGGTTTAAAAAAAAAAGAGGAATTTTGGGGACAGGAGAGAGTGGGGTGGGAGAGGAATTTGGATATGGGGGACCCAGAAATTAAATTGTTAGTTATGTGGGATTTCATGGGTTTATGAACGAACATCTGCTCTGTCGTATAGTCCTCAACTAGCAACGGTACCCGCCCTACGGGCGGGGCTTCAATTGGGAGGCCCAAATGAAAAGGCAAAATATCAGAAATTGAAGACTTTTTTAAATTTTAAACGATTCATAAAAACATCCGTTAAATCATATCAAACGCAAATCATCAAAATCTAAACAGTATCTTTAGAATTTCAATAAAAGCCACATCACTGTTCATATCGGTAAATATTATTCCATCGTCTTTCAAATCGTGATATCAACTGTACGCTTTTCTTTAGGGATTTAAAAAAAAAAGATTTTGTACCTCTTCTTCAACTTGGAACTTCAGGATAGACGACATTGCTGATAAAAGTTCCTTTTGACATAAAGTTTTGACATGTCATTCCATTTTTTAGCCACGTCGCAGACGCTGCTCATAGAGTGCCCTCTGCTGTTGTTGTTGTTCTTCTTCTTGTTCTTCTTCTTCTTGTTGTTCTTGCAGAGAAGACAAAACCTCAAAGCTCCACCCATTCTGGGAACCATAGCTCAACCCATTTTGGGAGAGGCTTCATATAAACAAATATCCACCATTTTATTAACTCGCATAGCTTTGAGGCCTGTTTTGTAGGCCCGTGGTGTCTTCCTCTCTCACACAGTTTTATTTCAAATCAAATTCGATATATCATTTCATTTTTCACAGTCGCTAACATAGTTTTAGACTCGGTTGAAAAAAAACGGGAAGAAAATCCGATGAAAGTTGCCCTTTATAGAACGAAATGAATTCTCAAAGGCCTGTAACTTCAAGTCCATTGAGATATTTTTTTTTTAAATCGCGGCATGGTCAGTCATACACCGCCCGAAATAACAGACGGGAAAATGCCGAGATATATAAAAAATTCGTCCATTTGATGACAATCGTCACGATGAAATATTTAATTTATACGTCGTCACAATAATGTGGAGAGAGGAGCATAGCTTCGTTCACGTGTCGCCACACACGGGAAATTGCCGAGATACATTTTTTTAAAATCGCGGCATGGTCAGTCATACACCGCCTGAAATAACAGACGGGAAAATGCCGAGATATATTAAAAATTCGTCGCCACACACGGGAAATTGCCGAGATATATTTTCACTTTGCACAAAAATAACATCAAGTAATCGAATCAATAGGAATGTCCTGTGCCTATAACATCAACGTTATAGGCACAGCTGCATCTAGGCATTGTGTAACATCGACGCGGCTTTTGTTTTAATTAAAACTTTTTGTACTTGTTTTCTTAAAGAAACGCGTACAGTTGATATCACGATTTGAAACACGATGGAATAATATTTACCGATATGAAGTGATGTGGTTTTTTAAAATTGACATTCTAAAAATACTGTTTAGATTTTGATGATTTGCGTGTGATATTTAACGGATGTTTATATAAATCGCGCCTCCAAATTGGAGCCCCGCCCTTAGGGCGGGTACCGTTGCTCGTCATATATAATGGCGATACAACAATTTTTACCGCTTTGCTTTGAAGAACGGGAATGAAGGGAGAGGAGCGTGTTAATATGTCTGTTTGAAGGCTTTGGGTGGTGAGGGGGCTTGAAGCCAGATTTTAATCTTACAGCCGCCATATTGGTGCTCACCGTCACTGCGATGCGAAGCGAAAGACGCATCAGAGCTGTCCCATTCACAATCGCTATGTCGTATGTACTCCCGATACGTGTTTCCTTCATTGTAAAAACGACCAAATCAACAGTTAAAAGGATTTTTTTTTTTTTTTTTGTATACTGAATCGAGGCTCGTGAAAGAGCTAACATTTACTTCACAAACAAATCAACCAGACAAACAAAACACACAAAAAGAGGGAGCGGAAAACAAGATGGGGAGAGAAGGGGAAGCACACAAACACAACATTTGAGAGCAGGGAGATGTGTGGAAGGGAGAGGGCTTGGGGGGAGGAGAAGGGGGGGGGGGTGGAGGGAGAAGTATAAAACACAAGGACACCAAGGACTTCCAGGACAGAAGTTGGTATTTCAAAAAAGTGGAATTGGGGTGAAATTAGCGGGGGTAGAAAAGATCAAGGTTTTGGATGGGGGAAGATAAGAGATTAGGTGTCCGATAGGTGTCACGGCCTTGAGCCGATTGGTTTTGAGGTTTTGAGCCGATAGGTGTCACGGCCTTGGCAAGATCGATGGAGACAGCGATCTGTTAGCGTATACACCGCCCAAATAGCTATGTGGAATTCTCTCATGTAGAGATTAAACGTCGTTTGAACTTTGGCCGAGGTCATTATTTACTTTTAATGATATTTACATACGAATGACGTTTAATGATGTTTATATTGGTTTTGAGTCGTCCTTTCCGCATATCTCGTGGGATTGTGAGTTGGAGAGATGGCCATGATGGCGGCGAGGGGGTTAGAATTCTCTCAAGCAGGGATTCAACCTGTGTCCTTATAAAAGGTCTTTGTCCGAGGTCACCGAGTCCGATTGGTGCAGCCGTGCAGCGATCGGTGCAGCCGTTTGTGTGGCACCCGGGAAAACAACTTCGTCACAATGAAAACATCGTCACAATGAACGTTATGCAAACGCGAATGTTATGCGGGATTCCAAACCTGAGAATGCTGGAGACCAAAGCTGAAATTGGGAAAACTAAATAGCCTATTTTACTCCTGAAGATCCCAGGATTACCCACCCAAAATATCGTTGCGATCGGTTCAGCAGTTTTTGCGGTTCCTTCTAATGGACAGACAGACAGACGGACTGACATTTGGTTAATTATAGTAAGATGAAGACCGCGCTAAAGATGAAGTGTTTGGGTTGAGTCTCTGTTTTAATATGAACATAAAGTCAGACCTCGACATTTGCAAGGGATTCGTTCCTGGAAAATGCCGTGAATGTCAAATCCACGAATGTGGGGGCATTGTTTGAATGAGGGGGTGGGGGTAGGTGTGGGTTTACTACAAGGTCTCGGCTAGTGGAAGAGCTATGACATAAAACAAATAAGGATACAACATAAAGGGAACAGCAGGAGAAAGGGGAAATGCCAACAGCAGGGCGGAGGGAGAAAATAGACGGAGACGGACAAACAAGGGTAGAAAACGATAAGTGGTAAGGGAGAACACAATGGGTGTTCAATATGAATACTGTCACGTCCCTGGGGTTAAGAGCTTTGGGTGACGGATGACCGAAACGAGCTTTAACTCCGAAGTGTATTTAGAACTTGGCGGGATTATCCTTTCGAGGGTGCGGGAAAGCCCGAAGCCTTACCTGATCGGACGGCCGACACTGGGTTAATCCAAACCCACAGACACCTACCGGACAAGCAAAATCCACAATACAAGAATGAAATGCAAAAATAAAGGATAATGAAAATAAATGCAAGAGACAACTAGAGGTTCCAGGGAACCTGAACTCAACTGGTCTATATCAACAAAAAATGATTTTTCAATATGGCCGCCCTGCCGCGCCCATTTTTGGGCGTGCATCGCCCAAATGCAATCCCAAAGTAGTTTATGTCTTAAAGATGCTGCATAACAAGTTTCATCACATTTAATCAATATTTGTGACTTTTAGAGCTGAGACGTCAAATTGTTTACAGACGACAGTCAGACAGACAGACGGACGACGGACACTGGATGTCGACAAAAACTCAGCTGGACATAGTCCAGTTGAGTTAAAAATGAAAGGCGAGGTAAAAACTAATATCCTAATTCAGACATCCCCACTCAGACTCGTATACAGTCACGTGAAAAAGTAAGTACACCCCATGTAAAGTTTTGACTTTTTCAACATATATCAACATACAGCTATTTGATCTTCATTTCAACAATATTGATAGATAAAGGTGATATAATATAACAAATATCATGAAACATTTACATTTTGTAGTCCATTGTATAATTTAAATAAACATAAATGCAAATTTCGTATGTAGAAAAAGTAAGTACACCCTTGGCTCTCATTGGTAGTATTGCCCCCTTTGGCAGAAACAACCTCAAGTAGGCGTTTCTTATAACTGTCTACCAGTCTCTGACATCGACTGGGAGAAATTTTTGCCCACTCCTCCATGCAGAATTCTTTCAGCTGTGCGATGTTTGAGGGGTTTCTTCTTCTTTCTTTGAATAAAATAAAATAAATAATGGCCTCTTATATAGTGCCAGCACTTATCTCTCTCAATGAGGTCGTGGAATAAAATGGCGGTTCAAGGTGGCCTGAAACCGCTCGCGCGGGAATCGCTCCAGCAATTGCGCGGAGGCGCTCTCCACAGCGCCACATACGTGAGGTAATTCGGGCGGGCGCTCCTCCTTTGCTCCCCACTCGGTCCGAAGCACCAAGAGCCCCACAAACTGTCACCCCCACCTTCTCCTCATGGTCCAACCGGCCACGATGGCTAACGCTGCTCTTTCTCAGCACCAGCGCACTGAACCAGAACAGCCGCAGCCAATCGACCCGAAGCACAAAAAACGACTGTCTGCCATGAAGCCAGGACCAGAAGAAAAAGAATGACGTGCTTCCTTTCTCCTCCAAAGCGCACAAACTATGACTCAGCCGAACAACAATGGCGAGCGCCCCGCTCGAGCCCACGAGCAAAATCGCACCTGCACGAAACAAAGGAAAATGGCACCCTTGTTGTTCGTGTATAGAGACCGAGTCAGAGCCACAGACTCCTTCCTTCCACGATCGCACAAGAGCCAGGAATGGCCAGGCCAGGGACAAAAAGCGATCGTCTTCCCTGAAAGTCAGCACGAGAGCCTGCCTTTTTTTCACCAGTGTCCCAAAAAGGCCAGCCCTCCAGTCACCGGCGCAAACCAAATATGGCCAACCTTCCTCCTCAAGCAAAAACCACAGAGCACCCGATGCTTTTGTCCAACTCTCCTTTTTACGACCCCAAACTTTCTTGCTCTCTGATGTCGCACCGTCCAAACACCGATCGCTACTCAATCATCCATCGCTCCGACAAATCACGAAACTTGGGGCATGGTTTCTCCATTACGAGTCGTCGGGGGCGGGCGGAGTCTAGTTGTCGTTCGGGAATTATGCTGGTTTTTGGTTAGCCCTGGCGGCGATGTGAGCGAATGAGTCCATCGCCTGGCCTGCTGAATTTGATAAGAACATTAGGGAAAAATCACAGGGGCCAATTACACACTGGGGTTTAGGAATCTTACACCATAGAATTAGTTAACACAAAAGCCACGCCACTCTTAACCTGAACATTTGCCCTGCTTTTGTACATCGAGATGGCTTCTTCCTCTTCTTATTCGTGTCATATGGTCCATACTAAAGCCTACACATTCTGAAATTTCCAAAGGTATTCCATGCCTACCCCCACAAACGTAATACATGTGAACACCTGCTTTGTCGCATAGTCCTCAATTAAGACCACGCTAAAGATGAAATGTTTGAGTCAGGTCTTTATTTTAAATGAAGATACACTCAGCCCCCTACATTTTCGAGGGATTCGTTCCTGGAAAATGCCGTGAATGTCAAATCCACGAATGTGGGGGCATTGTTTGAATGGGGAGGGAGGGGGGCTAGTGTAAGACTAGACTACATGGTCTAGGCTCATGTAAGAGCTATGACATAAAACAAATGAAGATAAAACATAACAAAGGGAACAGCAGGAGAAAGGGGAAACACCAACAGCAGGGCGGGGGGAGAAAATAGATCGAGACGGACAAACAAGGGTGAGGGGTAAGGGAGAACACAATGGGTGTTCAAGATGGACACATAAATAAATTTTTTGGGAGCATTGGGGGTGGTTTAACAGCTGTAGAAAAGATCATGATTTTGGATGGGGGGTGACGAGGTAGTGGTGAACAGCTGTCTTGAAGACCTGGAGGGAAGGATGAGATTGAAGAGAGTATGGAAGGTGGTTCCACAGGCAGTCAAAAAAAAGAGGAATAAATGAGTGGAACTGAGCAGTGGTTCTGGATTAAGAGAGAGAGAGCAGGTTTCTGTCGAAGAATTCCCGGGCTGAATTAATATCAGTGGTGGTGGAGATAGGAGACCAGTCTTGATCTGTTAAAAAAACATTTTTTTTAACTGCGACGATGCGACGCGCGAATGTCGAAGCAGGTCACATGTTAGGAACCGCGAATAGGCGGGGTCTGCGAATGTTGGGACCGCGAATGCTAAGGTCCGACTGTATTGCAGTCGCCATACATATTCGCACATTCATTTTTTTCTTTCCTTTTTGTATACTAAGTCTAGACTCGTACAAGAGCTAACATACATAACATATAAACGGAGCGGGAGACAAGAAGGGGTGAGAGAGGAAAGCACAACATCAGCAGGGAACAGGGACATGGGGAGATCCGTGTAAGGGAGAGCCTGGGCGGTTTACATGGGATAAACAAGATGGACACTTACAGGGACTTTCAGGAAAGAAAACAGAGAATTTGAAGGAGGTGGGTTTGGGCCTTGGGGTGTATTAACAGGGGTAGAGAAACGATCATGGTTTGGGAAGGGGGAAGATGAGAGATGGTGGTGAACAGCTGTTTTGAAGACCTGTAGGGAAGAGTGGGATTGAAGAGAGTGTGGGACTTTGTTCCAGAGGCGGGAGAAAAGAGGAATGAAAGAGTGAAGGTGAGCAGAGAGTCTTGATTTTGGAAGTTTCATTTAAGGGGGTTGCTGGCAGATCTTGTGCATCCTGCAGCAATATTGTTGGGGGGTGTGAAGTGGGGAGGGGGGATGGAGCACAGACAGAGAAGGGGGAGCTAGGCCGGAGAGGAGTCGGTAGAAGACAGAAAGACCACCAACCTACCTGCGGTGAGAGAGTGAAAGGCCCTCAGAATCGGCTTCATCACGGGAGATTCCAATGATTCTGAAAGCCTTGATTTCTACAGCATGAAGCCGAGCTAGGTGTGAGGCAGGAGCACCAGCGATGTGGTGGGGGAGAGCATTACTTTATCAAGCTGCGGATGAAAGCTCAGTCGTGCCAAGGAAGTCCTTTGCACGACGTAGGATGCCCAGACGGCGACTGGCTTTGGAGGCCAGCTTTGAAATGTGGTTTTCCCAGGAAAGATCATGGCTGATAGTGAGACCCAAAAGCTTGAGTGGCATAACTTCTTCGGGAGGATTTTTTTTTTTTTTTTGTTTTGTATACAAGATCGAAGCTCGTGAAAGAGCTAACATTAATCACACAAAAAGTTAAACCGACACACAAAACACAAAAAAGAAGGGGAGCAGCAGACAAATGGGGAGAGAGGGGGAAGGACACAAACACAACATTTGAGAGCAGGGACATCGGGAGGACTTGGGGGGAGGTGGGAGAGGTATAAAACATATGAACACTGCAAGGACTCTGGGGTGAATTACCGGGGGTAGAAAAGATCAAGGTTTTGGATGGGGGAAGATAAGAGATGGTGGTGAACAGCTGTTTTAAAGACCTGGAGGGAGGAGTGGGATTGAAGGGAGTGGGGGAGTTTGTTCCAGAGGCGGGAGAAAAGGGGAATGAAAGAGTGAAGGTGAGCAGAGAGCCTAGATTTTGGCAGTTTAACCATAAGAGGGTTGCTGGCAGATCTTGTGCGACCTGAAGGAATATTGGGGGGACAGAGCACAGAGAGAGCTGGGGGAACAAGGCCGGAGAGGGGTCGGTAGAAGACAGAAAGACCACCAACCTGCCTGCGGTGAGTGAGTGAAAGGCCCTCGGAGTTGAGTTCATCGCAGGAGATTCCAATGATTCTGAAAGTTCAGAAAGTAGATGTTCAGAAAGTAGATGGGAGGGATGGGAGGTAATTGGGGGTGGGAGGATGGGAGGGATGGGAGGTAAAGGGGATGGGGATGGGAGGTAAAGTAGATGGGAGGTAATTGTTCAGAAAGTAGATGGGAGGGTTTTCCAGACGTTCTTTTCGGAGAGACGTAGTGAGAGTGTGAGATTTGTCAGGATTGATAGACATGTTCCACTTTATGCTTCCATTTCAAACTGTGCTTCCATTTCAAACTGTGCTTCCATTTCAAACTCTGCTTCCAGTTCAAACTGTGCTTCCAGTTCAAACTATGGTGCTAGTTTTAGCACCGGTTTCTCATCCTACAATGCTGCCATGATTAGCTGAGTGGGTTTGCTTCTGTTTGCATCTTATTGTTTCCTTTTGTTTGATTTGAGGCTAACATTGATCAACGATGAGCACACTAGCGATGTGAGAGAGACTTCTCAGTGTCACTTTGGTGGTTTCTCATTACGTTTGGACAAGAGGGGATTTCTTTGTAAGCTTTTCCAAAAATGCGGGGATTTTTTATAGCATGCAGTGGATAATAATAGACAAATTGAGTGATCAATATTCTTGGCTCTTGATTGGAAACACACATTACACCGACTTGATGAAGAACAGTCATATTTTCACAATACCAATTCGCCTTGTGGCCATAAAGGCCTGCAGGCGTTTTTAGTTTGTTTCACACAAACGTATTCCCTTTAGCAGATGTGAGAAGAGAGTCAAAGGGTAAGAAAAATGCACATTAACACCTGCAAATAAATCCGTCGATACCATTTTCCACAAGGCTGTGTATTCGAGCACCCGCTGGTTCCATTGCTTCTGTTTGCGGAACAAGTGTAATGAACATGTCACCTGTGCTTGTATTCTATTTGTTTAATATACATGGTCCAGGGAACAAGTATTCCCATTATCTGTGATCAGAGTAGATTTATCAGTTCATCACAAAGTGAATTTCTAGCAACGATTGCTTCACCGAATGACTCAAAGCACTATTTTAAAGATCACCCATAAAGTGCTCACAATATTACTCTAATTCACCAAATGTCCGTCCGTTCAAAGGTACCGCAAAAACGGCTGAACCGATCGCAACGATATTTTGGGTGGGTAATCCTGGGATCTCCTGGAGTAAAATAGGCTATATTGTTTTTCCAATTTCAGCTTTGGTCTCCTGCATTTTCAGGTTTGGACTCCCGCATAACGTTATTTTCCCGGGTGCCGCACAAACGGCTGCACCGATCGCTGCACGTCTGCACTGCACGGCTGCACCGATCGGACTTGGTGACCTCGGACAAAGACCTTTTATAAGGACATGGGTTGAATCCCTGCTTGAGAGAATGCCAACCCCCTCCCCGCCATCACGGTCGTCTCTCCAACTCACAATCCCACGAGATATGCGGAAAGGAAGACCCAAAACCAATTATCTTCTTTTTGATTCATATATAAACATCATTAAAAGTAAATAATGACCTCGGCCAAAGTTAAAACGACGTGGGTTTAATCTCTACATGAGAGAATTCCACATAGCTATTTGGGCGGTGTATACGCTAACAGATCGCTGTCTCCATCGATCTTGCCAAGGCCCTAACACCTATCGGCTCAAAATCCTTTTAACTGTTGACTTGGTAGTTTTTACAATGAAGGAAACATTAACAATGTTGTTAAAAGTTTATTTTGTGATTAATTTGTGATTGGAGTAATGTTGTTTGGAATGAAAAAAGATATCGAGTTCAAGTAAATGACGACATGCTGTGATGATTTCTACTTTCTAAATCTGAACTTCGCGGATCCCCATATGCAGATTCGCCATGGACCCACGATCGATGTTTGTTTGCGAATGGGTATGTTTGTCATGGAAGTCCTTCACGAACTTGCTGTCCATGTCTGATGTGCGACTGAGGGTGCTACAGGAATGTGGAATTTATTGGTGTCATGCTTTAGCATTCGCTGTATCTGCGTTGCCTGTTTGCTTCCGGCCTCCCACCTGTGCGTAGCACGTGTATCTCACTAGTAATGAGAATGGAGGGAATCGACAAAACATTGATCAAAGTATGCTAACCATCATGGAAAACGAGAGCTCACGTTTCGGGCATTAACCCTTTGTTGGAACAAAATAGGTGACGGGATAGGGCCGAGGGATGATATCAGGTGGAATGGGGTCAGGAAGAACTTGGGGGTGATAATGACTCAATCTGACAGAGAAAATCATGGTGCAGTGGTGTTAAAGTCAAGAAGATTGAGACGGGTAGAAAAGGGGAAATATTGCGGAAACAAAAGGAAGATGTTAAACAAATAAACCAAAGCAACTTTAATAGCCCCGAGTGGGCTGACGGTCATCTCCTGAGGCTGTAGTTCAGATACCTTACTGATTTGGAGGATCCCCCTTGGACACCCTTGATCCTCTGGGATGCCCCCCTGATCCAAAATCGAAAATTCCAAGACTGACTGATCCTGTGGACCATCGAGTAGAAGGGCTTTATCGGGTACCAGAGAAATTGGTTGGTAAATAAGGGACGAGCAGGAATCAAAACTTTGGGGAGTAACTCCCCCCCCACCCCACCCTCCATGAACCAAAATCGAAAGATTGAAGCAATTGTGTGGGCTGCTGTCTTGTATTCATGCGTCAAGTTTCAGAACGCTCAGCCAGGTGATAAGAGAGGAGTAGAAAATAGTAAAATGTTAATGGATATCCGCACATCAAGACCCATTTTATAAGTTTATCTCTTCGAGAATCGAGTTTAGATGACAAAAAAGTAATGAAGAAAAGCCACACACACACATATATACACAATGGCATCCATTCATCGACGTAAGATGGTGGATATGCAGCACTTCTTGGTGAGGTCGGTCATGAGGTCTTGTGAGGTCTTGGTTGAGGTGGGGTGCCCCCCCCTCCTCTTCCCACGCCTCCTCCCCCCAAGCCCTCTCCCTCCCACACATCTCCCTGCTCTCAAATGTTATGTTTGTATGCTTCCCCTTCTCTCCCCATCTTGTCTTCCGCTCCCTCTTTTTATATATTTTGTTTGTCTGGTGGATTTGTTTGTGAAGTAAATGTTAGCTCTTTCACGAGCCTCGATTCAGTATACAAAAAAGAAAAAAAAAAAGTGTTACACTTCCGTTAGTGACTGTACAAGCCAATTGGGAGTGACGAGTCTACCACAGGTGCTACATCTGAAGTAGTCAGTGAGGTTGGCATCTTCTGTAGTTGTGGGATGATGTTGTTTGCGGCTAATAAGGTTTTTTTTTTGGTGGGGGGGAGGGGGGGGAGGAAGAGGGGTGGGGGGGAGGGAGAGGGCTGGGTGGGGGGGAGGGAGAGGGCTGGGTGGGGGTAGGGGGGAGGGAAAGGGTACACGGTACAAAACAAATTGACACAACAAGGAATTTCAGGAATGAAGTCGTAGATTGAAGGATGTGTGGATTTGGGGTGTATTAAGGGGGTAGAAAAGATCAAGGTTTTGGATGGGGGAAGATAAGGGATGGTGGTGAACAGCTCTTTTAAAGACCTGGAGGGAGGAGTCGGATTGAAGGGAGTGGGGGAGTTTGTTCCAGAGGTGGGAAAAAGAGGAATAAAAGAGTGAAGGTAAGCAGAGTCTTGATTTTCGCAGTTTCACCAGTAGAGGGTTGCTGGCAGTTCTTGTGCGTCCTGCAGGAATATTTGGGGGACACAACACAGACAGGGCTGGGGGAGCTAGGCCAGAGGGGAGTGGCAGAAGACAGAAAGACCACCAACCTGCCTGCGGTGAGAGAGTGAAAGGCCCTCAAAATCAGCTTCATTGCGGGAGATTCCAATGATTCTGAAAGCTTTGGTTTCTACAGTGTGAAGCAGAGCTGGATGTGGGGCAGGAGCACCAGCCCAAAGTGGAGAGCAGTATTGCATTGAGCCACAGATGAAAGCTTTGTATGTGGTGAGGAGCTCAGGTGTGCCAAGGAAGGACTTTGCATGACGGAGGATGCCCAGACGGCGACTGGCTTTGGAGGCCAGCTTGGAAATGTGGTTTTCCCAGGAAAGTTCATGGCTGATAGTGAGACCCAAAATCTTGAGCGACAGAACTTCTTCAAGAGGATTGTTGAGAAAGTAGATGGGAGGGTTTTCCAGATGCTCTTTTCAGAGAGACATAGTGAGAGTGTGACATTTGTCAGGATTGAAAGACATGTTCTACTTGTTTGACAAGTTTGTGATTTTGTCCAGGCCTGCAGAGAGTGAAGAGGCTGCTGCCTGCCGATCTGAGGGTTGGGATATGGAGCGGCAGAGAGTGGAGTCATCAGCAAAGAGATAGAGAGGATTTTCCAGAGAGTCGGAAAGATCATTGATGAATACCAAAAAAGCACAGGGCCCAGAACATTGCCTTGAGGAACTCCAGCCTGAACAGGAAAGGGAGATGAGAGAATTCCATTCAGCGCCACACGTTGAGTGCGACCGGAAAGGAAGTCCGCAAGCCATGCGTGAAGATTTCCATGGATACCATAGGAGGAGAGTTTGGTGGGCAGAGCGGGTGCCAGATCGTATAATATATTGTTGCGGATCCCGGGTTTGTCGACGTACTAAGGGGAGTTTATTACCCCGCTCCCCCTCAAACTCCGGGTCCACGCAGGCCGCCGACCACGATTAAGCTTGTGATCGACGGATTGCTAAGCAATTTCAACCGCCAATATCCCAACCACGCGCCGAAGCATTTGCTGGTCAAATAATCCCAAATACCTTCAAGACACGCAGCCGAAGAAACCGGGGGTTAAACCCTCGTTTCCCACACTTTATTGCACGGTGTGGAAAGCGGCGTTACCTGACGTGATTTATGGACCTGATTCTAGCCAAATTCGGTCTCGGACGATGTTAGGCCAATGGAGAAAAGACGTACCTGAACAGGTTTGAAAGTAACAACAAAAATGTACAGCCTTTTATTTACAAGGCACAGAGAAAAAGATACGAAGATGCAACCTTATCAATTCCTTACCTAATTAAACCCAACAGGCGCCTTCACACACTCACACACGGGGAATCACACACACCGGTTAATTCTCGTACCGATGTACCTGCTAGGATTGACTCGAGGGTGGCCGCTTGGTGTGCGCAGTGCGCAGCTCGATCCTCGAACTGGACGTGCAGCCTGGGTGAAGTAAGGTCCGAAAGGCGAACCGCCGCCTCAAAGTCGGCACGAACGACAGGTTGAAGCGCAGGTTGGACGAGTTTCAGCTCGGATGAATTGCTGCCCAGGAAAGATGAACCATCACTTCGGACAGCCAGCTTCGAGCAGAATCGTGGGAGAGGTCAACGCCAAGAGAGCGAGTTCGCTTGCAGGTCAGAGAAGGCGGCCGGATCAGAGCGAGATCAACACTTGCAGGTCGGTGAAAAGACAAAGGGCGTCGGCGAAGCAAGAGGGGTCGTCGGCGAAGAAAGAAGAGCGTCGGTGAAGCAAGAGGGGGAAAATGCGATGGGTTGGGTTTTTTAATCAGACCCGAAAAGCTTCCAGAATGTTCCACAGACTCCCATTGGCTGAGGTTGGTCACATGCATGCATTCAATCCTTCCTCCCCCGAGGAAGGTTTCATTCCTCCTTCCCTCATTCGGGGAGGTTTCACAACCCATTGGCCGCTTGCTGGGGACGTGTCCTTTGCCGTTTGTTGGTCACATGCCTGTGCTTTTGCCCACGCCTTCCTGCACATTAAAATGTCTTCCGAAAACCACACGGAGGTTTGAAATCCTGCCTAAATCAACGCATATTTGGTCTCGATTATTACACAATGGAAAGGGGGCTAAACTTTGCATTCAATGAGAAATAACTAACTACTGCAGGCTACATATTGTCATGCAATTAACTATAGGGGGTTTGTCTGTATGGCAAAACCGCAACAATATATGTTTGTTATATCAGTTAAATATATATGTTGGTTAAAAAAGCGATTGTTTTTATTAACCGTGGTTTTAGCGATTGCTTAAATGTGTGTGTGTGTGTGTATATATATATATATATATATATATATATATATATATATATATATATATATATATATATATATATATATATACTGTATATATATATATATATATATATATATATATATATATTTATATATATATTATATATATATATAATATACACACGACCTGTTTCTCTATTCGCAGAAAAGTGTCTCACAAATTTGCGTCTTTGTTTCTATTTGCGGCCATGTTCTGTGAAATCGCGGTGTTTTTCCCTAGTCGCGGCCGTGTTCTGCGAATTCGCGGTTTTTCAGAGGCGCAAAAAAAAAATTCATAACCCGCTAGCTTGACACATTTATAAAACCCATCTTTCACCAGCCATGTATAAAGCAGCTGAACACACACTACCGGTCAAAAGTTTTAGAACACCAAGTTTTCCAGTTTTTATTGAAATTTAAGCAATTCAAGTCCAGTGAATAACCTGAAATGGTACAAAGGTAAGCAGTAAACTGCTCGAGGTTAAAAAAAAAGTTTAGGTTTGCAAAAACGGGAAAATAATGTAAATTGCACAGTTGTATTGTAAAAAAAAGGCCTTCTTCAGGGAACAAGTAATGGGTTAACAACTTACAGCTGTTCTGCAGCAAAGTAAGTAAATTAAGCCTTGAAAGTTGATGCAAACAATTCCTACAGGTGTCCCAACCTCTGCTGATTACTTGATTACAAACCCCCTGTCTGTATCAAAGCAGTATTGGAACAGACTGTTATTACACCCTCTGAAGCGTTATTTGGACAATATTGCACTGCAGGAAGTAGTATATTGGAAACTGGAGGAAACTCTGACAGGAAGACGCCTGGAAGACCCAAATCCACAGCAGAATCAGAAGCCAAGTTTCTGAGAGTCAACAGCTTGCGTGATAGGCGGCTCACGGGACAACAGCTTCAAGCACAGCTTAACACTGGTCGAAGTAAGCAAGTCTCAGTTTCAACTGTGAAGAGAAGACTTCGAGCTGCAGGTTTGCCCTGTCGAGTGGCAGTAAGAATGCCATTGCTAAGATGGCAAAATAAGTAAAAGAGGCTTGCCTGGGCCATGAAGCACCGCCAGTGGACTACTTAAGACTGGCAGAAGGTCTTATGGACCGATGAATCAAAATTTGAAATCTTTGGTTCATCACGCAGGGTTTTTGTATGCCGTCAAGTAGGCAAAAGGATGGTTCCTCAATGTGTGACACCAACTGTCAAACATGGAGAAGGAAGCGTGATGGTCTGGGGCTCTTTTGCTGGATCCAGAGTCGGCGACTTGCACAGAGTGACTGGCACCCTGAACCAAAAGGGCTACCACAGCATTTTGCAGCGCCATGCAATACCCTCTGGTATACGCATAGTTGGTCATGGATTCATGCTACAGCAAGATAATGACCTGAAACACACCTCCAGGCTATGTCAAAACTACCTTCGAGGAAAAGAACAAGACGGTAAGCTTCAAATCATGAAATGGCCAGCACAGTCTCCAGACTTAAACCCCATCGAGCTGGTTTGGGATGAACTGGACAGAAGGGTGAAAGCAAAGCAACCTACAAGTGCAACACATTTGTGGGAACTTCTGCAACAGTGTTGGGAAGAACTTCCCGAACAATATTTGATTTCCATTGTAGAAAGAATGCCACGAGTGTGTTCGGCGGTTATATCTGCAAAAGGTGGCGACTTTGCCGAGTCAAAAATTTAAATTCAATTTTGTTAAACAAAATGATTCTATGATTTCTTTTTTTTTATCTCAAATTGTTTATTTGTTCTATGCTTAATTTCAGAGTACATTGAGAGTACAAAAGTACAAAACTTATCTCCTCCCTCATTTTTTAACATGTCGAATGGAAACTTCAGAATTAGGTTCCCCGTGTCTGACTGCTAAAATGACCCTTTGAAATTTGCGATAGGTAACATGGTTTGGCAGCGATAAATAATTCAACGGCAATCTTAAAAACCTTTTAATCTATTGAACTGCTTCATTGATCGACGTGAAACTTTAAAGCAATGCAGAAGGGGTCAAGTGGAATAAGTGTGTAAAATTTCAAAATGATGATTGGTTGTTGGGTTTGGCAGCCATAAATAATTGAAGGGAAATGTTTAAAAAATAAAATTCTGTTGAACCGCTTGATCAATAAACGTGAAACTTTATACTAATGTAAATGTCGTCAAGTGGAATAAGTGCTTACAATTTCAACATGATTGATTGTATGGTATGGAAGGTAGCAGTTGTTATTGTGTGTAGAAGATTTATCTTCTCCAGCCATGTGACTTTTCGGTGTAGCTTTCATTATGATCAAGGTGGGGTTGTATGAAAGGAAGGCTGTAACAAAGCGGGGTTGTATCAAAGTGTGTCCGATGAAAGCAGGGTTGCATCATAGCGGGGTTGCATCATAGCGGGGTTGCATCATAGCGGGGTTGTATAAAAGCGGGGTTGTATAAAAGTGGGGTTGTATCAAAGTGGGGTTGTATCAAAGTGGGGTTGTATCAAAGTGGGGTTGTATCAAAGTGGGGTTGTATCAAAGTGGGGTTGTATCAAAGTGGGGTTGTATCAAAGTGGGGTTGTATCAAAGTGGGGTTGTATCAAAGTGGGGTTGTATCAAAGCGGGGTTGTATCAAAGCGGGGTTGTATCAAAGCGGGGTTGTATCAAAGCGGGGTTGTATCAGAGCGGGGTTGTATCAAAGCGGGGTTGTATCAAAGCGTTTCCAAGGAAAGCGGGGTTGTATCAAAGTGGGGTTGTATCAAAGCGTGTCCAATGAAAGCGGGGTTGTATCAAAGTGGGGTTGTATCAAAGCGTGTCCAATGAAAGCGGGGTTGTATCAAAGTGGGGTTATATCATAGCGGGGTTGTATCATAGCGGGGTTGTATCATAGCGGGGTTGTATCAAAGCGGGGTTGTATCAAAGCGGGGTTGTATCAAAGCGGGGTTGTATCAAAGCGGGGTTGTATCAAAGTGGGGTTGTATCAAAGTGGGGTTGTATCAAAGTGGGGTTGTATCAAAGTGGGGTTGTATCAAAGTGGGGTTGTATTCAAGCGGGGTTGTATCAAAGTGGGGTTGTATCAAAGCGTGTCCAATGAAAGCGGGGTTGTGTCAAAGTGGGGGTTGTATCAAAGCGTGTCCAATGAAAGCGGGGTTGTATCAAAGTGGGGTTGTATCATAGCGGGGTTGTATCATAGCGGGGTTGCATCATAGCGGGGTTGTATGAAAGCGGGGTTGTATCAAAGCGGGGTTGTATCAAAGTGGGGTTGTATCAAAGTGGGGTTGTATCAAAGTGGGGTTGTATCAAAGTGGGGTTGTATCAAAGTGGGGTTGTATCAAAGTGGGGTTGTATCAAAGTGGGGTTGTATCAAAGTGGGGTTGTATCAAAGTGGGGTTGTATCAAAGTGGGGTTGTATCAAAGTGGGGTTGTATCAAAGTGGGGTTGTATCAAAGTGGGGTTGTATCAAAGCGGGGTTGTATCAAAGCGGGGTTGTATCAAAGCGGGGTTGTATCAAAGCGGGGTTGTATCAAAGCGGGGTTGTATCAAAGCGGGGTTGTATCAAAGCGGGGTTGTATCAAAGCGGGGTTGTATCAAAGCGGGGTTGTATCAAAGCGGGGTTGTATCAAAGCGGGGTTGTATCAAAGCGGGGTTGTATCAAAGCGGGGGTGTATCAAAGCGGGGTTGTATCAAAGCGGGGTTGTATCAAAGCGGGGTTGTATCAAAGCGGGGTTGTATCAAAGCGGGGTTGTATCAAAGCGGGGTTGTATCAAAGCGGGGTTGTATCAAAGCGGGGTTGCATCAAAGCGGGGTTGCATCAAAGCGGGGTTGCATCAAAGCGGGGTTGCATCAAAGCGGGGTTGTATCAAAGCGGGGTTGTATGAAAGCGGGGTTGTATGAAAGCATGGTTGTATCATAACGGGGTTGTATCAAAGCGAGGTTGCATCAAAGCATGTCCAATGAAAGCTGGGTTGTATCAAAGTGGGGTTGCATCAAAGTGGGGTTGCATCAAAGTGGGGTTGCATCAAAGTGGGGTTGCATCAAAGTGGGGTTGCATCAAAGCGGGGTTGCATCAAAGCGGGGTTGCATCATAGCGGGGTTGTACCCTAGCGGGGTTGTATCAAAGCATGGTTGTATCAAAGCATGGTTGCATCAAAGTGGGGTTGTATGAAAGCATGGTTGTATCATAACGGGGTTGTATCAAAGCGAGGTTGCATCAAAGCATGTCCAATGAAAGCTGGGTTGTATCAAAGTGAGGTTGTATCAAAGCGAGGTTGCATCAAAGCATGTTCAATGAAAGCTGGGTTGTATCAAAGCGAGGTTGCATCAAAGCATGTCCAATGAAAGCTGGGTTGTATCAAAGCGAGGTTGCATCAAAGCATGTCCAATGAAAGCTGGGTTGTATCAAAGCGAGGTTGTATCAAAGCATGGTTGCATCAAAGTGGAAGCGTACTTCCATCAAAGTGGAAGCTAACCGTAACCCTAACCCTAACACCTCGGTTTCAGGATTGCCTAATTATTCCAGTGCCATTTAACTATCCATGTATGCCTTTTCTCAACTTTAACCCCACGCATGCATCGTACACTGTGAAAACAGCCAGCTTAGGGGTGGCACAATCGGAGATGTAAATACCCGCTTAATTTTTTTTTTTTACGCATTAATGGAAGTCTAAGTTTTAACCATCATTTTTTTTTGTACCCTTTCTATAGATGTCACCGATTTAACGATGGAAAATCATTCTGCTCGGTTTTTTTTTTTGCAATTAACCAATACCTGTAACTGGTATTGTAATGTTTGAACAACATATTAACATTGATGGAAAACACCTTAACATGTCAGAAAAGTCCAAACTTTGAAAGAATGGTGAGCAATTTTCTGACCTTCCAGGCTATTATTTTGTGGTTGATCATGTTTTTGAATAACATCTTTGTAGAAGCATAGTTCTGGTTCTACACAATAATATCCCATCATCGTAGCACTGGCAGAAGGTCTTATGGACCGATGAATCAAAATTTGAAATCTTTGGTTCATCACGCAGGGTTTTTGTACGCCGTCAAGTAGGCAAAAGGATGGTTCCTCAATGTGTGACACCAACTGTCAAACATGGAGGAGGAAGCGTGATGGTCTGGGGCTCTTTTGCTGTGGGGTGGGGCCTGGTGTTGGGCTAGCGGCTAGGGTGCCGGCTTGGGGTCCTAGGATCCTGGGTTTGAATCCCGGTCGATCGCTGAATTAACGCCAGGGGGGTTGACTCAGCCTGTCATCCTTCCGAGGTCGGCAAATTGAGTACCAGTTCACTGGTAATTCCCTGTTTGTCGTTAAAGGCGGCAAAAAGGGTTGGCGTCAGGAAGGGCATCCGGCCGTAAAACATCGCTTCAAAAAGGGGACCAAAAAACAACAACAACCACGGTTCCCGAAAAAGGCCAACCCCCGCTTTGCGGGGAAAAATGGCCTCTAAAGGTGGTTATTTTTTATCGTAGCGCATAATTGTATATTCCCAATGCAAATCCTCCATTGTTTTGGATTTTCACACCGTCATCAATGCGTGACGAGTGATACTTTCTCTGGACATTGTCATATCTGTTTTACGGTTATCCGCTCGTTTTATGTTGAACATGTTTAATATTTGCCCATTTTGCAGATCGGGCACCGACCAACCGCACGTCCAACCCTAATCTGGTAAGATCACAGACGATGCTCGCCTCTAAGCAAGCATTTACTCTCGAGCTTCTGCTTCAACCGCAGTTTCAGAAACTTTTGGCACTTATTGTTACTTCAAAACTCCCTTCCTTTCTCTCCTAAAGTTGCGGAGTAGAAAGGTCTCTGAGCCTCCACCTGCCCCTCCGTGCTCTGAGGACGAAGAGGAGGAAGATGAAGATGAAGATGAAGATGACGAAGACGAGGATGATGAGGAGGACAGCCCACCACCAGCCATTGCACCGCGCCCTGAGCACACAAAGTCTGTACGTCAAATTGATTTGGGTTTGGGGATCAGATAAACAATTTGTCTGGTTAGATCAGGTACCTTGAGGATGAGAAAGATGCAGGACATCATGGTCGGTTTCATTGGAATCAAAGTGCCTTTCAATTTTGTCACAAGTCTTCACCTTGTTGTGATTCATTGTGCCCACTTTTTACCTTCTCACACTCGCATTTCTAATCCCATTAACACTTCCACCACTGCCTCCACCATTATCCTCACCCTGAATGTCCCTTTAAAACCAACAACAAAAAGATTTATACCAGATCGGTCATGGAACCTGCTGTCAGGCCCTCACTTCACACCCCAGCCTTACCACCATCTTACCGACGACTTTCAACTTCAAAAGAAGTGGTCTCCATGGCAATGACCCCTCCTACAGAGAGCCCCAGTCCTTCACCCACTCCAACTTCACCTAGGCCTTTTCCTGGGCCACAAGGAGGTGGAGAGGGCCGGTCAAGGCGCAAAAACAAGCTCAGCGATGACGAAGTTCTAGAACGGCTGCGTAAGTTCTGTTCAGAGGACAGAGTGGCTTTGCATATGGATAATACGGACCGATACATTCGTGTAAACTTATCCCATGAAGCTGTAGGTTAATTGACATGATCCATTTCTGTACCTTCACCCGCACCCAATATCACAGGAACTATTGTGACGATTGGAGACCCAAAAAAGAAATACACTCGATTTGAAAAGATTGGCCAAGGGTAAGCTGCATCGGGTTAATGAACTACACAACAATGAGCTGAACAACTCATGTCTGGTAACTTAGAAGTAGAAAAAACAAATTCTTTGTTCAGCAGCCAATTGTGATGAAAGATTTCCATTTTACCCACAGAGCCTCCGGCACCGTTTACACCGCCATTGATGTTGCTACTGGTCAAGAGGTAAGGAATTTTTATAATGTGCAAAACATTTCACCCACATTTGTCCTGATGCCAGATCGACTCGTTTTTACACACTTTTATTTAACTTCATCTGAACGTTGTGTGTTTGTCCCGTTTCAAATCTTTGACCCGTTTCGTTTTCTAGGTTCCATACGTGCTAGAGAGCTTAAATTTGGCCCACGATACTCTTCTGGTACATTTTCATCCATCAAAATGTAATTAAAAAAAATTGGTTTAAAACTTTAAAAAATAAATAAAAGTGTGTAGCCCTAAAACATGTTTTTTCGTTTACTTGTTATCATACTAAAATACGGAATTGGGTGTTGGTCTGTCTGTCTGACCGCAACACATTCAGTCGTTACTTATCCAATCTCAGCCATACTTGACAAGAGGACTAAGGGTCACACAATGGAGGTTGTAGCAACTTACTTTGCCATTCTACCCCGGGGGTTTTCTGCCTTGGGGGAGATCCGTGCTAAGATAGCTAATTGTGGCATTTTTCCAAGGCCGCTTCCAAAAACAAAAGCAACTAGAACTGCCACTTTATAACTGCTGGCAGTGATGATCGGGTACCATGACGTCCTGCTTTGATACAAACCCGCTTTGACACGGACCCGCCTTGACACGGACCCGCCTTGACACGGACCCGCCTTGACACGGACCCGCCTTCACACGGACCCGCCTTCACACGGACCCGCCTTCACACGGACCCGCCTTCACACGGACCCGCCTTCACACGGACCCGCCTTCACACGGACCCGCCTTCACACGAACCCGCCTTGATCAGCCACGTGACCCATGACCTCTTTAAAAAAAAAAAAAAAAAAAAGTTCAATTCAAACGGATTTAAAAAAATACTCAGATTCAAAATAAATTTTAAAAATGGCTGCCAGAGAATTCGACCAATGACATTACAATTATTAAACTGTATTCCCAAAGCACTCATTGATCATGTGCGTGAAATTTCACATCGATCTTGGAAGCCGTTCTGGAGAAAATAAAGTTATAGGTACTCCTCCTCTTCTTCAAAAAATTAAAACATTTTGGTTGCCAGAAGGTGCAACTGATGACGTTTAAATTTTAAATATGTAGTACCCTTGACAACCAACATTATATCCCCATGGGAACATATGGTTAACATTTCATATCGATCCGTTCAGCGCTTTCAGGGAAAATATTTTTTAATTTTTGCATAAAGTCAAATATGTCTGCCAGACCACTTGGCCTCTTAATCGTTCGCAAAATAAAATCCCCAAGGCTAGTCGATCATGTGTGTGGAGTTTCACATTGATCTAGTAAGCCGTTCTGAAGACTTTTGAAGATTTGCATTTTAAAATACAAGATAACAAACACGACATAATAAGAATAGAAGAACCACCTTTAGAGGCCATTTTTCCCTGCAGAGCAGGGGTTGGCCTTTTTCTGGCACCGTCGTCCCCTTTTTGAAGCAATGTTTTATGGCCGGATGCCCTTCCTGCCGCCAACGCTGTTAGTCGCCTCTTGCGACACACAGGGAATTACCTCAATTTGCCGACCTCGGAAAGATGACAGGCGGGGCATGGTGACGGGGGAGGTTAATTGACAGGGGAGGTTAATTGACCGGGGAGGTTAATTTGACGTTATTTGACGGTTAATTGACGGGGAGGTTAATTGACCGTGAACCCCCCTGGCGATAATTCAGTGATCGACCGAGATTCAAACCCAGGATCCTAGGATCCCAAGCCGGCACCCTAACCGCTAAGACGACATAATAAGAACAAGTCAGGAGACGACGATGGTTCACGAGCGAGTGGTATTCAATGACAAAGGACGGACTATAACCGAAACAGGCCCGGACAGGTCGGGCTCGGAAATGTCAAAACGAAGGTTACTAACCTTGAAACGAGATAGAAAATAATGTGTAATCAGTTATGAGGTAAGTTAGCTACACAATACCGAAAATTCGGTTCGATTCCGACAACTTTGAAACTTTGACCTTTGTGACCTTCAAAGGTCAAAGATTCTGAAATTTGTTGGAAAACTTGTATTTCATGATGTATGTGATAATATAAGATCATGTACGACATTTCACCCTATCAGGAAGCGAACAATGTAATAAAACGATCAAAAATCGACTTTTCTAAATTTTGTGACCTTGTGACCTTGACCTTTGGGCGAAAATGAAAAATCGAGCTCCGTGGGGCTAGACACATGATATTGGCCTAACCAAATACCGAAACCCCTGTCAGATTCCACCAACTCCCTCGGAGAAGATGTAGCTTGAACTCGATTACCCCCTAAAAAGACATCTTTTTCGGGTGTGGCTCCGCCCACAATGGGCGCAATACGCCCACTCTAGGCAGGACACAACTAGATCATGATATCAACCCCCCACCCAAGTTTCATCAAGATCGGATGATATCTTCGGGTAGTTATGCTGCGGACAGACAGACACGCCCACACCCATGACGAATATAGTGGTCACTCTGTTTGATAACTCGTGAACCAATAACCAAAGCTTTTAATGCTGAACTCAAGGTAAATCACAGTGAGAGAAAGAAGGAAGTCAAAGAGCATGCATATATAAGCATGTCTTTGTAAGAGTGACACCGATTGGTTCATCAGTCATGACGTATTTGGTAATCTGAACACCCATTGGTTGATTCAGTCACCACTATCTCTGGCTCCGATTGGCTGGAGCAGAGTTGAGAGCAATGACTCATAATTTGCACCAATACCTTGGAGGGAGGGGGGATGGGGCTCCCCAAAGCCTAGGACTCACCATTTGCAGACATATAATGGACAGGGATTGGGGCAACACTGAAAGAGAATGAGTTAGGGTAGATTAACATGGAAAATGGATCAACATGGAAGACGCTTGCGACGCGATTGGTGGAGAAGGTGGAGGGACTGAGAAAGGGGTTGGGGAGGGGAGCAGGAGAGCCAAGAGGAGTCGGGAGAACCATCGGGCGGGTCAGGATGGCCAGGGCAATGAGAACCGTTGGGCCTGGGTGGGAGGCAGGGGAAAAACGGAAAAGGGGGACAGGAGAACTGCCAGGGGTGCAGGTGGCAGGAGAGTCGTCGGGCTGGGGGTGGGGTGGGGCGGGGGGGGGAGGGTGCAGGAGAACTGCTGGACCGGGGTGGGGGCAGGAATACCGGTGGGCCAGGGGTGTGCAGGAGAACCACCTGGGTGGGAGTGTGGGCAGTGGCTGAGCCGGGGAGGCAGGCAGGGAGGGAGGTGCGGCTGAACCAGACCAAAAACCATTGAACTCCACAATCCTGAGGGGGTGGCAAGTTGGGTGCACACTCCGGCCACAGAGCCCTTCTACCCGATTACAAAGAGTCCTTCGATCTACAAATACCCTGGGGATAACGTGCCACATCACTCCACCAGGATCTGGACACAGAGGACTCAAATCGATACACTTGTTGTCAAAGTACATTTTAAGCTTCGGAAAAAGACGACACGATGAAGTCACTCACAAAAACGCATGTTCTGTATAACAAACTCTTTCAAAACACACGAAGCAACGAAGCAACGGAATTTTAACACAAGTTCTCCACTTCTATTCCGAACTGGGGAAGAAAGGACGCCCATGACCACCACCCCGTCCGAGAGGGACGACGCCACCTGAAGTGATGCACCCACCGGGACATCCAGCACACCCTAATGGGCCTTCACAAAACGATCCAAAAGGACATCACTTCGCCTCCAAACGGAGGGGATCTCGACGGGACAGCGCGGTTCTCGCACAAGTCTTGTGGTTTTGGGCCCGGAGGTGCGAGTTGGAGAGTGTGGGAGACTCGGGTATGCCGTTGGGAGGGTGCGGCATCAGGTGACGTCGAGGCCACGTCCACAAACTGCCACAATATAATTTCGCATTTAATTTGGTGATATCTTCATCATATCATTAGCCATGGTCAGAAAAAACCAGGTATCCTATGTTCAACAGGAAGTGCAATTTGGTCCATGTGTCAAGCTTGGTGGCAATTGGGCGAGTTGTCGACAGAAAAGGGCTTTGACTTATAAGATTCCCTGGGAGTGTCAATTTGGTTACCTAACTGCATTACTAACCGGCGTGGTGTTGGATCGCACCTGTGGTCACGAGCTTGTGCAAGGCGTTTGGTATCTCCGGGTTCATTTGGCCATCGTGAAGCACCAGCTTCAGCGTTTTTCAGCCTCGTACCTGTTTGACGGTATTGTTGAGGGGCTGTGAAGGTGACAATATGGTGCGGTGAATGTTCATACGGCATCGATACCTGATGTTTCGTTAATTTGTGCATCTTATTACCTTGCATACTGCATTTATTGTCTTTATTACTTGCAAAATCGAACATTTTCAAGTGTATTGGTCGGTTGCGTTTGTGGTTCTGTCTGTTTGTTTATTTGTCACCGGCCTACAGGTCACAATTCTAAACTGATCGTCACGAAACTTCACCAAGTTGTATAGGTCGTCCAAATTCAGAAGCCTATTGATTTTGAGGTCAAAGGTCATCTGGAGGTCACATTTCTAAAATCGCCATTTTAAATCCAATCGACTTGAAAATTGAATAGCATTTGTATATTGTCACTAAATTAGGAAACGTACTATTTTTGAGGTCAAAAGGTCAAAGGTCAACTCGAGGTTACATTTAAAAAAATGAATTTCATCTAAAAAGCCGTCAATTTCCAACCGATTGACTTGAAAATTGAACAGCATTTGTATATTGTCAATAAATTGGGAAACATACTATTTTAGAGGTCAAAGGTCAACTCAAGGTCAAACATCCAAAATCATCAATTTAAATCTGAAAAACCGTCAATTTTCTTCCGATTGAATTGACAATTGAACAGCATTTGCACATTGTCACTAAATAGGGGAACCAACTATTTTTGAGGTCAACAGCTCAAAGGTCAACTCAAGGTTAAATTTTAAAATCATCAATTTTTATCTAAATAGTCATCAATTCTCAACCGATTGACTTGAAAATTGAACAGCATTTGTATATCGTCACTAAATTGGGAAATGAACTATTTAAGGTCAAAGGTCAACTCATGGTCAAATTTTCCAAATCGTCAATTTTCAACCGATTGACTTGACAATTGAACAAAATTTGCATATCGAGTCAATAAATTGGGAAACATACTATTTTCGAGGTCAAAAGGTCAAATGTCAACTCTAGGTCAAACTTCCAAAATCATACATTTTCATCTGAAAAACCATCAATTTTCATCCGATTGACTTGAAAATAGAACAGCATTTGCGTATTGCGTCACTGAATTGGGAAACCAACTATTTGAGGTCAACAGGTCAAAGGTCAACTCAAGGTCAGACTTCCGAAATCATGAATTTGGCTGAAAACCCATCAATTTTCGTCCAATTGACTTGAAAATTGAACAGCATTTGTATAGTGCCTCATTTAATTTGGAAGCCAACTATTTTTGAGGTCAAAAGGTCAAAGGTCAACTCAAGGTCAAACTTCTAAAATCATCATTTTTCATCTAAAAAATCGTCACTTTTCATTCTGTTGACCCGAGCTTTAATGAAGATCGTCAATTTTAATCTGGATGAAATGGACAATTTGCGGAATCAATGGAAAACTTTTTTGGGGGGGGGAGTGGATGCGGATTTTTCAAGTATCGTGCTCCGCATGACGTCTTCTTGTTTGTTCATTCATTCCTAATTTTATGTCCACTCTTCTGCAAATGAAAAAGCAACAGAGTGTTAATAAAAAATACTCTAATTTCTCAAAAATAAATGTTGTAAGCACATAACCCAGATGTTCGGCCACGTTTTACCCCACGTTGCGCATACTCACCTTACATGCTGTGCACACAGGTTGCTATAAAGCAAATGAATCTGCAGCAGCAGCCGAAGAAAGAACTCATCATCAACGAAATACTCGTGATGCGGGAAAACAAAAACCCCAACATTGTAAACTACCTGGACAGGTAACAAGTATGTTGGCTGGACCTCTGAACACTATTACAGACATTAATGGACCACCAGCTTTGATGTATGTTGTAAAACATATTTCTGTGCATTCGTTGAATGTCCAGTTACTTGGTCGGTGAAGAGCTTTGGGTTGTGATGGAGTATCTTCCGGGTGGGTCCCTCACCGACGTCGTGACAGAGACCTGCATGGACGAGGGACAGATTGCCGCCGTGTGCCGCGAGGTTTGTATACGCGTGCACAGGTTTGTGTGAGTGTGGCGCGTCCACAGCGAGAAGGACATTCAATAAATGTCTCCGTGATGAATGCTATACTCTGCCCAACAAACAGCAATCAGAGATTGCAGACCCTCGCCAAGATGTGTTTTAGTGTTTTTTAAGGCGTTTGTGTTAAAACAAATATGCCGGCAGAATATGCCGGCAGATCGATGACGTCATTATTGTTTCTTCTTCACCAATTTATCCCGAGATGACAAGAAATGTTATCTTGACACTCAAGATGAAGCTTTGTACTTGTCGAATTATGATGTCATAATGGAGGAACCTATGACATCGATCATGAACATTTTATTCCCCATGGAGTGTTCTTTACAATGATTTTTATCTACTTCACAATTTTTTTCTACGCAGCGCTTTCTGAGATATGGAGGTGCAAATTTTTTCGGGTTTTCCAAGATGGCGCCTGTACCATGTGATCTATGACGTCATAATTATCATTAACAAATTCTACAGGAGGGGCTCCTATGGTGAAAATCGGACCAACGGTTGCAGAGAAAATTATATTTATTCTGTGCGGACAGACAGACAGACAGACAAACAGACAGACAAACGGACTCAAATGCAATACCCTCTCCGCTAGCGAAGGTAATAATCGACAACAAGTTGATTGAAGTGACATGGTAACATGTGCTCAGAATGAAACAAATGACTCGCACCTCAATCAGGAACATTATTGAGAAGCAAGCTGAAAATGACTCACACCTCAATGAGGAACATTATTGAAGTAGCAAGCTGAAAATGACTTGTCCCTCAATGAGGAACATTATTGAGTAGCAAGCTGAAAATGACTCGCACCTCAATGAGGACAATTATTGAGTTGCAAGCTGAAAATGACTCGCACCTCAATGAGGCACATTATTGAAGTAGCAAGCTGAAAATGACTCGCACCTCAATGAGGACCTTTATTGAGAAGCAAGCTGAAAATGACTCGCACCTCAATGAGGAACATTATTGAGTTGCAAGCTGAAAATGACTCGCACCTCAATGAGGAACATTATTGAAGTAGCAAGCTGAAAATGACTCGTACCTCAATGAGGAACACGACTGAGTTGCAAGCTGAAAATGACTCGCACCTCAATGAGGCACATTATTGAAGTAGCAACCTGAAAATGACTCGCACCTCTAAAAAAACCACCTTTAGAGGCCATTTTCCCCCGCAAAGCGGGGGTTGGCCTTTTTCTGGCACCGTGGTTGTTGTTGTTTTTGTTGGTCCCCTTTTTGAAGCAATGTTTTACGGCCGGATGCCCTTCCTGCCGCCAACCCTTTTTGTCGCCTTTTACGACAAACAGGGAATTACCAGTGAACTGGTACTCAATTAGCCGACCTCGGAAGGATGACAGGCTGAGTCAACCCCCCTGGCGTTAATTCAGCGATCGACCGGGATTCGAACCCAGGATCCTAGGATCCTAAGCTGGCACCCTAGCCGCTAGCCCAACACCAGGAACATTATCGAGTTGCAAGCTGAAAATGACTCGCACCTCAATGAGGATCATTATTGAGTAGCAAGCTGAAAATGACTCGCACCTCAATGAGGACCATTATTGAGAAGCAAGCTGAAAATGACTCGCACCTCAATGAGGAACACTATTGAGTAGCAAGCTGAAAATGACTTGCATCTCAATGAGGAACATTATTGAGTTGCAAGCTGAAAATGACTCGCACCTCAATGAGGCACATTATTGAAGTAGCAAGCTCAAAATGACTCGCACCTCAATGAGGACCATTATCGAGAAGCAAGCTGAAAATGACTTGCACCTCAATGAGGAAACATTATTGAGTTGCAAGCTGAAAATGACTCGCACCTCAATGAGGAACATTATTGAAGTAGCAACCTGAAAATGACTCGCACCTCTAAAAAAACCACCTTTAGAGGCCATTTTCCCCCGCAAAGCGGGGGTTGGCCTTTTTCTGGCACCGTGGTTGTTGTTGTTTTTGTTGGTCCCCTTTTTGAAGCAATGTTTTACGGCCGGATGCCCTTCCTGCCACCAACCCTTTTTGTCGCCTTTTACGACAAACAGGGAATTACCAGTGAACTGGTACTCAATTAGCCGACCTCGGAAGGATGACAGGCTGAGTCAACCCCCCTGGCGTTAATTCAGCGATCGACCGGGATTCGAACCCAGGATCCTAGGATCCTAAGCTGGCACCCTAGCCGCTAGCCCAACACCAGGAACATTATCGAGTTGCAAGCTGAAAATGACTCGCACCTCAATGAGGATCATTATTGAGTAGCAAGCTGAAAATGACTCGCACCTCAATGAGGACCATTATTGAGAAGCAAGCTGAAAATGACTCGCACCTCAATGAGGAACACTATTGAGTAGCAAGCTGAAAATGACTTGCATCTCAATGAGGAACATTATTGAGTTTCAAGCTGAAAATGACTCGCACCTCAATGAGGCACATTATTGAAGTAGCAAGCTCAAAATGACTCGCACCTCAATGAGGACCATTATCGAGAAGCAAGCTGAAAATGACTTGCACCTCAATGAGGAACATTATTGAGTTGCAAGCTGAAAATGACTCGCACCTCAATGAGGAACATTATTGAAGTAGCAACCTGAAAATGACTCGCACCTCAATAAAAAACCACCTTTAGAGGCCATTTTTCCCCGCAAAGCGGGGGTTGACCTTTTTCGGGCACCGTGGTTGTTGTTGTTTTTGTTGGTGCCCTTTTTGAAGCAATGTTTTACGGCCGCATGCTCTTCCTGCTGCCAACCCTTTTTGTCGCCTTTTACGACAAACAGGGAATTACCAGTGAACTGGTACTCAATTAGCCGACCTCGGAAGGATGACAGGCTGAGTCAACCCCCTGGCGTTAATTCAGCGATCGACCGGGATTTGAACCCAGGATCCTTTGGATCCTAAGCTGGCACCCTAGCCGCTAGCCCAACACCAGGAACATTATCGAGTTGCAAGCTGAAAATGACTCGCACCTCAATGAGGCACATTATTGAAGTAGCAATCTGAAAATGACTCGCACCTCAATGAGGAACATTATTGAGAAGCAAGCTGAAAATGACTCGCACCTCGATACAACAACAACATGCATTTTAAGGCCATTTTCCCTGCTAGAGCGGGGGTTAGCCTTGCGGTCCCCATGACAATCTTCTCCATTTTGCCCTATTTTCTGCATCTCTCCTTGTTAACCCCCTTGCCTGCATTTCTTCTTCCACCATCTTTAGCCAAGTCTTTCTCGGTCTTCCCCGTCCTCTACTTCCTTCGACATTAATTTCCATCACTCTTCTCAACCAGTCACTTTCATCCTTCCTCAACACATGACCAAACCATCTCAACCTGTTCCTCTTCACAGCATCAATCACAGGCAATATTCCCATCATCTCGCACCTCGATGAGGAACATTATTGAGTTGCAAGCTGAAAATGACTCGCACCTCAATGAGGCACATTATTGAAGTATCAAGCTGAAAATGACTTGCATCTCAATGAGGCACATTATTGAGTAGCCATTTGAAAATGACTCGCACCTCAATGAGGAACATTATTGAGTAGCACTCTGAAAATGACACCTCAATGAGGCACATTATTGAGTAGCAAGCTGAAAATGACTCGCACCTCAATACAACAACACACAACATGCATTTTAAAGGCCATTTTCCCTGCTAGAGCGGGGGTTAGCCTTGCGGTCCCCATGACAATCTTCTCCATTTTGCCCTATTTTCTGCATCTCTCCTTGTTAACCCCCTTGCCCGCATTTCTTCTTCCACCATCTTTAGCCAAGTCTTTCTCGGTCTTCCCCGTCTTCTACTTCCTTCTACATTCATTTCCATCACTCTTCTCAACCAGTCACTTTCATCCTTCCTCAACACATGACCAAACCATCTCAACCTGTTCCTCTTCACAGCATCAATCACAGGCTCTATTCCCATCATCTTTCGCAATTCATCATTTGTCTTCCTCTCTCTCAACGATACTCCGCACATCCGTCGAACCATTCGCATGGTTCTGAAGCTGGCACCCTAGCCGCTAGCCCAACACCAGGAACATTATTGAGTTGCAAGCTGAAAATGACTCGCACCTCAATGAGGTACATTATTGAAGTAGCAACCTGAAAATGACTCACACCTCAATGAAGGACATTATTGAGTAGCAAGCTGAAAATGACTCGCACCTCAATGAGGAATAATTATTGAGTAACAATCTGAAAATGACTCACCTCAATGAGGCACATTATTGAGTAGCAAGCTGAAAATGACTCGCACCTCAATGAGGAACATTATTGAGTAGCAAGCTGAAAATGACTCGCACCTCAATGAGGAACATTGTTGAGTAGCAATCTGAAAAGCAGCTATTGTTTGGGTTTTGTGTTTTTAACAAGATCCATCATACGAAAATATGTAATTTGGTGTCTGTTTGTGTGTCTGTCTGACAGTGACACATTTGGTCTTTACTTATCCAGTCTCATGTAACTTGCCAGAGGGACATAGGGGTCACATGACAGAGGTTGTAGCAAATTCTTCCACCCCTCCCCTCCCCCCCCCCCCACCACTCCTGGGGGAGGAGACATGGTAGGGAAGGGGAGGGGCGTGGGAGAGTTGACACAGCTCGGACTTCCAGGAAAGAAGTCGGTATTTGAAAAAAGTGGATCTGCGGTGAATTAATGGGGGTAGAAAAGATCAAGGTTTTGGATGGGGGAAGATAAGAGATGGTGGTAAACAGCTGTTTTAAAGGCCTGGAGGGAGGAGTGGCATTGAAGAGAGTGAGGGAGTTTGGTCCAGAGGTGGGAGTAAAGAGGAATGAAAGAGTGAAGGTGAATAGAGAGTCTTGATTTTGGCAGTTTAACCATAAGAGGGTTTCTGGCAGATCTTGTGCGACCTGTAGGAATATTTTGGGGACAGAGCACAGATAGAGCTGGGGGAGCTACGCCGGATAGGAGTCAGTAGAAGACAGAAAGACCACCAACCTGCCTGCGGTGAGCGAGTGAAAGACCCTCGGAGTTAGCTTCATCACGTGAGATTCCAATGATTCTGAAAGTTTTAGTTTCAACAGCGTGAAGCCGAGCTAGGTGTGAGGCAGGAGCACCAGCCCAGAGGGGAGAGCAGTATTCCATTGAGCTGCAGATGAAAGCCTTGTATGTGGGGAGGAGCTCAGGTGTGCCAAGGAAGGACTTCACATGACGGAGGATGCCCAGTCGGCGACTGGCTTTGGAGGCAAGCTTGGAAATGTGGTTTTCCCAGGAAAGATCATGGCAGATAGTGAGACCTAAAAGCTTGAGTGACAGAACTTCTTGGAGAGGATTGTTGAGAAAGTAGATGGGAGGGTTGTCCAGTCAGTCTTTTCGGAGAGACATAGTGAGTGTGAAATTTGTCAGGATTGAAAGACATGTTCCACTTGTTTGACCGATGTGCGATTTTGTCTGGGTCTGCAGAGAGTGAGGAGGCTGCAGACTGCCGATCTGAGGGATGAGGAATGGAGTGGCAGAGAGTGGAGTCATCAGCAAAGAGATTGAGAGGATTTTCCAGGGAGTTGGAGAGATCATTGGTGAAGACCAGACAACGCACAGGGCCCAGAACACTACCTTGGGGAACTCCAGCCAGAGCAGGAAGGGGGAGATGAGAGAAATCCATTCAAGGCCACACGTTGACTACGACCAGAGAGGAAGTCCGCAAGCCATGCGTCGAGATTTCCATGGATACCATAGGAGGAGAGTTTGGTGAGCAGAGCGGGGTGCCAGACCGTATCAAAGGCACGTGATATGTCAAGGGAGAGAGAGGTCTGATTTCCTGTTTGGCATTGAGGACCTCCATCCATTGTTGAGACAGCAGATGCAGCATGTCCAGAGTAGAGTGACCTGGTCTTAAAACCAAATTGATGATCAGAGATCAAGCCATTGGAGAAGAGGAAGGATTTGATATCCAAAGCAATGATGGATTCCATGACTTTGCTTATAATTGGGAGCAGGCTGATTGGTCTGTAGTTGCAAGGATCTGTTTTTGCACCTCTTTTGTGTAAAGCGGTAATGTTTGCTGATTTCCAAACTGATGGCAGATGACCTTGAGCAGAGAGAGGGTGTGAAAGAGCCACAGAGCAGGGGTTTCGGACCCGTGGGCTGATTTCGGACCCGTTGCCTTCTGGTCCAGTTGCAGAATCAGAGTCGAGGTTTGACAAAAACTGCTCCACCTTCTCAGGAGAGAAGGACACAGAGTCCAGGCGCAGCTGGGTTCGACTAGGTAAGGTGGGTTTGGAATACAATATTTTGAGGCAAACAGAGTTGAGGCATTCGGCTTTGTCACGTGACGTGTCAACTGTGTAGCCATTTGAGGTAAGGGAGGGGGTGGAGGGGAACAAACCAGAAACAGATTTGACCAGACGCCACCAGGATTTGGAGGAAGGAGACAGGTTTGAGAGTTCAGTCTTGAGAGTGGAGAGATAGTGCTTCCTGGCACTCCTGAGGGTAGACACACACTTGTTCCAAGCTTGGTGGAAGGAACTGAGATTGCCTTCAGTTGGATTAGCCTTCCAAGAGGCAAAGGCAAGTTGTTTCACGGTAACTGCCTCACCACAAGATTCGGTGTACCATGGACGGGAGGAAGGGTACGACAACTGAAGACGAGATGGGATAAATCTGTGCATGAGAGAGAGCAATTTACTTTGGAAGAATTCCCAGGATGAGTTGATGTCAGAAGCAGTGGAGATGGGAGACCAGTCCAGATGATTGATGGCTGCTTGAAGGCCATGCCAGTCGGCCTGAGTGAAATGCCAGTCTCGTTGATGCTGAGGAGGCTCTCTGAGAATGGCCAGAGAGATGTCCACTTTAACAAGGAAATGATCAAAAGAACCGATTGGAGCAGAAGAAGAGCAGCAGACATTTGCAGGGAAGTTAGTCATAACATAACCAAGTCCAGAAGAGAAGATGCTCCGTTGACTGAGATCCGGGTCGGGAAATTGACAGATTGGGTCAGTCCCAATGAGTCGTAGAAGTCCTTTGCTGAGATGCCATGGCTGGTATGAGAGGAACCCACACCCAGCCAGCTGGCATGATGACAGTTGAAGTCGCCACGTATGAGGAAGAGAGAGTTGGGTGAGTGGGTAGAAGTTGGTCCATGTTGTCAGACAGGGAGATGTAAATGGAGTCATCACTGTTTGGAGTACGGTACAGAACACATATGAACAAAAGGTGGGAGCGGAGAGGAAGCTGTAGCCAGAGGTACTCCTGGGGGTAGGGTGGAGAGAGGGCAGTGCAAGAAGAGTGTGGAAGAGAGTTTTTGATAAAGATAGCCACCCCACCACCAGGACGAGGCTCAGATCTATCATACAGGAACCAGGAAGTAACCAGAGTAACCAGGAAGAGATATTAAGGAATCGGAGACATCTTGAAGGAGGAAAGTTTCTGTTCAGCAGATTACATCTGGTTTGTCAGAAGCAACCTGAATGGAGAGATCAATCAGGTTTGATTGAATGCCCCGGATGTTTGAGGTCCATACCGTTAAGGAAGAGGGAGGGGGAACATCGGGTGCAGGACAGGGGAGGGGACGGGTAGCGTAAGATGAAGGATGAGAGGGGGAGGTAGGGAGAGCAGTTGATAGTGTGTCAGAGATTGCAGAAGAGTTTGGAGAAAGGGAAGGATGAGGAGGGCAAAAGGTTTGATGGTGATTGTATGAGGCACAGTGAGGGGTTGTTTGAGGAGGGGGGAGCAAAGTAGAAGGTTGGAGGAGGTGGAGGTATGAGATAGAAGGGAGACGAAGTGAGGAGGAGGCAGCTTTGAGGAGGAGGGGGAGGGGGGAGAATTGGAGAAAGATGTTTGGGGGGGGGGGGATTTGAAGGGGAGGGGTGGGGGGGGGAGATTGGGAGGGGAGATGGGGGAGATTTGAAGGGGAGGAGTAAGGGGGGAGATTTGGAGGGGAGGGGTGAGGGGGGTTGAATTGAAAGGGAGGGGTGATTAGGGAGTTTAGGAGGGGAGGTGTGAGGGGGGAGTTTAGAAAGTGGATCATTAATGAAAGACGAATATTTATAACAAATTGCGTGTATTGTGATTTTCAAGTTAGCGATCCGTTTAAGAACGATATAGGAGGGGTGGAATGAAGGTGAGTTTGGAGCATGTAGGGAGAAAGAATTGTAAGAGACTGAATTTTTTTTTTAAGTGGAATGAGTTGAAGAGGAAATTGAAAAGAGCCTTTTAAATAGGGAGAAAAACAGCGTATTGTAATAAACCACTGAATAAAACACTGCAGGGGAAAGTTTAAACATATTTAAATAATATTTAAACAAAACCGTGAAAAACAATCTGGGAAAGTCCCTAAGTGAGGACGTGGATTGGAGAAAGAAGGAGAAAGGGTTGAGTGAGTATGGAGGAAACTAGAGTTGGAAAGGCTGGAGAAATAAGAGAAAAAGGGGGCGGGGCACAAGGCGAGACGAGGAGGCGGGGCACAAGGCGAGACAAGGGGCGAGAGAACAAGCGAGGAGAGAGAATGATTTTTTAATTTGTTTATAAATATTTAAAACGTTTGACAAAGTACAAGATGTTCGTGGGATGTATGGGGAGAAAAGAAAATCAAAGAAACAAGCAAATACAGCGAAGGGAAGAACTTGTATTCACAATGTTCCGACGGGGGGAGAGGGCAGGGGAGGAGGAGAGGGGGTGGGGGTGGGGGGGAGAAGGCCTAGATAGACCAGGACCACGCGAGAGGTGCGAACAAAAAACGACTAATTACACACAAGTTTGCAGAAATTACAAAACCAAAACTAACTAGAAACACACAATAACACATACGCAATAAAATAACTCGTGGAAATTCGACAAAGACACGAATGGGAAAATACTCAGACTTCGATGTCGTCGAGAGATCGAAGCAAGCCTCCTCACTTGAGGGACCGGAAGCGGAAGTCTTCTCTTCTTGGTTCGTTTGGTCACATATTTGTCCTTCCAGATCTTCATCAATCCTGACATTGCTGTTCTCCCCATTGCTAACCGTCCATTGATTTCTCCTCCACATTCTCAATTCACTTCAATCGTAAAACCCAGGAAGATGAAACTTTGCACTATTTCCACGTGATCGTCTCCAAATCTGAACACGTCGAACTTCTCCGTTGACCAGATTTTCGTCTTTTTCAAGTTCATCAAATAAAACTAGATTAACATTAAATAAAACAAAACTAGCTTTTTCACTCTTTCCTTGTTCCCTCTGCAGCAGTTTCAGCCAGTCCTCTTTTTACTTTTTAGCACCCCTCAGGTTGTTGATCCATCTTTCTGCAATCCTGACTCCAGCCTCTAAAACCAAATTTGATTTGTCATCAAAATTATTATAACCACAAATGAATTAGTCAAATGCCACACTCGGTAGCTTGCACTCGGTAGAGTGCAAATCTCTGCCAGCCTGAATAGTTTACGTTTTGTATCCCGCCTGTAGCCTGGTGTTGGCTTAGCGGCCAGGGTGCCGGCTTGGGATCCTAGGATCCTGGGTTCGAATCCCGGTCGATCGCTGAATTAACGCCAGGGGGGTTGACTCAGCCTGTCATCCTTCCGAGGTCGGCAAATTGAGTACCAGCTTGCTGGGATGAATGTTCACGGTGTGTACCCCGATTTAGAATAGGTACACCGTATCCCTGCGCATCGTGAGAGGCGACCAAGGGTTGGCGTCAGGAAGGGCATCCGGCCATAAAAACATTGCCTCAAAACAGGGAACCATGATTGTCATGGGGCCCGCAAGGCTAACCCCCACTCTAGCGGGGAAAATGGCCTTAAAACGATCATTCATTCATCCCGCCGATAGGCTGGATCTGCATCCATCCGGACCTCCAAAATCCAATCGGCTTCTTCTTGTCACCTACCCAACTCATCCACCAAGTTTTGTCCGAATCTGTCCACAACCTTTTGAGATATCATGCTATATATCATGCATGGTACATCATTTTTTGGCCCTTTCATTCAATGGTGAAGTAGCACCTAAAAGCATTGGAGGATCCGGATCCAAATCTTCATTAAAATCCAATCAATGAATCCTTGTCACAAACACAACCAAGTTTCATCCAATTCTGTCCATAACGTTTTTGACATATCGTGCTCCGAAACAGACAGCATAACCTCCATCCACCGATTAACACGGTACTAGAGTAGCTCATGGTGGTTGAGTATGCACTTTATTGTACAGACCTAAACTCTTCAGGAATCCACTAATTGAAGGTCCAGGAACAATATTTGGTTGGTAACACATTTGCCACTGACGGCGAAATAGCTGAAATGGCCACACCCCTTTTTGGGCCACGCCCCCTTTTTTGCCGTGACTGTATCTACAGAACCGTTGGACCTAGGAGGTTGCCCGACCACTCAAAATTTGCGCAATGGCCACATTATGGGGAGTCAGTAATACATTTTCATATCCAAAAGTCAATGGTTTTTAAGATAATTGCCAAAAACCGATTTCAACATGTTACGAACTACAATATTATTCGTAATTGTTCCTGTTCCTGTTCCTATTGTTCAATTACTTGATTCCTGAAGAGTTTAGACTAGACTAGAGTCTAGACTAGAGTCAAGACTAGAGTCTAGACTAGAGTCTAGACTAGAATTTAGTCTAGAGTCTAGACTAGAGTCTAGACATGGCTAGAAATTCCGGTCATGGGTGTTTTGTCGTTTCAGCTGTGCGGAGGTGCATGCCTTTGTTCTTCGGGTTTGGCCGGACAAACTATAGCAGATGGGGTACGCTGTTCCTTGAAGATTGCCTGGACCTACAAAGGAAGTTCCCGGGTATCTACAGATGCTTTACAGATGGTGGATGGGTGATGTACCACACTACCCGACAAGGCAGTGCAGTAGGATTTGACATGGCACTCGAGAAGTGTTACAATAAACCCGCCAAGGTTGCTGGAGGTATCATTGGGATGACCAGACAGAAAGAAGCAGTAGCCTTATGGAATCTCCTAAAGCATGAGAAAGATCTTCATGGTGCAACGTGGGAGACAAAGATGACAGTGAGCTGAGCCTACACCATGAGTTCAATCCAAGTTCTACGAAGATTGGCCATGTTCGTGCAAAGGCCCTTCTGGATTACATAAAATCCATCAACAATCCGTTCGACGCTGGAATCAGACTTCAGAACATCTCTACTGGAGCTGACATTCCCCAGGAGGTTGTCGACGGATTACTTGAATGCCTGGAAATTGGTGAGAAGAGTTATGAAGAGTTTGTTGAGACCAGATTTCAGGATAAGGAGAAGCACCTACATGATACAATCCCTACCAACCGCAAGACTGTTTTCGTGAAACGTACTTCTACTCCGTTCACAGCGAAGAAATCGATGGCGAAAAAGGATGCAGCGGAAACGGTTAGGTACATTGACTATGCTAGAGAAAGAGGGTACAGCATGCTAGAACTCCTGAAGTATGAATTGACCAGCACATCCCAGTTCCTCACCACTGAATGTAAAGATGGCATCAAATTGAAGAAGCCCGATAAAGCCTCCTTAGCCAGGGAACTTGTCAGTCGCCTTCCACAGGAGACGAGGAATGTAAAGAGTGACGCTCAGATGACAATAGTGGACTTCATGGCACTTGTGCGTAAACTACCGATGAAAAAGATGGGCCTTCACACATTCGGGGAATTGGCTGAGAGTCTTTCCAACAGGATTCTTGCTACAGGCTCCGTGTCCACAAGAATAGACATTATTTTTGATGTTTATCAAAAATCATCAATCAAGCAAATGGAACGGGCACAGCGAAGTTCCTCAGAACAAATCACAATCACCATTGGGTCTGACAATCAGAAACTCCCTGTCGATCTTGATATGTTCTGGAGCTCAATGTTGAACAAAGTTCGGTTGCAGGAGTATGTCTTCAAGTGGATGCTGCAGAATGTCGAGTCGGACAAGGAAATATTCTTTGGAGGAGTATATGGGGGTGAATGCAGGAAACTGTTAGCTGGCACTGAAACACAGATCGCAGAGCTCTCAAGCAACCAAGAAGAAGCCGACGACAGAATCATGTTCCATATTAATGATGGTGTTGTGAAACACGGGGTTCAATCAGTCTTGGTCGACTCGCCTGACACAGATGTCTTTGTCAACCTCATCTTCCACTTCAACACAACCTGGCAACTACAAAAGCTGTACGTGAAGCTTGGTAACCGGAAAACAAAGAAAACTGTACCAGTCCACATGTTGGTTGATCAACTGGACAACGGTTTGGTGTCGTGTCTCCCAGCCATTCATGCTCTCAGCGGTTGCGACAGTACCAGCAAGGTGGGTCCAAAGCTGTCTGGCCTGAAAGCATCCATCGATCTCTCCCTACTGGAAGGGTTTGGTGTAGAAGAACTGTCACCACAGATAACAAGCAATGCTGAAAAGTTCCTTGTGTCTGGATTAAAGAAGACCGACTGTTCCACTTTCGATGAATATCGATGGGAGCAGTACCACAACTCCAAGAAAGAACTGGACTTCAACCAGCTTGTGTGCTGTTCATCAACGCTACGAGAACACATAAAGCGAGCATTTCTTCAGTGTAAGATGTGGTTGCAAGCCCCAACTCCTGCCGTCACCAAACCAGATCCACTCCAGTATGGGTATGAAGCAACGGACGTTGGCATAACACCAGTGATACTGCCAGTATCGTGCAGGCCCGATGACCTGCCTCCTCCATGCAAATGCCCAAGAGCATGTATGAGTACCAAAACGTGCACTTGCAGAGACAGGAACATTAAATGTGTCACGTTTTGTGGCTGTAGTAAAGGCGAAAAGTGTAGAAATCCAAATAAGTAAATTCCAAAATAGGATGATGCAAAAGGTATAAGTGTCATATAATGTTGTGGCCTTGGTGGTATCATACAATTGTAGTTCGTAACATGTTGAAATCGGTTTTTGGCAATTATCTTAAAAACCATTGACTTTTGGATATGAAAATGTATTACTGACCCCCCATAATGTGGCCATTGCGCAAATTTTGAGTGGTCGGGCAACCTCCTAGGTCCAACGGTTCTGTAGATACAGTCACGGCAAAAAAGGGGGCGTGGCCCAAAAAGGGGTATGGCCATTTCAGCTATTTCGCCGTCAGTGGCAAATGTGTTACCAACCAAATATTGTTCCTGGACCTTCAATTAGTGGATTCCTGAAGAGTTTAGGTCTGTACAATAAAGTGCATACTCAACCACCATGAGCTACTAGAGTACGGGGGCTGGCAGCATGGCCTAGACCCCTAGATGTACGCACACGTCGCCTCGACGCTGTCTAGCTTGGGTTTGAATCCCGTCCCAGCTATAACCTGTCATCCTGGTGTTTGAAAGACAGGGGAGATTCTTTAATGTGTGTGTGCCGTCCGCCAGATGGACGTTAAACTGGGAGTCCCATCTGCCAGTATTAGTTGGTGAACGTTAAAGATCCCACCCACGGTATCCTTCGAGAAGAGTAGGCGAGCTATCTCCTGCACCATGGCCAAATTACAAATTCCTGCTATTGTTAGGCCAATCTGGTTCATGAAAGACTTCTAGTTTGAACTTGCTAGAGTTTGTTCTAGAGTGCTGTTCTAGTTTGAACTTGCTTGAGTTTTTCCTCGAGTGCCGTTCTAGTTTGAACTTGCTCGAGTTTGTTCCAGAGTGCCGTTCTAGTTTGAACTTGCTAGAGTTTGTTCTAGAGTGCCGTTCTATTTTGAACTTGCTAGAGTTTGTTCTCGGGTGCCGTTCTAGTTTGAGCTTGCTAGAGTTTGTTCTAAAGTGCCGTTCTAGTTTGAACTTGCTCGAGTTTGTTCTAGAGTGCTGTTCTAGTTTGAACTTGCTCGAGTTTGTTCTAGAGTGCCGTTCTATTTTGAACTTGCTCGAGTTTGTTCTAGAGTGCTGTTCTAGTTTGAACTTGCTCGAGTTTGTTCTAGAGTGCTGTTCTAGTTTGAACTTGCTAGAGTTTGTTCCAGAGTGCCGTTCTATTTTGAACTTGCTTGAGTTTTTCCTCGAGTGCCGTTCTAGTTTGAACTTGCTCGAGTTTGTTCCAGAGTGCTGTTCTAGTTTGAACTTGCTTGAGTTTTTCCTCGAGTGCCGTTCTAGTTTGAACTTGCTCGAGTTTGTTCTAGAGTGCCGTTCTATTTTGAACTTGCTTGAGTTTTTCCTCGAGTGCCGTTCTAGTTTGAACTTGCTCGAGTTTGTTCCAGAGTGCTGTTCTAGTTTGAACTTGCTTGAGTTTTTCCTCGAGTGCCGTTCTAGTTTGAACTTGCTAGAGTTTGTTCTAGAGTGCCATTCTAGTTTGAACTTGCTTGAGTTTTTCCTCGAGTGCCGTTCTAGTTTGAACTTGCTCGAGTTTGTTCCAGAGTGCTGTTCTAGTTTGAGCTTGCTAGAGTTTGTTCTAGAGTGCCATTCTAGTTTGAACTTGCTAGAGTTTGTTCGAGAGTGCCTTTCTAGTTTGAACTTGCGAGAGTTTGTTCTAGAGTGCCGTTCTAGTTTGAACTTGCTAGAGTTTGTTCTAGAGTGCCGTTCTAGTTTGAACTTGCTAGAGTTTGTTCTAGAGTGCCGTTCTAGTTTGAACTTGCTAGAGTTTGTTCCAGAGTGCCGTTCTAGTTTGAACTTGCTAGAGTTTGTTCGAGAGTGCCGTTCGAGTTTGAACTTGCTAGAGTTTGTTCCAGAGTGCCGTTCTAGTTTGAACTTGCTCGAGTTTGTTCTAGAGTGCCGTTCTAGTTTGAACTTGCTAGAGTTTGTTCCAGAGTGCCTTTCTAGTTTGAACTTGCTAGAGTTTGTTCTAGAGTGCCGTTCTAGTTTGAGCTTGCTAGAGTTTGTTCTAGAGTGCTGTTCTAGTTTGAACTTGCTAGAGTTTTTCCTCGAGTGCCGTTCTAGTTTGAACTTGCTAGAGTTTGTTCTCGAGTGCCGTTCTAGTTTGAACTTGCTAGAGTTTTTCCTCGAGTGCCATTCTAGTTTGAACTTGCTTGAGTTTTTTCCTCGAGTGCCGTTCTAGTTTGAACTTGCTAGAGTTTTTTCTAGAGTGCCGTTCTAGTTTGAACTTGCTAGAGTTTGTTCTAGAGTGCCGTTCTATTTTGAACTTGCTAGAGTTTGTTCTCGGGTGCCGTTCTAGTTTGAGCTTGCTAGAGTTTGTTCTAAAGTGCCGTTCTAGTTTGAACTTGCTAGAGTTTGTTCTCGAGTGCCGTTCTAGTTTGAACTTGCTGGAGTTTGTTCTCGAGTGCCGTTCTAGTTTGAACTTGCTAGAGTTTGTTCTAGAGTGCCGTTCTAGTTTGAACTTGCTAGAGTTTGTTCTAGAGTGCCGTTCTAGTTTGAACTTGCTAGCGTTTGTTCTAGAGTGCCGCTCTATTTTGAACTTGCTAGAGTTTTTTCTAGAGTGCCGTTCTAGTTTGAACTTGCTAGAGGTTATTCTAGAGTGCCGTTCTAGTTTGAACTTGCTAGCGTTTGTTCTAGTGTGCCGCTCTATTTTGAACTTGCTAGAGTTTTTTCTAGAGTGCCGTTCTAGTTTGAACTTGCTAGAGTTTGTTCTAGAGTGCCGTTCTATTTTGAACTTGCTTGAGTTTGTTCTGGAGTGCCGTTCTATTTTGAACTTGCTCGAGTTTGTTCCAGAGTGCTGTTCTAGTTTGAGCTTGCTAGAGTTTGTTCTAGAGTGCCATTCTAGTTTGAACTTGCTAGAGTTTGTTCGAGAGTGCCGTTCTAGTTTGAACTTACTAGAGTTTGTTCTAGAGTACCGTTCTAGTTTGAACTTGCTAGAGTTTGTTCAAGAGTGCCGTTCTAGTTTGAACTTGCTAGAGTTTGTTCTAGAGTGCCGTTCTAGTTTGAACTTGCTAGAGTTTGTTCCAGAGTGCCGTTCTAGTTTGAACTTGCTAGAGTTTGTTCGAGAGTGCCGTTCGAGTTTGAACTTGCTAGAGTTTGTTCCAGAGTGCCGTTCTAGTTTGAACTTGCTCGAGTTTGTTCTAGAGTGCCGTTCTAGTTTGAACTTGCTAGAGTTTGTTCCAGAGTGCCTTTCTAGTTTGAACTTGCTAGAGTTTGTTCTAGAGTGCCGTTCTAGTTTGAGCTTGCTAGAGTTTGTTCTAGAGTGCTGTTCTAGTTTGAACTTGCTAGAGTTTTTCCTCGAGTGCCGTTCTAGTTTGAACTTGCTAGAGTTTGTTCTCGAGTGCCGTTCTAGTTTGAACTTGCTAGAGTTTTTCCTCGAGTGCCGTTCTAGTTTGAACTTGCTTGAGTTTTTTCTTCGAGTGCCGTTCTAGTTTGAACTTGCTAGAGTTTTTTCTAGAGTGCCGTTCTAGTTTGAACTTGCTAGAGTTTGTTCTAGAGTGCCGTTCTATTTTGAACTTGCTAGAGTTTGTTCTCGGGTGCCGTTCTAGTTTGAGCTTGCTAGAGTTTGTTCTAAAGTGCCGTTCTAGTTTGAACTTGCTAGAGTTTGTTCTCGAGTGCCCTTCTAGTTTGAACTTGCTGGAGTTTGTTCTCGAGTGCCGTTCTAGTTTGAACTTGCTAGAGTTTGTTCTAGAGTGCCGTTCTAGTTTGAACTTGCTAGAGTTTGTTCTAGAGTGCCGTTCTAGTTTGAACTTGCTAGCGTTTGTTCTAGAGTGCCGCTCTATTTTGAACTTGCTAGAGTTTTTTCTAGAGTGCTGTTCTAGTTTGAACTTGCTAGAGGTTATTCTAGAGTGCCGTTCTAGTTTGAACTTGCTAGCGTTTGTTCTAGAGTGCCGCTCTATTTTGAACTTGCTAGAGTTTTTTCTAGAGTGCCGTTCTAGTTTGAACTTGCTAGTTTGTTCTAGAGTGCCGTTCTATTTTGAACTTGCTAGAGTTTGTTCTGGAGTGCCGTTCTATTTTGAACTTGCTCGAGTTTTGTTGCAAAATTATGAATCACGAGCCGAGTACCCATAGGCGATCTTGTTCCAAGCACGCCCCACACTCTTCTGAGTTCAAAATACCTTTATTGGGCAGTGTAAAGGCAACTGACAGCTGCGTCAATCACACCCGATAAATAAATAAATAAATAACCCGGTCTATGTGGATGAAGCAAAACTATGCGTACTGTTTATAATTCTAAACACCTCACTTTTATGGAAAACGTGGGGACAGGAACACTGGTACAGGTACAGGGTGTGACTGGTACAGGGTGTGACTTGTAATACCCTCTCCAACCTCGAGGTGGCGCTACCTGATACACATTTATGTAGAGAAATTGTGTCCTCCATCCTCTTCCCCTAAAACCACCGGGAAATAAAAAAAAAAACCTTATACACTAATTGGGGTCATGCTGATCTGTAAGCACTGTCGTGGAGAGATACAGAAATATGTAATCGGATGCAAGAAATGAGTGCATTTGGTCATGCTGATCCTATATAGCAAGTCTGTATGTAATCAGCCCAGAACTGTAGGAGAAGCAGCACAACACACTCACACTCACACCCACAATCACGTCGGTGAATTATAGTAAGGATTGGTCAATATATTAGGATTTAGTTTTCTCTTATCCAATTGTTTCCCTCTTTTCCTAGTATTTATACCAATTGAAGTATTTAAGAAGCCATTCCACGAAAGCCCTGCTCATGAATTGACAGACTTGAATGCCTAAAATATAACCAACTGTACCAGATCATCATATTAAATGTGCTCAGTTTAACATGTTCATGGACTCGTATTGTTATCCTACCACTTTCAGTGCTTACAGGCGCTCGAGTTTCTCCACGCCAATCAAGTTATACATCGAGACATCAAGAGCGACAATATCCTGCTGGGTTTGGATGGCTCAGTAAAGCTCAGTGAGATTTGGGAGGGGGAGAGAACAGGGAGATTGCTTTGGATGAAGTGAAAATCCATGAGTATGGCAGATTTTTGAAAAATTGAGGACTGATGTATTGCTTTCCAGGGTGTCTGAAATACAACTGACTTTAACTTCGATTTAATCCTGCAGCGGACTTTGGCTTCTGCGCTCAGATAACTCCAGAACAGAGCAAGCGCAGCACCATGGTGGGAACGCCTTACTGGATGGCACCAGAGGTTGTTACCCGGAAGGCGTACGGCCCAAAGGTGGACGTATGGTCTCTCGGGATAATGGCCATTGAGATGGTCGAGGGAGAGCCACCATACCTCAACGAGAACCCACTAAGGGTGAGTGCATTTGGTTATCTTTCTTGTATCTTTTTATTTACAGTGCTGAGGCTCGTAGAGGAGCTAGAATATAGCACTGATCAAGGCTGAACAGAAATAAATGAAAAGTAGAAAGAGAAGGGATAGTGGAACACACCAACATCGGGGTTTAGGAAGACTTGTATAAATAAATAAGGGACATGGTGAAGAATGATGGCAGAGCGAGGACACGGGTTGAACAGGTTGGATACAGCAGTAAACTCTCAATCACAAAAGTGGAAGAAAAGCTAGAAACCCTGAATGAGTTGGACTTTGGGAAGGTTAATGCAGGTGTAAAAGATAATGGATGTGGATTTGGAATGATCTGAGAAGGTGGTGAACAGCTGACCTGAAGTCCAGGAGGGAAGAACATGATTGAAGAGAATAAGGAAGTTGGTTCCACATGCACGAAAAAAGAGGAACAAATGAGTGGAAATGACCAGTGAGTCTGGATTTTAGGAGTTTCACCACAAGGGGGTTATTGTCAGACCACATGTACTTTGCAGAAACCTGAGGGTGAGGACAGAGCAAAGGGCAGAGAGTGCAAGACCAGAAAAGAGCTGGTAGCTTAAAACAAAGAGACCACCGACATGTCTGCGATATGAAAGTGATAGGCCCAGAGACTCTTCATTGCGGGCGATTCCAATGTTTTTGAAGACCTTAGTTTCCATGGCGTCAAGCTGAGCTAGGTGTTTGGTGTGAAAGGCAGCCCACAGGGTAGACTAGTACTCCATTCATGCTATTGAGGAAGACATTATCCTATTGGCGGATCTCGCGAGATCTTGTCGGCGAGGGCACGGTTTTTCGAAGCTGCACACGCTCTCCATGCTTTCGAAGTTAAGTAATTGTTCACAATTGTATTTTTGTCGAAACTGTATTTATCTTTCGGTGTGTGTACCTATAGTGTGTCCCGAGGAAGATTGTTGGTGTTAATCTTTCATACCTGTATAAAACATCGTCGGTTATTTTGTGCCGCGTTTTTAGCGACCTAGTACCTTGTTTCCCACCTTGAGGCTTTGTTTTCTCTCAGCGGTCGATTGCGGTCCAATTACTTTCATTCTGCCAGTTTTCCCAGTCTTTTCACCCCATACTTCCTTGTTTAAAATCTTAACTAAAAAAAAAACAAAAACATTTCCTTCTTTGTTCTTATTCGTTTATTCGTTGTTCTTATTCGTTCATTCATTCTTCGACCACGTGTTTCACCCCCATTTCCCCAGATAGTTTTCACTGTTCAATATAAAAATGTTTAAACTTTCCCCTGAAGTGATGTATCCTGTCGTATATTAAAACACCTTTTTCTTCTTCTTCTTCTTCTATAAAAGGATGCTTTCGACTTGCTCACCAAATCTATTCATTCCAAAAAAAAAATCCATCTCTTACAGTTCCTCTTTCCTACATTCCCTAAACTCACCGGCACTCTCCCCCTCCCCCCCCCCTCCAGCGTCCTTAAACATATCTCTGACTCAAAGGTCACAAGAAACTCATTTTGCAATAAATGTTCGTTTCCCATTAATCGTACAACACTTTCTAGAATCCAAACTCACCCCTCCCCTCCAAATCTTCCCCATCACCCATCCCTTTCAAATCTCACCCCTTTGCCCCTTCCCTCCTAAACTCCCCCCGCACCCCTCCCCCCCCTCGGCTCCCCCTCGACCCTCCCCTCCTAAACTTCCCCCTCACCCATCCCCTCCAAATCACCCCCATCTCCCGTCCCTTTCAAATCGCCTCCTTGCCCCCTTCCCTCCTAAACTCCCCCCTAACCCCTCCCATCATAAACTCTCTCCTCGCCCCTCCCCTTCAAATCTCCCCACCCTCACTCCTCCTCCTCAAAGCATCCTCCCCGCTTCTTCCCCCTTCCAACTCACACCTCCATCTCCCCCAACCTTCTGCCTCGCTCTGCTCCCTCCTCAAATAACACCTCACTGTTCCTCACCCAAACCTTTTGTCCGCCCCATCCTTCCCTTTCTCCGAGCTATTCTGAAATCTCTGACACACTGTCAACAGCTCCCCCTACCTCTTCCTTCTCTTCCACATCTTACCCTACCCCTCCCTCGACCCTCCCTCCCCCCTGTTCTGTATCCGATGCTCCCCCTTCCTCTTCATTAACGGTATGGACCTCAATCATCCGGGGCCTTCGCTCAAACTTGACTGATCTCTCCATACAGGTTGCTTCTGACAAACCAGACTTTATCTGCTTAACAGAAACTTTCCTCCTTCATGATGTCTCTGATTCCTTAATATCTCTCCCGGGTTACTCTCTCCTCCGGTACGATAGACCTGAGCCTCGTCCTGAAGGTGGGGTTGCTATCTTTATAAAAAAACTCTCTTCCTCACTCGTTTTGCACCGTCCTCTCTCCACCTCACCCCCATGAATACCTCTGGCTACGGCTTCCCCTTCACTCCCACCTTTTGTTCATATGTGTGTTGTACCGTCCACCAAACAGTGATGACTCCATCTACATCTTGCTGTCTGATAATATGGACCAACTTCTATCGACTCATCCCAACTCTCTCTTCCTCACATGTGGTGATTTCAATTGTCACCATGCCAGTTGGCTGGGTGTGGATTCCTCTCTTACCAGCCATGGCTCCTCAGCAAAGGACTTCTGCGACTCACTGGGACTGACACAATCTGTCAATTTCCCGACCCGGATCTCAGTCAATGGAGTATCTTCTCTTCTAGACTTGGTTATGACTAACTTCCCTGCAAATGTCTGCTGCTCTTCTTCCGCTCCAATCGGCTCATCTGATCATGTGCTTATTAAAGTGGACATCTCTCTGACCATTCTCAGAGAGCCTGCTCAGCAACGACGAGTCTGGCATTTCACTCAGGCCAACTGGCACGGTCTTCAAGCAGCCATAAATCATCTGGACTGGTCTCCCATCTCTACTGCCTCTGACATCAATTCTTCCTGGGAATTCTTCAAAAGTAAATTGCTCTCTCTCATGCACAGATTTATCCCATCTCGTCTTCAGTTGTCATACCCTTCCTCCCGTCCATGGTACACGGAATCTTGTGGTGAGGCTGTTGCCCTGAAACAACTTGCTTTCGTCTCCTGGAAAGCAAATCCAACGGAAGGAAATCTCATTTCCTTTCACAAAGCCCGAAACAAGTGTGTGTCCACCCTCAGGAGAGCCAGGAAACAATATCTCACCGTTCTCAAGACCGAACTCTCAAATCTGTCTCCCTCTTCCAAATCCTGGTGGCGTCTGGTCAAATCTGTTTCTGGTGTTTGTTCCCCCTCCATCCCCTCCCTTACCTCAAACGGCTACACAGCTGACTCCGCACGTGAAAAAGCTGAATGCCTCAACTCTGTGTTTGCCTCTAAATCTTGTGTCCCAAACCCATCCCTCTCTGTACCCACCGTACCCAGTCGAACCCAGCTGCTCCTGGACACTGTGTCCTTCTCTCCTGACAAGGTGGAGAAGTTTCTGTAAAACCTCGACTCTGATTCTGCACCTGGACCAGACGGCATCAGCCCACGGGTCCTAAAATCCTGCTCTGCCGCTCTATCTCACCCTCTCTGTGTTCTCTTCACCCTCTTTTTTGCTCGAGGTCATCTGCCACCAGCTTGGAAATCAGCCAACATCACCGCTTTACACAAAAAGGTGCAAAAACAGATCCTTGCAACTACAGACCAATCGGCCTTCTCCCAATTATCAGCAAAGTCATGGAATCCATCATTGCTTCGGATATGAAGTCTTTCCTCTTCTTCAATGGCTTGATCACTGACCATCAATTTGGTTTCAGACCAGGTCACTCCACTCTGGACATGCTGTATCTGCTGTCTCAACAATGGATGAAGGTCCTCAATGCCAAACAGGAAATTAGAGCTGTCTCCCTTGACATATCACGTGCCTTCGCTACGGTCTGGCACTCAGCTCTGCTCACCCAACTCTCCTCTGATGGTATCCATGGAAAATCTCCACGCATAGCTGGCAGACATCCTCTCTATTCGTACTCAACGTGTGGCCCTGAATGGGTTTCTCTCATCTCCCCTTCCTGTTCAGCTGGAGTTCCCCAAGGCAGTGTTCTGGGCCCTGTGCTTTTTCTGGTCTTCATCAATGATCTCTCTGACTCTCTTGAAAATTCTCTCTATCTCTTTGCTGATGACTCCACTCTCTGCCGCTCCATTCCTCATCCCTCAGATCGGCAGTCTGCAGCCTCCTCAATCTCTGCAGACCTGGACAAAATCACAGACTGGTCAAACAAGTGGAACATGTCTTTCAATCCTGACAAATCTCACACTCTTACGATGTCTCTCCGAAAAGACCGACTGGACAACCCTCCCATCTACTTTCTGAACAATCCTCTCCAAGAAGTTCTGTCACTCAAGCTTTCGAGTCTCACTCTCTGCCATGATCTTTCCTGGGAAAACCACATTTCAAATCAGGCCTCCAAAGCCAGTCGCCGACTGGGCATCCTCCGCCGTGCGAAGTCCTTCCTTGGCACACCTGAGCTCCTCACCACATACAAGGCTTTCATCCGCAGCTCAATGGAATACTGTTCTCCCCTCTGGGCCAGTGCTCCTGCCTCTCACCTAGCTCAGCTTCACGCTGTTGAAACCAAAGCGTTCAGAATCATTGGAATCTCCAGCGATGAAGCTAACTCCGAGGGCCTTTCACTTACTCACCGCAGGCAGGTTGGTGGTCTTTCTGTCTTCTACCGACTCCTCTCCGGCCTTGCTCCCCGAGCTCTCTCTGGGCTCTTTCCCCCAAATATTCCTACAGGTCGCACAAGATCTGCCTGCAACCCTCTTCTGGTGAAACTGCCAAAATCAAGACTCTCCACTCACCATCACTCTTTAATTCCCCTTTTCTCCTGCCTCTGGAACAAACTCCCTCATTCTCTTCAATCCCACTCCTCCCTCCAGGTCTTTAAAACAGCTGTTCACCACCATCTTTTATCTTCCCCCATCCAAAACCTTGATCTTTTCTACCTCCGCTAATTTAACTTTTTTGAAATACCAGCTTCCTTCCTGGAAGTCCTTGCAGTGTCCTTGTGTTTTATACTTCTCCCACCACCCCACGCCCCTTCCAACGCCTCTTCCCCCCAAGTCCTCTTCCTCCCACAGATCTCCCGATGTCCCTGCTCAAATGTTGTGTTTGTGTGCTTCCCCTTCTCTCCCCATCTTGTCTACCGCTCCCTTTATTATATACTTTGTGTGTCTGTTTGATTTATTTTTTTTGTGATTAATGTTAGCTCTTTCACGAGCCTCGATTCTGTATACAAAAAAAATAAAATTGTAAGTGCATAAAAGCTCAGATGTGCTGAGGAAATATTTTCCCATAGAGAATTCCTAGTCTGTGGCAAGCTTTGGAGGCCAACTTAGAAATGTGGTTTTCCCAAGAAAGATCATGGCTAATGGTGAGACAAAAGTTTGAACGAGTGAACTTCTTCAAGAGAATTGTTAAGGAAGGAAATGGGAACGTTCGCCAGACAGTCTTTTCGGAGAGATAGCGATAGAGTGAGAGTGTGAGATTTGTCCACATGATGCTGACTGAATGGTCCACATGATGGTGTTTGTGGACCACAGGTTGACTGAATGGTCCACATGATGGTGTTTGTGGACCACAGGCTGACTGAATGGTCCACATGATGGTGTTTGTGGACCACAGGCTGACTGAATGGTCCACATGATGGTGTTTGTGGACCACACGCTGACTGAATGGTCCACATGATGGTGTTTGTGGACCACAGGCTGACTGAATGGTCCACATAATGGTGTTTGTGGACCACATGCTGACTGACTGGACCACATGGTGGGGTTTGTGGACCACAAGCTGACTGAATGGTCCACATGATGGGGTTGGGGACCACAGGCTGACTGAATGGTCCACATAATGGTGTTTGTGGACCACATGCTGATTGACTGGACCACATGGTGGTGTTTGTGGACCACAGGCTGACTGAATGGTCCACATGATGGTGTTTGTGGACCACAGGCTGACTGAATGGTCCACATGATGGTGTTTTGTGGACCACAGGCTGACTGGTCCACATGATGGGGTTGGGGACCACAGGCTGACTGAATGGTCCACATAATGGTGTTTGTGGACCACATGCTGATTGACTGGACCACATGGTTGTGTTTGTGGACCACAGGCTGACTGAATGGTCCACATGGTGGTGTTTGTGGACCACAAGCTGACTGAATGGTCCACATGATGGTGTTTGTGGACCACAGGCTGACTGAATCGTCCACATAATGGTGTTTGTGGACCACATGTTGACTGACTGGACCACATGGTGGTGTTTGTGGACCACAGGCTGACTGAATGGTCCACATGATGGTGTTTGTGGACCACAGGCTCACTGAATGGTCCACATGATGGTGTTTGTTGACCACATGTTGACTGACTGGACCACATGGTGGTGTTTGTGGACCACAGGCTGACTGAATGGTCCACATGATGGTGTTTGTGGACCACAGGCTGACTGAATGGTCCACATGATGGTGTTTGTGGACCACAGCAAAAAACCAAACCGAGTGGTTTATTGAGATAAAGTCGGTTATGACATTGTAAAAAAACGTTTTACAAAAATTCGTCCCCAACGGTAAAATCCATTCATTGGTTTGTTCAGCAATTTCAGAACACAGTCCACACGTGTGGACTAACCAAATATACTTGCCAGCTGATTGTGCGCACCAATGAAACAATGCAGAATATTAATTGCAGAGTGATTGGCAGACCCTGAAAGAAACGATTGCATCTGTCGATGGAGGCCGTTGTATCAAGAACACCCTGGATAAGGCCCTAAACACGTTTCGACACAAAATTCATGTTTGTGCAGAGATTAGCAGCAGTTGGCAAACAAAAGTGTTGAACCTTTGAGAGGTTTTGGAATTGATAGAGGCTGATTCTTCCGTTTGAGGCGTCATGGTATTCTGAGTTATATTTGACTGGCGATATCACCGGACCGAATGCGAGATTTGGCCGCTTAGACTCGTGTACAATCTGACAGATGTCCTTTCGTCTCAAGTATGTCTTGGTCTGGTGGACCCCAAACAGGAAGTGATAGTGCCATTCATTTTATGCCTCCGCCCCTGTAGGTGGCCGGAGGCATTATGTTTTCGGGTTGTCCGTCCGTCCGTCCGTCCTTACGGGCGAAACCTCGTTTTTCTCAGCAAACAAATGTCTAATCGAGACTAAACTTTCAGGGTAGGCGTGACACCCATGCAGAGTGTTTTTATGATAATTGTGAGGTCATCGGTCACATGGTATGTCAGCCATCTTGGATTAAAAGCAAATAATTAAAAAAATATTTCTCGGAAACTGCTGAATGGAAAAATTTGAAACCTGGCACATTGTCAAGTACTCCCAATGGGGAACAAAAGCATGATAATGATGACATCATAGGTGAAGGGGTATATCAGCCAAAAATGTTTTAATCGAATTCCTTCTAAATATCTGAAATTGCATGCACATGATCCATGACCCATTTATATTGAAATATTAAATTTGTGACATAGGTCACATGGTTTGGCAGCCATATTGGATTTAATCTTAAATCTTAAAAAACAACTTCTCCCAAACTACCAAATCGATCGACTCGAAACCTTGTGTGTCATTGACTAGGCATGGTGATTAAAAGATGATCGCAAAAAATAATTGGTCACATGGTGTGGTAGCCATATTGGATTGAAGGAACATCTTAAATAATTATATCTCTGAAACCGCTCACTCTATCAATGCGAAATTTTACAAATATCATCTAACACCACTGTTGCATATCGTTTGAAAAATGATGTCTTTGGTCACGTGGTTTGGCAGCCATCTTGGATAAAAAAACGAACCTTATCCGATCAACACGAAACTTCACAAATGTGAATCACCACCCATACATATGCAGAGTGTACATTTTTAAGGTCGTATGTCACGTGGTGTGGCAGCCATATTAGCTTGAAAGCCAATATTTTTTAAAATTCCTTCTCTGAAACCGCTTCACCGATCAAAGTGAAACCTGTCATGGCTGGTGAAAATGTGATAATTGAGAACAGCTGAAGGAATTTAAAAATCAAACTTTATTTTTAGGGCAGTGAGGGCGTCTACCCTTTGTGGGACCATGCGGAGGCATATTGGTGACACAGTCGCATTACTCGAGTTTTTTTTATTGTTACATCGATGGGAATGGTTGCTTGGAATAATGCAGACCTTCTTTTGTGGAATTGTGACCTAATTTTCTTATGAGATACTGATGGTTTGAAGAGGTTGAGGCTCGACCACACACCACAGATTTTCTTGGATCAAGTCCATTCCCAACTCGGTCTTCTCAAACCTTTTCCATGCATGCTTTGGTGAAAGCCTCCCTTGACCACTGACAAGCCGAGACATTGACCCATGCAACTTCTTGCAGAGATTCATTCTGGAATATGTCTTAATGACGGCCCATAAAACTGTCGACAATATGAAAACAGTGATCCAGGATTGCACATGCTATATCAGGTGAGATTCTGGAAAAGGTTATTGACATGCATACGGATATGTACGATGTTCAATCTTTTCGGTGGTCATGTTGAACATATTTTGCTAAATACAGGATGTGTGCAAGTTTGTCATTTACACCACCCCGTACAGCTGGGGGCATGGGCTTGTGAGAGCCAAAGTGATTGGCCAAATGGAAACCGTACACAGGAAAATGGTACTCCCATGCTAACAAAATGGTGAACCGCTTCGCCAACAGGACAATGGTGGCAGAGAAAACATTCCCAATGCTATCGATCAAATCAACAGTTTTATTCACAATGGGGAAAAAATTACGGGCATTTAACTGGATGTTTAAAAAGAAAAAAAGAAACCAACTATATGGGCCACATTTATAACTGCGGGCATTTATGATCGGGTTCCAAGCCAGCCCACTTTGATACAACCCTGCTTTGATCGGACACGTTATCCATGACGTCCTCTTTATAAAACTGAATTCAGAATTGGATTTAAAATATTTTTTAAAAAGAAACGAGGGGTCCTTGTGGTCTTTTGGGTTCTCGTGGTCTTCGTGTTATTTAAGGGTCTTGAGGGGTCTTCAAAGGCTTAAGGGGGTCTCGGCAGGTAAAAAGGTACATTCCAATAGTATCTAATTAATAGACATAGTCACACGGCTAGAGAAGATAAAATTGTAAGATTTCTTCTTCCTCAAATAATTAATTATGGCTGCCAGACCGTGCGACCAATCACATTGAAATTTTAAACATGTATTCCCCTTGACGATTAGATCATACTTCTAAAGTTTGACTTCATTAGCTTAAGCGATTTCAGAGAAATATTTATTTGTTTTGATCCAACATGGCTGCTGCCATACCATGTGACCAATGATTTATTCATCTCACCCTATATTCCCCAAGGCTAGTAGATAATGTGCATGAAGTTTCGCATTGATCTGGTCAGCCGTTCTTGAGAAGAGGGTTTTAAAAGTTTTTATGTTCAATCCATCATGGCTGCTGAACCACGTGACCTACAACATCATAAATTTACATTATCCACGACAATTTTATGTAGATCATGCTCAAGAAATTTTAAACCGATTGGATAAGCGTTGTACTTGTCGAATTATGACGTCATCATTAACAACACTTATGTGCCATGCGGATTACTTGGCAATGAGGCAGGTTTCTACAAGGGGTTTTACAACTCTACCAGCCCCTGGGACATGAAAGTTAAATCCGGCTCTGAACATGGCGCCTGCACCACATGACCGATGATGTCATAATTATCATTTTTAAAAATCTACATGAGTAGGCACATCCTTTGGTTAAAATTGTGTTCATTGGACCAATAGTTGCCGAGAAAATGCATTTAAAAGGGAATAAAGGTGGAAAAGTGCAGCAGAAGAAAAACAAACAGAACAAAAAATAATAGGTTTCCATCCTGGAAATATTGGAATCCTAATAAACCCCTAAATATATTGTTACAGACACGACTTTGATGTTAAAGTGGGCCGAGCGGAATGGCCGTCGTGTCCGCACAAATTACCCGACTATACTCGACGTTGACGAAGTCGCGCGATGCTGGCTCAATAAGGAAAAGAAGACACCCGGCTGGATTACAATAACACAATACGACACCAATGTTTCAATTCTCAAGTATATTCGTACGGAAAAGGTTAGATTACAGGGGCTAGAGGTATATTACAGGAAGACAGGCACTTAGACACACTCTTATATTAACCCCGGACAGACGACAGACACACGGGACAACGGCTGACTCACACGGGGGTTTGATGGCTAGGAAAGGCAGGATCGATGGCTCCAGGTCCTCCTGGGCTCGGGGCAGGGTACAGTACGGTCCGGTCCGGTCCAAAGATGCGGAAGGTTGCACAGCGCTCGAGGTGGTAACGTTCTTTCACAGGCGGGTTCTCTTCCTCTCAGCGGTCGTAGGCAACGTTCTTTCTCCAGCTAGGGGCGCATCTCACGTCACATCCAGCGCGTGGCCGCGTATATCCGGCGGGGAGTGACACGCCCTCGGCTCGTTAGCTCCGCCTCGTGGAATCGGCACGTTGCTTCTCATTGGGTGCGTGGGGGGGTTACTGGCTCCGCCCCTGACGAGGAGCTGACAAGGAGCCCCTTCGTGGTAACCCCGTGGAGCGCATGGTCTGGAGCTAATCGAGCCGGTGTGAGGACGCATCCTCCCCCGCTCCGCCGCCATCTCCTCTGTTGTTGTTGTAATTGTTGGGGAAGAAGATGGAAGGAGGTATGGGAAAGGTCCTAAACTCACTACTGATGCCATATAATCACATTCTGGTGCAACGAAGAGTCATAATTAATGGAGACGAGGCCTTAACTGACATAGAATAAGAATAACTAGGAAGATGTCCGAAAGTTGTCTACGTGTGGTGCGGTGGACCTGGGCACGACATTTAATGGGGGAATAAGGGGAAGGTCGGCTCTACTGATTGTTATTTACATGCAACGGGACTAGGGAATGGGGGATTGGGGAAAGTTGGGGAGTATTGGAGAAAATAGGGGAATATTTACAAGCGGATATGGAGGCCAAATTCCATATTCGCAACATTGCACCCTTCTCTACCCTCGGGGCGTCCCGACCCGATAAATTTTTACCTACTTTAGTGTGGCACGCAATGTAGTTCCCTCTACTATTAACTCTACCCTGAGTGCGACAGTTTTACAGATATTCACAAATGAGTAAATATGTCCCCCTGCGACGTTGCACCCTTCTCCTCACAGAAACACACCCACAGGATAACCGAATCCGGAAAGAATTCTCAAACTAAACATACAGCCGGTAGGGAGCATTATTTACAAGATTACGCTGATATCTACACTACGATCCAGGACCTGTTTTTGGAGGAACACATGCAGATGTTATGCATAGAGAGAGCGCGCTTGCCAACATCGATACACCAACCCACGAGTGCTCTGTGGCCGACGGCCTTTAATAACGTGCAGAGCACCCTTCCCGAGCATCAAAAGCACCACCCCACCACCAATCGGTGCAGTCACCATTGTTCATTGGAATAAAAATAAATGCGACAACCCCTAACCCTGCAGGTGTCTCTTGCTCTTCTTGTGGTGCACTTGGTGTCAACTAAAAGTGGTTCACCTGTATGGCATAGGTGCCACGTTGACCCATAGGTCCATCCCCGGGTGGTGCTTGGCCGCAAACGAACTGCGGTCCATTGTGGGTGGCCACAAACATTGCGGTCCATATGGTGTATCGATCCCGGCAGCAAACAGCGAAAGTGCAGGCCCACAACTGCGCAGCCAGCACCTCTCTCTCCTCTCTCTCTACCCCAAAGCCAGATCCTCAGAGGTGGGAGACAAAAGAAGAAACAAGTGAGTAAGGTGGTAAGGGCGCAAAAGTGCACGCAATATAAGGTAATGCACACTGGGGGCACATGGGAACCAGGTGAGACAGGTACGTTCCTATCGTACGCCCCCCCCCCCCCACCAGGTAACCTACATGGCCCCTCCCTTACCCCTTACTGTATCCACACAACACAACACTACCCATAAACATCTACTTTACAAATCAACAAACATCCCTACTGTCTTCCCCGTTCCTCCCATAAACCAAATTCGTCTTCTCCCCCTCCTAACCAATCAAATTTGCCATTTTCAACTCTCATCAAAATTTGCCATTTTCAACTCAACATCAAAATTTGCCATTACCAATTCATCATCAGTCCCTCCTAGGGAGGGAGAGATGGAATCACCCCAATGTCTCATCCACGTCGTGATGCGTCTCACAAATCCTCACAGGAATCTCATTTCCTGCACAAAACAAAGAAAACACAGGTGTGGAGTCATCATCATCACCACAGGCAAGTGGCTGCGTATGGTGCGACAGGTTCATCAATCCTAACTATTTCCTAAATGACTTTAACAACTTTACACTACCCGGGGTCTTCCTCCGGCCAAACCATTGGCCCTCTTACACTATGGGTTCTAAAAACCAATTCCCATTGGCCAAACTGTGGTGCTCTTCAATTTGGGGTCTCACTCCCCCGATTCATCTCCCGGTGCCCTCGTACAATTTCTGGGCTGCGACGTGTACCTCTCCCAGTGGGTCTACCCACCTGCACACCTCCACCACTGCAGTTGCCTCCGAGCTTACCTGCTCCTCACCCTAACCTAACTACCTGGGGAAGGCCCTCTGGCTCTCTCCCCACTCCGTGCCCTCTCTGGCACTGGGCTGCCCGATCCACACCCGGGATCCTCAGGCACCCACTCACAACTACCGGCTCCCAGAGCCCACCTGCGGCCTCACCTGGCCGACATCCTCACAGTGGTGGAGTGCCCAACCAACTACACACACTAACAGGCTACACGCCCAGCCATTTCCACAACACTAATGCACCCATTCACAACACCATTCTGCAACCGCACCACAAATGCCAATATCCAACCACAATTTACCTGTACCCTCTACCTAACACTTACACTACCCGCCCCGGGTACTCGTGAAAGGGGTCCACTCTTCCCCCATCCACACCTTCGCACCATGCACACCACTCCGTACCACTTACTCCAACTCTCTCCACACACCTGTACCTGCACACCTGTGCTCTCACACCTGGTGCCACCTGCACCCTTCTCTCCCCAAGCGCATTCGCGCTGATCCACACACTCATTACTCATACACTGCTCCACACACCTGTCCAGTTGCACACCTGTGCAATCACACCTGTTCAATTCTCACAAACACGGCATCATCTCAGCTAACTACTCCCTTCTGAAACTTGCGCTTCCCAGTCGTCCCTTTAAACTATTGCGCTCCCTCGTCATTATCATCCACACTAATCTACCTGCGTCCCCACTACAGGTATCAGTCACTAACTAAACTTAACGTCACCTAATGTCTTCTTCTAGGGCCCTACACACATATAACCTAACCCACCCGGGCTAGTTTTCACTGCCATACACCCCATAAGCTATTGCTCCTTTGCCCCCCTATATGGGAAGGATGGTGGTTTTGCCATCCCACCACATCGGGGGTCTCTCACTACCAATTTCGCTCGTCCAAATCCAACAATTCAAAAATTTTCCAATCACTGCCCATCATCTGCCAATCACTACTGCCAATCCTTTGCCAATCATCAAATTTTGTTTTTCTCTAATTTTGGGTCCAAAACACTAACCTCATCACCCAGTCTACTCACTAATGCCTCTCGGTGCGCCAATCCCTGTCCAAAGCCCGGCTGCGTAAAGCCAAGCAATGGATGCTGGTTGTTTTGTGCCAGCGGCTGGATACGTCCGGCACTCGGTGCAGGGACGGGGGCTTACCCGTGCCGAGATCCCACACACCACCTCGGCGTGGAGCCATCCAATGTCCCGATCTCGACCTGCCGGCACGTCTCAACAAAACGTGGTCGCCATAACGACCCTTCCTATCGGGCTGCCAGCTCCGCCTAGTGGAGCCTGGACGCGGCCGTTCACAGCGAGGCCTGGCACGCACCGAGGGCCTGCTTCGGCTAAAAGTCGCTCTAACCTCTAACCCGTGTAACGTCGATGCTTCACCTGGACGCTTACACCCCGCAGCCCGTTCCTTGCTCACACATCCAGCCGTGCCCATGCTCCTCGTACCTTTCCTTACACACCTCGGTACTCTCATTCCACTCACAGCCTTGGTCACACACCTGACCACCGAACACTTTGGCACACATTCGTTGGTCGCACACCTCACCAATACACCGCTTCGCGCCCCCTCCTCGGTCACCTCCTCTGTGACAATCACAGGTGTGCCCTCATTCGCACACCCAACCACGTGCCTCACCACCAACTCCAGCGTGCATTCCCACTCACGCTCTACCATTCCAGGTGTACATCCTTCCATCCCAGGTGTACATCCTCGCTCACCTGTCGCAACTAACTCACGCTCCATGTCACTCTCACTACTTTCACCTCCATTCCTGACAGCGCACTCACCCTTACTCTTGACAGCGCACTCTTTCCTCGTACACCTGCCCGTCACACACCTTTCTCGCGCACACTCTCCCGTTACACCCTCTGTAACCCTCACCACAGGTGGACACTCTTCCTTACTTCTGACAGCGCACTCTTTCCTCATGCACCTGTCCGTCACACACCTTTCTCGCGCACACTCTCCCGTTACACCCTCTGTAACACTCACCACAGGTGGACACTCTTCCTTACTTCTGACAGCGCACTCTTTCCTCATGCACCTGTCCGTCACACACCTTTCTCGCGCACACTCTTGCGCACACTCTCCCGTCACACCCTCTGTAACACTCACCACACCGCGCTCCCATGTGCTTCCTCGCACCCGCGCTACGACCGACTCACTCTCGCCAGCACCCTCACTCCTTGGCACGCACTTTTTCCTCACACACCCCAGAGTCGGACTTTCTTGCACACCTCCATTTTCGCACACCAGACCTGTCGCACACTTCACCAACGGCCTCTCACGAACACCCGGGTCCATCTCGACCCCCAAGCTCCTTAAATCCCCTGGCGCATCATACGCACGACCATATTGGTCACCACTTACACCGGGTCCTCTTCCTCTTCGCTTCTCCTCCATCACCTGCGAATCCCTCATCCGGTTAATGAGCACATCATCACGATCCAAGCACAGACTTTGGACCAATTCTTTTATCTCCTCTTTTATCTCTTTCTTATCCCCTCTCCGTCGCTTCTTAATTTCGCTCATCCCTTCTTCCACTTCTTCTAATTTGTGCTTCACCTCTTTTATTCCCCGGTACGTCTCCTCCAGCTCGTCCTCCAAGGCTACCTTGACCGTTTCCATGTGCGTCCTCACCTGCCGGTCCTTCGTCTCCATAACCTCTATCACCTCGTCCAGCCTCGTTGTCAGTCCCTCACGTACCATCTGACATTCCCTCTTTGTCGCTATCAAGTCATTTTTTATGTCGTTTTGTGTCGCTTTTAAACCTCCTAATACCGCAGTGTTCCTTTGAACCTGCTCCACTAACTCCGTTTGTCCCACCGTCAGCTGCTCCACCTCCTGCGTCAGGTCCTCTATGCCCCCTTGTAACTTTACAGTCCCCTTTCTCACCTCCTTTTCCATGTGCTCCTCACAGTGCCTCACCTCCTCGCGCACTCCTCCGACCTCCTCACTCACTCCTCTTCTGATCTCCTCTCCCATCACTTGCATCTCCTGCCCAGATGCCACCCTCATCTGCTCCATTTCCTCCCTGTGAGCATCCAGTTTGGTTTCTACCCCCATTCTGACCCCCTCTATCTGCTGCTCCATTTGTTTAACTTCCCTTTCCGCTTGGTCCCTCATGTCCCTCAATTTGCCTTCCATACTGTTTTCTAACCCCTCTAACCCATTTTTCACTCCCTCTATTTGATTCTCTTGAGCGGCCATTCTGTTTTCTACCCCCGTTAACCCATTTTTCACTTCTTTTATCCCGTTGTCTAACCCCTCAAAATTATTGTCTAACTTCCCAATTTTCTTGTCTAACTCCTCAAAATTATTGTCTAACTTCCCAATTTTCTTGTCTAACTCCTCAAAATTATTGTCTAACTTCTCACCGGTACCCCTCATTTGGCCCTCTAATCGCCCACTATCAACCCTCATTTGCTCACCCAATCGCTCAATCTGGCTTCCCATACTCATCTGTACAGCTGCCTGTAGCTGCGCAATGAGGGCCTGCATGTCAATCGGCTGCATGTTAAAGCCCGCTGATACAGCCGGCTCGGCTACCGCACGCTCGTGCGAGGCGCCTTTTTGCGCGCCCGCTACTTCGTGCGTGACGGCGCTATTTTGCGAACCTGCCGCCCTCACTGCTTCGCTCTCCTCTTGTCCCTCAATTTGGTCCTGGATCGACCCTACCTCACTCTCCTTTACCGGACCCCAGCCGTCTTGATCCGCCATAGCGCGACTTGCAAAATTCGAGTTTCGTAAAACAAAACAAATTTCGGCCGCTCCAAATTTTGACCAAATTTTTTTTTTTTTCTCTATTCGTTTTTTTTTTTTCAAAATTTGGTCGGGCCTCGAATCTCACTCCCGACACCAATTGTTACAGACACGACTTTGATGTTAAAGTGGGCCGAGCGGAATGGCCGTCGTGTCCGCACAAATTACCCGACTATACTCGACGTTGACGAAGTCGCGCGATGCTGGCTCAATAAGGAAAAGAAGACACCCGGCTGGATTACAATAACACAATACGACACCAATGTTTCAATTCTCAAGTATATTCGTACGGAAAAGGTTAGATTACAGGGGCTAGAGGTATATTACAGGAAGACAGGCACTTAGACACACTCTTATATTAACCCCGGACAGACGACAGACACACGGGACAACGGCTGACTCACACGGGGGTTTGATGGCTAGGAAAGGCAGGATCGATGGCTCCAGGTCCTCCTGGGCTCGGGGCAGGGTACAGTACGGTCCGGTCCGGTCCAAAGATGCGGAAGGTTGCACAGCGCTCGAGGTGGTAACGTTCTTTCACAGGCGGGTTCTCTTCCTCTCAGCGGTCGTAGGCAACGTTCTTTCTCCAGCTAGGGGCGCATCTCACGTCACATCCGGCGCGTGGCCGCGTATATCCGGCGGGGAGTGACACGCCCTCGGCTCGTTAGCTCCGCCTCGTGGAATCGGCACGTTGCTTCTCATTGGGTGCGTGGGGGGGTTACTGGCTCCGCCCCTGACGAGGAGCTGACAAGGAGCCCCTTCGTGGTAACCCCGTGGAGCGCATGGTCTGGAGCTAATCGAGCCGGTGTGAGGACGCATCCTCCCCCGCTCCGCCGCCATCTCCTCTGTTGTTGTTGTAATTGTTGGGGAAGAAGATGGAAGGAGGTATGGGAAAGGTCCTAAACTCACTACTGATGCCATATAATCACATTCTGGTGCAACGAAGAGTCATAATTAATGGAGACGAGGCCTTAACTGACATAGAATAAGAATAACTAGGAAGATGTCCGAAAGTTGTCTACGTGTGGTGCGGTGGACCTGGGCACGACATTTAATGGGGGAATAAGGGGAAGGTCGGCTCTACTGATTGTTATTTACATGCAACGGGACTAGGGAATGGGGGATTGGGGAAAGTTGGGGAGTATTGGAGAAAATAGGGGAATATTTACAAGCGGATATGGAGGCCAAATTCCATATTCGCAACAATATAATATATAAGGATGGCACCAACAGAGAGCGAGCACCATCAAACTGGCACATACGTATTTAATAGATGATAAATACAAGTACACCAGGAGTACACCAAGTACAGCAGGAGTACACCAAGTACAGCAGGAGTACACCAGGAGTACACCAAGTACACCAGGAGTACACCAAGTGCACCAGGAGTACACCAAGTACACCAGGAATACACCCAGTACACCAGGAGTACACCAAGTACACCAGGAGTACACCCAGTACACCAAGTACACCAGGAGTACACCAAGTGCACCAGGAGTACACCAAGTACACCAGGAATACACCCAGTACACCAGGAGTACACCAAGTACACCAGGAGTACACCCAGTACACCAGGAGTACACCAAGTACACCAGGAGTACACCCAGTACACCAGGAGTACACCAAGTACACCAGGAATACACCCAGTACACCAGGAGTACACCAAGTACACCAGGAGTACACCAGGAGTACACCAAGTGCACCAGGAGTACACCAAGTACACCAGGAATACACCCAGTACACCAGGAGCACACCAAGTACACCAGGAGTACACCCAGTACACCAGGAGCACACCAAGAACACCAGGAGTACACCAAGTGCACCAGGAGTACACCAAGTACACCAGGAATACACCCAGTACACCAGGAGTACACCAAGTACACCAGGAGTACACCAAGTACACCAGGAATACACCCAGTACACCAGGAGTACACCAAGTACACCAGGAGTACACCCAGTACACCAGGAGTACACCAAGTACACCAGGAGTACACCAAGTACACCAGGAGTACACCAAGTACACCAGGAGTACACCAAGTGCACCAGGAGCCATGAGCCGGCACAACAAAGGGAGCTTTGGAATTGTGGGGAAAGCAAAGACCGAAACCTTAAAGTACAAACCGTAAATGGGAGTAAGTGGGCAGGAAGATGATGTCACAACTCGCAATGAACCAGGGCAGCAGCGGAAAGTGGAACCCTGTGAGCCACTCGTGGTTGGTGGTGGTACACCGTATGCAGCAGCGGAAGGTGGAACCCTGTGGGCCACTCGTGGTTGGTGGTGGTACACCGCATGCAGCAGCGGAAAGTGGAACCCTGTGGGCCACTCGTGGTTGGTGGTGGTACACCGCATGCAGCAGCGGAAAGTGGAACCCTGTGGGCCACTCGTGGTTGGTGGTGGTACACCGCATGCAGCAGCGGAAAGTGGAACCCTGTGGGCCACTCGTGGTTGGTGGTGGTACACCGCATGCAGCAGCGGAAGGTGGAACCCTGTGGGCCACTCGTGGTTGGTGGTGGTACACCGCATGCAGCAGCGGAAAGTGGAACCCTGTGGGCCACTCGTGGTTGGTGGTGGTACACCGCATGCAGAAGTTGCCACGAACCGTCAACAATGGTGTCCCCTTCCCTCCCAGGCCGCTGCTATGTCTCCACGTACCTTCGTCACACCGTACTGTGGGTAACCTCATCACACCGTAATTCAGGTACCCTCGTCACACCGTCCAAGCAATACCTTCCTCACACCGTAATGCAGGTAACCTCGTCACACCGTACAACCAATACCTTCCTCACACCGTAATGCAGGTAACCTCGTCACACCGTACAACCAATACCTTCCTCACACCGTAATGCAGGTAACCTCGTCACACCGTACAACCAATACCTTCCTCACACCATAATCAATGCAGGTAACCTCGTCACACCGTACAACCAATACCTTCCTCACACTATAATCAATGCAGGTAACCTCGTCACACCGTACAACCAATACCTTCCTCACACCATAATCAATGCAGGTAACCTCGTCACACCGTACAACCAATACCTTCCTCACACCATAATCAATGCAGGTAATCTCCTCACACCATACCACCTATACCTAGTAAAAGGCACCAACTGGTTGCACTTGAGAATCACCCTGCGCTTGTCCACTGATTGACTGCCTGACTTCAACTGACCATGCTCCCAAATGAGCACTCCCACAGCAAGCCTTTTGATAGGCCATGCTCCCAAGTGAGCACTCCCACAGCAAGCCTTTTGATAGGCCATGCTCCCAAGTGAGCACTCCCATAGCAAGCCTTTTGATAGGCCATGCTCCCAAGTGAGCACTCCCACACAAGCCTTTTGATAGGCCATGCTCCCAAATGAGCACTCCCACACAAGCCTTTTGATAGGCCATGCTCCCAAATGAGCACTCCCACACAAGCCTTTTGATAGGCCATGCTCCCAAGTGAGCGCACCCACAGCAAGCCTTTTGATAGGCCATGCTCAAAAGGCATAAACATGTTCACACTTATTCCACACACATGTTCACACTTATTCCACACACATGTTCACACTTATTCCGCACACATGTTCACACTTATTCCGCACACATGTTCACATATTCCACACACATGTTCACACTTATTCCACACACATGTTCACACTTATTCCACACACATGTTCACACTTATTCCACACACATGTTCACACTTATTCCACACACATGTTCACACTTATTCCACACACATGTTCACACTTATTCCACACACATGTTCACACTTATTCCACACACATGTTCACACTTATTCCACACACATGTTCACACTTATTCCGCACACATGTTCACACTTATTCCGCACACATGTTCACACTTATTCCGCACACATGTTCACACTTATTCCGCACACATGTTCACACTTATTCCGCACACATGTTCACACTTATTCCGCACACATGTTCACACTTATTCCGCACACATGTTCACACTTATTCCACACACATGTTCACACTTATTCCACACACATGTTCACACTTATTCCACACACATGTTCACACTTATTCCACACACATGTTCACACTTATTCCACACACATGTTCACACTTATTCCACACCCATGTTCACACTTATTCCACACACATGTTCACACTTATTCCACACACATGTTCACACTTATTCCACACACATGTTCACACTTATTCCACACACATGTTCACACTTATTCCACACACATGTTCACACTTATTCCACACACATGTTCACACTTATTCCACACACATGTTCACACTTATTCCACACACATGTTCATGCTTATTCCGCACACATGTTCACACTTATTCCACACACGTGTTTTCTGCTACAAGGAATCCGTGAACTTGTAGCAACGGTAGAAATTGGAAGGAGTGGGGATAGATGGGGAACACAAACTCATGAGACAACTGTGCGGAGGTCTCTCTAATTAGTAGACTGCATGCGTGTATCCACACAGTAGAGCATGAAGACAGGGGCCACATAGTACAGGGGGGGAGAGGGGTCGGGGGGGAGAGGGGACGGGGGTGGGGGGTTGCCTTCACAAAACACATATAGCAAAACACATATAGCACAACACAAGGCAATACAAAATGGTGGCGAGCAGTACCCCTCAGATGCTGGGGCAATAAATGTATTTGGACAAACTTTGGGGAAGCAATGCCACAGGTGGGAGAAGAGGTACAAAGCAATACAGGTGGGCAGATGTTGCTGATTTTTGGAATGCTAACAAGCAAGAGGGGTTACCAGGAGATAGTATTTCAACTGGATAGGTTTTTGAGGGGCAGAGGGTGCAAGACTAAATGAAATGCAACAGAAAACTAGATGGTATTCATAGAATACTTACCCTGCGCAGTCAACTTGTTGCGAGCCAACTCTTCTGTTTTTGAACATTTTTTTTTGATCCAATATGGCTGCCAGACCACGTGAGCGATGACATCATAAATTTATATTCTCTAAATAATTGTTGCATAGATCACGCTCAATAAATTTCAAACTGATCAGACGAAGCGTTGTCCCTGTTGAATTATGACGTAATAATTATGGCATCAATGACGTTATTGTTAACAACACCTATTCCCCAAATGGAGTTCTTTACAATGAACCATGTTTCAATTTTTTCCATGCAGCGGTTTTGGAGATATAGAGGTGCAACATTTTTCGGTTTTTCCAAGATGGCGCCTGTAACACATGACCTATGAGGTCATGATTATCATTAAAATATTCTAAAGGAGGAGGTGCTCCGATGGTGAAAATTTCGTGTCCATCAGACCAACAGTTGCTGAATTTTTTTTTAATAATCACTTAAGTGTTGTACTTCTCGAATTATGACGGTGACATCATCATTAAAATATCTTATTCCCCATGGGGAGTAGTTGACAATGAGCCAGGTCTCAATTTTTTCCATGGAGTGGATTCAGAGATACAGACTTGGCATTTAATATGGAATAGTTTTTTTTGTGGGGGTGAACTTACTTTTCAAGATGACTTAGAACCAAACGTTCATTGGAATTATGTTGAAATTATTCTAGATTTTGTTGATGTGACCTTCAAAAGAAACAAAAACCACATTTGACATTTCGAAACAAATAAATTGATCCTTGAAAGTGATGTAAACTGATATCGAACTCAATTCATGGACAGTACTGTGTTAAACTTCTGTGCGTTTTCCAGAAGTATCTCTTTATTTTGCACATTAGCCAAATTTTTTTTAACAAAAACAAAAGTGAAATTACGACTGGGATTACGGACAGTAAAATTACAGTTCAGTACTTCGTGTAACCCCCACGAGCATTCAGGAGAGCATGTACACGTTGAGGCATGCTGTTCACGAGATTTGCCAAGGTTTGGACAGGAATCGCTTGCCATGCAGTGACAATAGCCTGCTGCAATTCACGCACAGAGGTCGGCTGCTGGTCCAAGTGGTCGATTTGACGCGTTAATTCTGCCCACAGGTTCTCTATCGGATTCATATCCGGGGACGTGGCAGGCCACTCCATATGCTCTACACCACGGTCAGCAAGAAAGTGTTGGATCATGTGAGCACGATGAGGCCGTGCATTGTCATCTTGGAAGACAAAGTTTCCTCGAAAGGCTGCACGAGCAAATGGAAGCAATGTTTCTTCCAGAATGGCCCTGTACTTGAACTGGTTCAGGTTTCCATTCAGAACAACCAGGTCAGTTTTGCCCCCTGCATGAAAAGCAGCCTAAACGGTCACCCCACCACCTCCAGCTTGGACTCTTGGCACTATACAATCTTTGTTGTAGGCTTCATGCACTTGTCTGCGCACTCGGACGTGACCATCTTGATGATAGACCAGAAATCTAGACTCGTCACTGAAGATCACGTGATTCCAGTGTCCTGGCTGCCATTGACGGTGTTCTCTGGCCCACTGCAATTGGCGCTGGCGGTGTTGTCTGGTCAGGCGTGGCTTTCTCAGGGGACGCCTGGCACGATAGCCTGCTTGAACCAGTCGTTGGTTGACTAGCCTTCTGGATACAGGCACATTTGTCAGTTGCTGCCACTCAGCCCTAAGCCGATTAGCTGACTTGGTACGGCCATTGCGGACTAACCGGTGCAGCTGGCGATCATCCCTCCTTGTGGTTCTGCGGGGACGTCCTGGCCTCGGTATTGGAGTAGGGATACCCCTCTGAACATTTCGTTTCAGGATCTTTGACACCTGACCTGGAGTGATGCCATACTGCCGAGCAATAGCACGGTTTCATGCCGTAATTTCGTAAAGCCACCACTCCATGACAAACAGCATTGTCGAGTTGACGGACCATCTCCAGAGGAAGCGGCAATAACTTTTGGAGACGTGCAGCAGTTGTTTTCCAATAATACAGAACGCAACAACCCTTGTATACCCGACTGTGAATCCAATCATCAAATGCACCTGTCCGTACATTTTGCCACGCCACCTGTGCTATAATCCTGTTGTTGACTTCTTGCTGCGACAGACAATCAGTGACATGGTTCTTTTAACAAATAAATCACCAAAGTGTAAAAGAAACTCACCAGATTGATATACTGAGTTAAGAAAGTAAACCCAAGTCAAGAAAAAAAAAAAAATTCCATATTAAATGCCAAGTCTGTATAAAGGTGTGAAGTTTTTCCAAGATGGTGCCTGTACCACGTGACCTATGACGTCATAATAATCATTAAAATATTCTACAGGAGGAGGCCTTCCTATGGTGAAAATTTCATGTCAATCGGACCAACGGTTGCCGAGAAAATGATTTTTTAAAATTGCTGACATGTACGGCACTTGTACTGTACTGTACTGTGAAATGTACTGCTTCCGGTCCCTCGAGCGACGGGGCTTGCTTTGATCTCTCCACGGCATCAAAGTTTGAGTGTTTTCCCGTTTGTTTCGTTGTCAAATTTCCGCTGCGTATTTTGTTGTGTATGTGTTATTGTGTGTTTCTATTTGGTTTTGGTTTTGTAGTTGTTGCAAATTTGTGTGTAATCAGTCGTTTCTTTGTCCGCGCCTCGTGCGGCCTGGTGTCTCGTGCGGCCTCCTCGTCTCGACTTGTGCCCCGCCCCCTATATTCTCGTTTGTTCTTTCACCTCTGCTCCTGCTTTCTCAAATCCACTTTCTCACTTAGAGACTTTTCCCGGATTGTTTTCATGGTTTTGTTTAAATATTTATTTAAATATGTTTAAACCGCAGCGGTGATCCCGCCCCCCCCCCCCACCCCCCCAGGATTTCCATGTTTTAAACGTTTCCCAGTGTGTACCCTGGATAAGAATAGGTACGCCGTATCCCTGCGTGTCGTAGGAGGCGACTAAGAGGGTTGGCGTCAGGAAGGGCATCCGGCCATAAAAAAACATTGCCTCAAAAAGAGAACCATGACAATTACAACTACATGTGGGCAGGGTACAGCCCGAAGTGGAGATCGGTTTCTGAGGTTTGGAACATGGAATGTAGGGACAATGACAGGGAGATCAGGAGAAGTGGTGGAAGTATTGGTCAGAAGAAGAGTGGACATATGTTGTGTGCAAGAGACGAGATGGAAGGGAAGTGGTGTGAGAATGGTGAAGGGTAGGCAGGGACAGAAATACAAGTTTGTGTGGCAAGGGTGCCCGGAAGGCGTGCATGGTGTTGGTGTCCTGTTTTCTGAGGAGTTTGTAGACAGTGTGGTGAGTGTGACTAGAGTGAGTGATAGGTTGATGATGGTGAAAATGATGATTGGAAAGCTCTTGGTGAACGTCATCTCGGGATATGCTCCGCAGGTTGGTCGGAGCGATGAAGAGGACAAGTTCTGGTGTGCGATAGAGAAGCTGATGGAAAACGTGAAAGATGAGGAAGTTGTTGTGGTAGGAGGAGACCTAAATGGACATGTGGGAAGGAGTATGGATGGTTTTGACGGAGTTCATGGGGGTTACGGATATGGTGTGAGAAATGGAGAAGGTGAAAGGATTTTGGAGTTTGCTGATGGAGCTGATTTGTTGATTTGTAATACTCAGTTCCAGAAAGAGGATAATAAGCTTGTTACATACACGTCAGGTGGGTCGACGACAACCGTTGACTACCTGATGGTGCGTAGGCGAGATAGGGGGCACCTCCGAGACACAAAGGTGATCCCGGGGGAGGAGGCTGTTTCACAGCACCACTTGGTTGTCTGCGACGTCAGGGTGAAAGGTGCGAGGAGAGCTCGGCGGGTGAAGTACCAAACGAGAATGAAGGTGTGGAGGTTGAAAGAGGTGACAGTAAGGGAGGCATTAAAAGAGAGGCTGAGTAGGGTCAAGGATGATGTGGTTGAGCTTGAAAGTGGTTGGATGTCAATGAAAGCTAGTCTTTTGGGAGCCGTTGGTGAGGTATGTGGATGGACAAAAGGACCACCGAGGCACTCGGAAACATGGTGGTGGGATGATGAAGTTGGAAAGAGGATTGACGAGAAGAGGAAGAAGTTCAAGGAGTGGCAGAAGGCGAAGGGTACGGGAGCAGAAACAGCAGAGCATGAAAGTTATAAGGCAGCCAGGAAGGCTGCAAAGAAAGAGGTAGCAAAGGCGCAGGAGGCATGTAGGAAAATGTTCGGAGAACACTTGGATTCGGAAGAGGGTCAGAAAGCAGTATTCAGGATTGCAAAGCAGATAGCGAAAGAGAGGTGTGATGTGATGGGGGTGAGCTGCTTGAAGGATGAAGTGGGACAAATCGTTGTCGACCCAGATGGAATTAAAGGAAGATGGAAAAGATATATGGAAATGCTGTTGAATACAGAGAATGAATGGGATGGCAACATAGAGAGTAACCCAGTTTTAGGACCGGCAGAGAAGATAACTGAGAAGGAAGTTGAGGAAGCGATAAAAGCAATGAAGGGTAGAAAAGCGGGAGGGCCGACGGGAATTGTGGGAGATATGTTGAAGGCAGCAGGAAGTTGGGGTGTGAAGAGAATGACAGAGATCTGTAATCTGGTGGTGAAAGAAGGCCGCATTCCAGTGGATTGGGAACTGAGTACCCTCGTCCCTCTATACAAGGGGAAAGGTGACCCTCTGGAGTGTGGCTCATACCGAGCGATAAAGTTATTGGAGCATGGAATGAAGGTATTGGAAAGGGTGTTGGAGAGGAGGATAAGGAAGAAAGTGAAGATCGACGAAATGCAGTTTGGATTTATGCCAGGAAGAGGAACGACAGACGCACTTTTCATTGTGAGGCAGTTGCAGGAGAAGTACATGGAGAAGAGGAAGAAGTTGTTTCTTGGGTTTGTTGATCTGGAGAAAGCATTCGATCGGGTTCCACGCAAAGTATTGACATGGGCATTGAGGAAGTTAGGAGTGGAGGAATGGTTGATCAGAGTAGTGATGGCAATGTACAAAAGAGCGCGCACAGCTGTAAGGACAAAGGACGGGAACAGTGGTGAGTTTGAGGTGAAGGTGGGAGTGCATCAGGGGTCGGTACTAAGTCCACTACTATTTGTAGCTGTGATGGAGGTGCTGGCTCAGAACGTAAAGGAGGGTTTACCGTGGGAGTTGTTGTATGCAGATGATCTGGTGTTGATTGCGGAAAGTATGGATGGACTGAAGGAAAAGATGAACACGTGGAAGGAATGTATGGAGACAAAAGGTCTGAAGGTGAATATCGGAAAGACGAAGGTGATGGCAAGTGGTAAAGCATGTGGTGAGGTGGAAAGAACTGGGAAGTGGCCCTGTGCTGTGTGTAGGAAGGGTGTCGGAGTGAACTCCATTCAGTGTACAATGTGCGCTGAGTGGGTTCATCAAAAATGTAGTGGTCTGAGAGGGTCATTAACCAGTGTGGCAGCTACATTCAAATGTAAGGTGTGCACAGAGGGAGCTGCAGATGGAGGAAATGTTGAGTTGGATCTTGGAGACGGCGTGAAGCTGGAAGGTGTGAAAACATTTTGCTACCTCAGAGACATGCTGAATGGAGAAGGTGGATCGGACTCGGCAACGGTTGCTCGAGTGAGATGTGCATGGAAGAAGTTTCGGGAATTGAGTGGCGTGCTGATGATGAGGGGAGTGTCGTTGAAGCTGAAGGGAAAGGTGTATGCTGCATGTGTGAGAAGTGTTATGATTTATGGGAGCGAGACATGGTTAATGAACGTAGAGCAGCAACAAAGGTTGGAAAGGGTGGAAATGCGAATGGTTCGACGGATGTGCGCAGTATCGTTGAGAGAGAGGAAGACAAATGATGAATTGCGAAAGATGATGGGAATAGAGCCTGTGATTGATGCTGTGAAGAGGAACAGGTTGAGATGGTTTGGTCATGTGTTGAGGAAGGATGAAAGTGACTGGTTGAGAAGAGTGATGGAAATGAATGTAGAAGGAAGTAGAAGACGGGGAAGACCGAGAAAGACTTGGCTAAAGATGGTGGAAGAAGAAATGCGGGCAAGGGGGTTAACAAGGAGAGATGCAGAAAATAGGGCAAAATGGAGAAGATTGTCATGGGGACCGCAAGGCTAACCCCCGCTCTAGCAGGGAAAATGGCCTTTTAAAATGCATGTTGTTGTTGTTTGCTGACATGTACGGCACACGGCACACGTACATAAGCAACTGAATGCTTCACCCCGCTTTTTGCTTCGCGAGCGCAGGGTAACTAGAATGGCACTCTTCCATCTCAAGTATCAGAATTTTACCTGACATGACCTCTCACCTTTGACCTCTGGATGCTGACATCTAATCAGTTCATCTCTGCATCATAATAGCCGGCGAAGCCGGTGTTGTGAATGAATGCGTATTATGTTGAAAAGCCAGATTTTGCTGAATCCTTTGAGAATTTCGAAGCTTTGACGCACCAAATCGCTCCATGGAGGCCGCCATCTTGCGGATGCGGAAGTATGCATAAAAAATTTCGAAAAAGTTCAATAGAGACTTTGGCTTCGCCGGCTCATTGCGGCTTTGCAGTAGGGTCATATTATATACATACATACGGTATACCAAGTTTGGTCCAAATCCCATCACTCGTTCACAAGTTAATACAGCAACACAATTTTTACCTAACGGGACCTACCTCCGCCCTCTTAACCCCACAATCGAATCTGTTTATTACAGGTCTGTATAATGATGTAAACGAAACGGTAAACGAATATAGATAAATGGATTTCATCGTGGGGTTAAAATCCGTTTATTTATCCCGCAGCATTATACATACCTGTACCAAGTATGACTTTGATCCCTTCAGCCGTTCTCAAGTTATCACAGTAACGAAAACCTATCACGGACGGACAACCTGAAAACGTAATACCTCCAGCAACTTCGACTGCGGAGGTATAAAAAAAGAGGTAGACGGAGATTGAACCCCAGAGCATGTCGGAGTGAGGTGGGAAGTATGATGGGTGGGCTCCCATCATACAAGGTAACACTATTCTACTATTAATAAATTAATACTTTGTAATCCGAAAGGAATACCAATTTTTTATATTTAATAAATTAATACTTTGTAAGCCGAAAGGAATACCAATTTTTTTTATTTAATAAATTAATACTTTGTAAGCCGAAAGGAATACCGATATTTTATAGTTAATAAATTAATACTTTGGAAGCCGAAAGGAATACCAATATTTTATAGTTAATAAATTAATACTTTGTAAGCCGAAAGGAATACCGATATTTTATAGTTAATAAATTAATACTTTGTAAGCCGAAAGGAACACCGATATTTTATAGTTAATAAATTAATACTTTGTAAGCCGAAAAGAATACCGATATTTTATAGTTAATAAATTAATACTTTGTAAGCCGAAAGTAATACCAATATTTTATAGTTAATAAATTAATACTTTGTAAGCCGAAAGGAATACCGATATATTATAGTTAATAAATGAATACTTTGTAAGCCCAAAGGAATACCAATATTTTATAGTTAATAAATTAACACTTGGTAAGCCAAAAGGAATACCGATATTTTATAGTTAATAAATTAATACTTTGTAAGCCGAAAGGAATACCGATATTTTATAGTTAATAAATTAATACTTTGTAAGCCGAAAGGAATACCAATATTTTATAGTTAATAAATTAACACTTTGTAAGCCGAAAGGAATACCGATATTTTATAGTTAATAAATTAATACTTTGTAAGCCGAAAGGAATACCAATATTTTATAGTTAATAAATTAATACTTTGTAAGCCGAAAGGAATACCGATATTTTATAGTTAATAAATTAATACTTTGTAAGCCGAAAGGAATACCGATATTTTATAGTTAATAAATTAATACTTTGTAAGCCGAAAGGAATACCGATATTTTATCGTTAATAAATTAATGGAGAGAGAGGAGAAAGGGAAATGTATAGTTATGAATTTTGGGGTAGAGTGATATATAGATTCAGGTAGATCTGCATAGGTAGATGATCTGATGATTGGGGGTAGGAAGAACCATTTTGATGTACATCAGTGGAGGACCTGTTTAGCCCGGATGTCGGATTAAGTGTATATTTGTGGTCATACAAGGATGGCCTTGTGTTAACTAGAGTAGGGATTATGTTAATTCCCCTGTGCGTGAGACCTTGTGATTTATCCATTGCACCAACATGGTGATAAAACATTGCTCAGGCAGGCTGAGGCCATGCCCACCTCGTGACGGATTGGTTGAGGGGGTTTGATGGGGAGATCACACCAATGAAAGGCCAGAGTAAGGAAGGACTTGTGATTGGCCAGGGGCAGAGCAAGGAGCGACCCGCTGATTGGTGGAAGGAAGCGACGGACTGATTGGCCACCGACCGATGGCATGAGGAGGAGAGTGCAAAGCGCTCGGCCAATGGTGAAGGACTGACGTGGGAAGAACATTCTAGAGGTCGAGAGGCGACGGACTGATTGGAAGGGAGGACCGATGACGTCGAGACACAGGACGTACAAACCACGGCTGGCTGGCATTTTCCTCTCTCGTTTTGGATCCCTTCGTGGCCGGACCTCATTCCCTACTGCCCTCGTGATTCCTCTACCTCGACCGCTTGCCCCACTCGATCACCTCTGCATCGACTCCAGCTGACGGTGTTCCTTTGACGAGTGAAGAGCGGGGTCTTATCAATGCGGCTGGGAGACAAGCTGCACGCCTGCCGCTCGAGACGGACGGTGGGGCCTGCATAGCGTGCACGCGCGCCAAGGACGTGCGGTCGTTCCCGCCAACAGCCTGGGACGGCGCCATTGCTGAGGAGAACGCCATCCATTTCCGCTGGTTGAGCAAAGCCCCCCCACACGCACACACACACACGGCATTTTTATTTTCATATATTCTCCCTGCGTCTGTGGTGTGGGGACGTCCCAATTTAGGACATTATTTAGTTATCGCGCGTTTTATTTTGTATTATCGGCATCCGTGGCAATAAAGCCCTGTATTATTTTTCCCTGTATATTTTAAACCCGTTCCTGTTTGAGTTACTTTTTGCAGGGTTGAAGACTGCTTGGCGGATCGCGTCAGGTAAAAGCTTCCAGCTGCTTCTTTAGTCAGGTTCACTATGTTTTTTCGTTCAAAATTTTGGTATATCAGCAAAACTATACATTTTTGGAATATTCAGAGCATGAGGAATCCAAAAATTAATGTTTACATTTGCGTAGACACCTTTGCGAAAATGACACTCAGGACAGTGATGAAGATCTGTAAAAGCATATTCCTGAACGGTATAGACCTCGTAGATCCTGTGTATCGGACTTATAGTTCAATCTGATACTTCCTATAACAACCTATAACAACCTATAACTTCCTATAACAACCTATAACTTCAAAGGACTTGCAATATCATGTATTATGTAATAGTTATATCACAAATATAAAGACAATGGTTTTCAATTACCTTTGTTTGTTGCTTTTCTATAATCCTGAGCACTATTTTGAGGCCTTTATTGGATTCCTTGACCCAGAAAACATAGGATTAGCATATTTAATTAAGTCTCTAGGTTGACTAGAAGCCGAGATCGCGCAAAATATGTATTTTATGGCGGCCATTTTCAAAATCCAAAATGGCGGCCATGCAGGTGTCTGTGCAAATGCCAACATTGATTTTCAGATTCTCCATGCTCTGAAGATTCCAAAAATGTACAGGTTTGCTAATCCCAAAATTTTGAAAGAAATTATATTTGTTAACATAGTGAACCTGACTACTTTTTCTTTCTTCCTCCCGCGCGTGTATAGTAAAATCCGCATATTTGAACTGAACACCTCTGGAGTTAAAGCTGGCTTTGGCTATCCGTGATTTCCCGGTCTTCACCGAGGGGAAGCACACGACAGTATAGACAACTCCAGTAAGACACCACGAGCTATTATAGAATGACGACATGTTGGCTTGAGATTAGTTCGGCGTCTGATGCTAAGAGAAAGATTGAAGGGTTGGTTCCCTTCTTCAAAGCAAGCATGAAGTGCCTGCTCAGAGATATTGCAACTACCCAGATCATCAACCTGATATATGAACGTTGAAGGTGTAAAAATGTCTCTCTTCATCAGGCTTTGTACCTAATAGCGACCAATGGAACCCCGGAGCTACAGAATCCAGAGAAACTGTCCTCGATCTTCCGCGATTTCCTTTCTTGCTGCCTGGAGATGGACGTCGAGAGACGTGGATCTGCGCGCGATCTCCTGCAGGTGCGATATTTGGGTACTCAAAGTAAACCGTGACTTTTGCCTTATGGAATAGAAACGAAAGAAACTGGAATCGAGTGAACACGATAGGTAGCAAACTGACATGGTGCTGATTGGTGTGCTCATGCTAGAAAAGAAAAAGCAATAAAGTGTGTCCGTGTGTGTGTATATGTATATATATATATATATATATGTGTGTGTGTATGTATATGGGTGTGTATGCATGTGACAGTGTTTGTGTGTGTATGTCCATGCGTTTGTGTGTGTTAATCGAAAACTCGACCTGAAAGGATCGAAACCTCGAGGAAGAACGGTGCCCAGCTGATGATCCATGCAGTCGGGGAACTAGTCAATTGCTTACGGGTTAAGGTTCTTGCTTTAGGTGGAGGAACTATGTTTGAGGTTTACAATTTAAATAAAGTTGAGTATGGGATGTTGTGAAACTAACATCATTTACAACAATCCTTTAAATTATTTATATTTAAGTTTAGGAACAACCGATACTGTACAATTAATTAAATGTGTGTGTGTGTGTGTGTGTGTGTGTGTGTTTGTGAGTGTGTGTGTATGTATATGTATGTGTGTGTGTATGTATATGTGTGTATGCATATATGTGAGTGTGTGTGTGTCCGTGTGTGTCCATGTGTGTGTGTGTGTGTGTATGTATATACATATATGTGTGTGTAGGTGTGCATGCCAATGTGTTTGTGTGTGTGTGTGTGTTTGTTTGTGTGTGTGTGTGTATGTGTGTTTATACATGTGTGTGTGTATATACAGTCACCGGAAAAAGTAAGTACACCCCGTGTAAAGTTTTGACTTTTTCAACATATTTCAACATACAGCTATTTGATCTTCATTTCAACAATATTGATGGATAAAGGTGATATAATTGAACAAAAAACAATGACAAATTGACTTTGCAATAATTTATTCAACAAAAAATTGTTGCACAGCATGCACAACAACACACAAATAACAGGCATTCAAGGCCATTTTCCCTGCGATAGCGGGGGTTAGCCTTGTGGTCCCAATGACAATCTTCTCCATTTTGCCCTATTTTCTGCATCTCTCCTTGTTAACCTAACCCCCTTGCCCGCATTTCTTCTTCCACCATCTTTAGCCAAGTCTTTCTCGGTCTTCCCCGTCCTCTACTTCCTTCGACATTCATTTCCATCACTCTTCTCAACCATCACTTTCATCCTTCCTCAACACATGACCAAACCATCTCAACCTGTTTCTCTTCACAGCATCAATCACAGGCTCTATTCCCATCATCTTTCACCTTTCATCATTTGTCTTCCTCTCTCTCAACGATACTCCGCACATCCACCGAACCATTCGCATTTCCACCCTTTCCAGCCTTCGTTGCTGCTCTACGTTCATTGCCCATGTCTCGCTCCCATAAATCATAACACTTCTCACATGCAGCATACACCTTTCCCTTCAGCTTCAACGACACTCCCCTCATCATCAGCACGCCACCCAGTTCCCGAAACTTCTTCCATGCACCTCTCACTCTAGCAACCGTTGCCGAGTCTGATCCACCTTCTCCATTCAGCATGTCTCCTAGGTAGCAAAATGTTTTCACACCTTCCAGCTTCACGCTGTCTCCAACTCGACATTTCCTCCATCTGCAGCTCCCTCTGTGCACACCTTACATTTGAGTGTAGCTGCCACACTGGTTAATGACCCTCTCAGACCACGACATTTTTGATGAACCCACTCAGCGCACATTGTACATCGAATAGAGTTCAGTCCGACACCCTTCCTACACACAGCACAGGGCCACTTCCCAGTTCTTGCCACTTCACCACATGCTTTACCACTTGCCATCACCTTCGTTTTTCCGATATTCACCTTCAGACCTTTTGTCTCCATACATTCCTTCCACTTGTTCATCTTTTCCTTCAGTCCATCCATACTTTCTGCAATCAACACCAGATCATCTGCATACAACAACTCCTTTTCGTTCCGAGCCAGCACCTCCACACAGCTACAAATATCAGTGGACTTGGTACTGACCCCTGATGCACTCTTACCTTCACCTCAAACTCACCACTGTTCCCGTCCTTCGTCCTTACAGCTGTGCGCGCTCTTTTGTACATTGCCATCACTACTCTGATCAACCATTTCTCCACTCCTAACTTCCTCAATGCCCATGTCAATACTTTGCGTGGAACCCTATCAAATGCTTTCTCCAGATCAACAAACCCAAAAAACAACTTCTTCCTCTTCTCCATGTACTTCTCCTGCAACTGCCTCACAATAAAAAGCACGTCTGTCGTTCCTCTTCCTGGCATAAATCCAAACTGCATTTCGTCGATCTTCACTTTCTTCCTTATCCTCCTCTCCAACACCCTTTCCAATACCTTCATTCCATGCTCCAATAACTTTATCGCTTGGTACGAGCCACACTCTTGAGGGTCACCTTTCCCCTTGTATAGAGGGACGAGGGTACTCAGTTCCCAAACCACTGGAATGCGGCCTTCTTTCACCTCCAGATTACAGATCTCTGTCATTCTCTTCACACCCCAACTTCCTGCTGCCTTCAACATATCTCCCACAACTCCCGTCGGCCCTCCCGCTTTTCTACCCTTCATTGCTTTTATCGCTTCCTCAACTTCCTTCTCGGTTATCTTCTCTGCCGGTCCTAAAACTGGGTTACTCTCTATGTTGCCATCCCATTCATTCTCTGCATTCAACAGTATTTCCATATGTCTTCCATCTTCCTTTAATTCCATCTGGGTCCACAACGATTTGTCCCACTTCATCCTTCAAGCAACTCACCGCCATCACATCACACCTCTCTTTCGCTATCTGCCTTGCAATCCTGAATACCGCTCTCTGACCCTTTTCCGAATCCAAGCGTTCTCCGAACATTTTCCTACATGCCTCCTGCGCCTTTGCTACCTCTTTCTTTGCAACCTTTTGGCTGCCTTATAACTTTCATGCTCTGCCTTTTCTGCCCCCATACCCTTCGCCTTCTGCCACTCCTTGAATTTCTTCCTCTTCTCGTCAATCTTCTTTCCAACTTCATCATCCCACCACCATGTTTCCGAGTGCCTCGGTGGTCCTTTTGTCCATCCACGTACCTCACCAACGGCTCCCAACAGACTATCTTTCATTGACATCCAACCACTTTCAAGCTCAACCACATCATCCTCTACCATACTCAGCCTCTCTTTTAATGCCTCCCTCACTGTCACCTCTTTCAACCTCCACACCTTCATTCTCGGTTGGTACTTCACCCGCCGAGCTCTCCTCGCACCATTCACCCTTATGTCGCAGACAACCAAGTGGTGCTGTGAAACAGCCTCCTCCCCCGGGAGCACCTTTGTGTCCCGGAGGTGCCCCCTATCTTGCCTACGCACCAGCAGGTAGTCAACGGTTGTTGTCGACCCACCTGACGTGTATGTAACAAGCTTATTATCCTCTTTCTGGAACTGAGTATTACAAATCAACAAATCAGCTCCATCAGCAAATTCAAAATCCTTTCACCTTCTCCATTTCTCACACCATATCCATAACCCCCATGAACTCCCTCAAAACCGTCCATACTCCTTCCCACATGTCCATTTAGGTCTCCTCCTACCACAACAACTTCCTCATCTTTCACGTTTTCCATCAGCTTCTCCATTGCACACCAGAACTGGTCCTTCTCTTCATCGCTCTGACCAACCTGCGGAGCATATCCCGAGATGACGTTCACCAAGTGCTTTCCAATCATCATTTTCACCATCATCAACCTTTCACTCACTCTCGTCACACTCACCACACTGTCTACAAACTCCTCAGAAAACAGGACACCAACACCATGCACGCCTTCCGGGCACCCTTGCCACACAAACTTGTATTTCTGTCCCTGCCTACCCTTCACCATTCTCACACCACTTCCCTTCCATCTCATCTCCTGCACACAACATATGTCCACTCTTCTTCTGACCAATACTTCCACCACTTCTCCTGATCTCCCAGTCATTGTCCCTACATTCCATGTCCCAAACCTCAGAAACCGATCTCCACGTCGGGCATCAGACGTTTCGTCGTCATAAATGGAGTGATTTCCACCCTTGCTTCGATCGGGTTCACCAGCTTGAGTTTGTCCCACTTCATGTCCCACGACTTGGGGCTGTACCCTGCCCATATGTCGTCGTAATTGTCATGGTTCTCTTTTTGAGGCAATGTTTTTATGGCCGGATGCCCTTCCTGACGTCAACCCTTTTAGTCGCCTCTTACGACACGCAGGGATACGGTGTACCTAATCGAAACCGGGGTACACACGGGAAATGGCATGCACAGTTCGTTTCAAATCCCCCCACAACATCTCGATGGGATTTCGATCCGGGCTTTGACTTGGCCATTCCAGAACCCTCCATTTCTTTATTTTCAGCCATTCCTTGGTGGATTTACTGGTATGTTTAGGGTCATTGGCATGTTGCAAGGTCCACCTTCGGTTGAGCTTCAACTTTCTGACAGATGGCGTCACATTATCCTCAAGCACCCTCTGGTACAATGAAGAATTCATCGTGGATTCTATGATGGTGAGCTGCCCAGGCCCTGATGCAGAAAATTTGCCCCAAACCATAATATTTCCACCGCCATGCTTTACAGTTGGTATCAGGTTCTTGTGGTCAAATGCTGTCTTTGGTTTTCGCCAAACCTGTCTTCTGGTACTGTGGCCAAATAGCTCTACCTTTGACTCATCTGTCCAGAGCACATTGTTCCAGAAGTGCTGGTCTTTGCCTCGGTGTTCATTGGCAAACTTTAATCTTGCCCTGATGTTCTTTCTGGATAGCAAAGGTTTCCTCCTGGCACACCTCCCATGTAGATCAAATTTGTGCAGCCTCTTTCTAATGGTAGACTCGTGCACTTTGACATCAACAGTATTGTTATGTATTGTTCATGTATTGTTATGCATTATGTTTGCCACTCTGTCAAAGCGCCTTTGGGCTTCTGGAAAAGCGCTATACAAAATAAATGAATTATTATTATTATTATTAACAGTGGCAAGAGCTACTTGTAGGTCCCGTGATGACATTCTGGGGTTCTTTCAGCATCCTGACTTCTTTCAGCATCTTGCGGTCTACTCTCGGGCTGAACTTGCTGGGGCAGCCTGGCCTGAACAAGTTGGCAGTTGTTTGGAATCTTCTCCACTTGTAGATGATCTTCCGGACAGTCGAATGATTGATTTCAAATTGTTTGGAGATCTTTTTAAATCCCTTCCCAGACTCGTAGGCATCTATAACCTTCTTTCTGAAGGCCTCAGAGAGCTCTTTTGATCTAGGCATGGTGACGCCGCACACTTCAACAACAAAGAGCAAACCAAACTAAATGTCTGAGGTTTAAATAAGACAGGTTCCTCCAAGATCCTCTCTAACGATGTTCTAATCATTTGCACCTGAGCTGGTGCACCTGATTCTAATTTCAGGTATTTGAAGTAGTGATAAATGTAGGGGTGTACTTACTTTTTCCACATGCGAAATTTGCATTTATGTTTATTTAAATTATACAATGGACTACAAAATGTAAATGTTTCATGATATTTGTTGTATTATATCACCTTTATCTATCAATATTGTTGAAATGAAGATCAAATAGCTGTATGTTGAAATATGTTGAAAAAGTCAAAACTTTACATGGGGTGTACTTACTTTTTCACGTGACTGTATGTGTTTGTGTGTGTGTGTGAATGTGTTTGTGTGTATGTATGTTTGTGTGTATGTATGTTTGTGTGTGTGTGCCAATGTGTTTGTGTGTATGTATGTTTGTGTGTGTGTGCCAATGTGTTTGTGTGTATGTATGTTTGTGTGTGCATGCCAATGTGTTTGTGTGTATGTATGTTTGTGTGTGTGTGCCAATGTGTTTGTGTGTATGTATGTTTGTGTGTGCGTGCCAATGTGTTTGTGTGTATGTATGTTTGTGTGTGTGTGTGCCAATGTGTTTGTGTGTGTGTGTGCCAATGTGTTTTTGTGTATGTAAGTGTAAAAGGGAAATGAAACAATGACAACGTTCCAAAAAAGATTGCATGCAGACATTGAAGCTCTGCACTTATATTTACTGTATGGTAATGTCAATGGAACTTGTGTATCGTATTTGAGAACGTGAGTGTATGATGGATAAAACCAAATGTGACTTCATTTCGAGATCAGAAATCACCGGCAATGTTTCAATTACAAAGATAGGTCAAGGAATCAAGATATCGCGATCAACCCTTTTCCTCGTCCTTGTCTCGTTTTCCAGCATCCGTTTCTGAAGTTAGCCAAACCTCTCACCAGCCTCACTCCTCTCATCCTCGCTGCAAAGGAAGCTGCAAAAAACAACCAGTGAGAATACTGGAGCAGCGCTCTTCTGCCCTCCGGGCCTTCGTTCCCCCACTTTCCCGGCGGCTTACACAATGCCTGTCGCAGGTTTTCAAACCTGAGTTGCTGTGAATATCCGTGACGGTTAATTTATTTCTTAACTTATTTATTATCTCCTCTCCCTCTTTACGAGGGTAAATACTTCAAAGCACCATGTATATAAACTCCCCCGCCCCGGATGTCAGTGCCACAGTGCCGCAAGCCCTGTTTTTAATAATGGTTTATCTGACTGGATGTTCAGAAATGCTGTCTGATTTGAGAAACCAACAGATGTGGAGGTAGCCCAGCTTGGTCGGCATGGACGCCCCTTTTGATGACGAGGTGAACGGTTAGCTCGGAAAGTACCCGATAGCAAGAAAATTACCTTCAGGTTTGTTTGTTCCTTTCCTTTCAGATGGAGAGTTCTTGTGATCAGCTGGGCAATGATTTTAAACTTCTTTGCAAGGAGTTTGAATGGAAATAAAACCAGTGTTATGATTACTGTAGATCTGTTTTGTTTCAATCTTTGAAATATCATTTTGCTTCAAAATCCATAATGAACACCCAGTTCTATTATTCCCTTTCAGCTTTCTATGGAATTGATATGACATATCAGAATAATTATTTATTTAGTGAACAGGAATAAATTCCTGGGTGGGGCTAGTGTGAAAAAATTCCGACTCAACCCAACACTCGAACCCGAGGACCTCATTGCTTACGCATCAACAGCCCATTGGGTGTTCCCGGTTAACCTCAGAAATTTCTGACCAACACTGCGAGCTTTATAATGGCCGACGTGTTACGTTACGTGCCTGCTGAGCAGACCACAAGCATGTGTGGTGTGTGTATATTAGACATAAATCTCATCGAGAAACTAGATGGTATTCGTAGAATACTGTCGCGCGAATGCCTTCGGTTAAGACCGTGGGATCGCGGATAGCCTGAACGAGCTTTAACTCCGAGGCGACGATCAATTGCAGATTTCACGATGCAAGCACGGGAGGAATAAGGAAGAGGAAGAAGCGGCGAGCTCTTACCTCATGGCCCACCCGTTTCCACAGAACCCGATACAAAGGAAACGCGACGGAAAAAACATTCTAAATTGGCTTTTTGTCCCTTTCCTGACCAATTACACGTTCTCCTGGGCGTGGCTCCCAGCCTGCCTGGCACGATGTTTGTCACCCATGGTGGCGTACTGCATGGCTGCTGCCTGTTGGCTCTTCCAAAGTCATTGTGGCGGCGGGGGAATTATTTAATGTGTGGTGCGCTAATGGGCCTATCTAATGTCTATGGGATGTATTGCCATTAGGGACACTTGGATGCTAACAGAGGGAACGACATGCAAGGGAATTTTACCCATAATCCCTGTACTAATTAGCATACCTCGCCCCTCGTAACAGGGACGAAGATACAAGCTTAATCTGACATTCGGGCTCCAGAACTTATTACATCTAGATACGCTATCACGACAGCCGGACACCTACTGATGCAGATCTACCTGGATCTAAATATTCCTCTACCCCTAATTTTCATAACAATACTTACTCTGCGCAGTCAACTTGGTGCGAGCCAACTCTTCTGTTTTTGAAGGGTTTTTTTTCTTCTTTGATCCAATATGGCCGCCAGACCACGTGAGTGATGACATCATAAGTTTACATTCTCTAATATAATTGTTCCGTAGATCATGCTCAATCAATTTCAAACTGATCAAACTGTTGTCCCTGTCGAATTATGACGTCATCATTAAGGCACCATTGACGTCATCGTTAACACTTATTCCCCATGGGGAGTACGTACTTCACAATGAGCCTCGTTTCATTTTTTTTCCATGGAGCGGTTTGAAATAGAGGTGTAACGTTTTTCCAAGATGGCATCCATACCACATGACCTATGACGTAATAATTATGAATAAAAAAAAAATTCCTTCAGGCAGAGGAGCTCCTATGGTTAAATTTCCAATCAATCGGACCAACGGTTGCCAAAAATATGTATTTTAAAAATGCAGATGCACCACACGTACGCCACTGAATGCCTAACCCTGCTTTTTGCTTTGATATATATATATATATACAATATATATTTGATATATACAATATATATATATATACAATATATATATTTGATATATACAATATATATTTGATATATACAATATATATTTGATATATACAATATATATTTGATATATACAATATATATTTGATATATACAATATATATTTGATATATACAATATATATTTGATATATACAATATATATTTGATATATACAATATATATTTGATATATACAATATATATTTGATATATACAATATATACAATATATATACTATATATATATATATATATATATATATATATATATATATATATATATATATATATATATATATATATATACAATATATATATATATACAGTATATATATATATACAGTATATATATATATACAGTATATGTATATATATATATATATATATATATATATATATATATATATATATATATATATATATATATATATATATGTATGTATATATATATATATATATATATATATATATATATATATATATATGTATGTATATATATATATATATATATATATATATATATATATATATATATATATATATGTATGTATATATATATATATATGTATGTATATATATATATATATATATATATATATATATATATATATATATATATATATATATATATATATATATATATATATATATATATATATACACACACTAGCGTGGATCAGCTCGCTATGCTTGCCTCACCAAACATCACTGCAGAGGCAAAGGCTGGTTTTAGCTGAGGATAATGACCTTGACTGCACATGAGTTGCTGTGTTGTCATGATTTACACCAATCATCATGCAAACATTTATTTTGTACAAATGTATTTGTAATATCGGTGATATTACATTTTTATAAGCAATTTAAGATGGATATTTATTTTTCAAAATTTTTTTTATGTCTTTTCAAAAATAAACAATCCCACCCCCCAGGACATACACACAGGAGGGTTGGTGCAGACCGAAAGTTTGGTACGATTTCACAAAATTTTGTGGGAGTACTTCAGTAAGGTGACAACACAACTTTTATATAGATACAGACTTGGCATTTAATGTGGAATATTTTTTTTGTGGGGGTGAACTTACTTTTCAAGATGTCCGAGAACCAAAAGTTCATTGGAATTCTGTTGAAATTATTCCAGATTTTGTTAATGTGACCTTTAAAATAAACAAAAACCACATTTGACATTTCTAAACAAATAAATTGATCCTTGAAAGTGATGTAAACTGATATCGAACTCAATTCATGGACAGTACTGTGTTAAACTTCTGTACGTTTTCCAGAAGTATCTCTTTATTTTGCACATTAGCCAAAAAAAATTTAAACAAAAGTTAAATTACGACTGGGATTACGGACAGTAAAATTACAGTTCAGTACTTCGTGTAACCCCCACGAGCATTCAGGAGAGCACGTACACGTTGAGGCATGCTGTTCACGAGATTTGCCAAGGTTTGGACAGGAATCCCTTGCCATGCAGTGACAATAGCCTGCTGCAATTCACGCACAGAGGTCGGCTGCTGGTCCAAGTGGTCGATTTGACGCGTTAATTCTGTCCACAAGTTCTCTTTCGGATTCATATCCGGGGACATGGCAGGCCACTCCATATGCTCTACACCACGGTCAGCAAGAAAGTGTTGGATCATGCGAGCACGATGAGTCCGTGCATTGTCATCTTGGAAGACAAAGTTTCCTCGAAAGGCTGCACGAGCAAATGGAAGCAATGTTTCTTCTAGAATGACCCTGTACTTGAACTGGTTCAGGTTTCTATTCAGAACAACCAGGTCAGTTTTGCCCCCTGCATGAAAAGCAGCCCAAACGGTCACCCCACCACCTCCAGCTTGGACTCTTGGCACTATACAATCTTTGTTGTCGGCTTCAGGCACTTGTCTGCGCACTCTGACGTGGCCATCTTGACGATAGACCAGAAATCTAGACTCGTCACTGAAGATCATGTGATTCCAGTGTCCTGGCTGCCATTGACGGTGCTCTCTGGCCCACTGCAATTGGAGCTGGCGGTGTTGTCTGGTCAGGCGTGGCTTTCCCAGGGGACGCCTGGCACGATAGCCTGCTTGAACCAGTCGTTGGTTGACTAGCCTTCTGGATACAGGCACATTTGTCAGTTGCTGCCACTCAGCCCTAAGCCGATTAGCTGACTTGGTACGGCCATTGCGGACTAACCGGTGCAGCTGGCGATCATCCCTCCTTGTGTTTCTGCGGGGACGTCCTGGCCTCGGTATTGGAGTAGGGACACCCCTCTGAGCATTTCGTTTCAGGATCTTTGACATCTGACCTTGAGTGATGCCATACTGCCGAGCAATAGCACGCTGTTTCATGCCGTAATTTCGTAAAGCCACCACTGCATGACAAACAACATTGTCGAGTTGACGGACCATCTCCACAAGAAGCGGCAATAACTTTTGGAGACGTGCAGCAGTTGTTTTCCACTAATACAGAACGCAACAACCCTTGTATACCCGACTGTGAAGCCAATCATCAAATGCACCTGTCCGTAAATATATATATACAGACTTGGCATTTAATATGGAATATTTTTTTCTTCTTGACTTGGGTTTACTTTCTGAACTGAGTATATCAATCTGGTGAGTTTATTTTACCCTTCGGTGATGTCTTTGTTGAAAGAACCATGTCACTGATTGCCTTTCGCAGCAAGAAGTCAATAACAGGATTATATCACAGGTGGCGTGACAAAATGTAAGGCCAGTTACATTTGACGATTGGCTTCACAATCGGGTATATAAGGGTTGTTGTGTTCTGTATTAGTGGAAAACAACTGCTGCACATCTACAAAAGTTATTGCCGCTTCCTCTGGAGATGGTCCGTCAACTTGACAATGCTGTTTGTCATGGAGTGGTGGCTTTACGAAATTCTGGCATGAAGCAGCGTGCTATTGCTCGGCAGTATGGCATCACTCAAGGTCAGGTGTCAAAGATCCTGAAACGAAATGCTCAGAGGGGTGTCTCTACACCAATACCGAGGCCAGGATGTCCACGCAGAACCACAAGGAGAGACGATCGCCAGCTGCACCGGTTAGTCTGCAATGGCCGTACCAAGTCAGCTAATCGGCTTAGCGCTGAGTGGCAGCAACTGACAAATGTGCCTGTATCCAGAGGCTAGTCAACCAACGACTGTTTCAAGCAGGCTATCGTGCCAGGCGTCCCCTGAGAAAGCCACGCCTGACCAGACAACACAGTCTGCGCCGATTGCAGTGGGCCAGAGAGCACCGTCAATGGCAGCCAGGACACTGGAATCACGTGACCTTCAGTGACGAGTCTAGATTTCTGGTCTATCATCAAGATGGCCGCGTCCGATTGCGCAGACAAGTGCATGAAGCCCACAACGAAGATTGTATAGTGCCAAGAGTCCAAGCTGGAGGTGGTGCGGTGACCGTTTGGGCTGCTTTTAATGCAGGGGGCAAAACTGACCTGGTTGTTCTGAATGGAAACCTGAACCAGTTCAAGTGCAGGGTCATTCTGGAAGAAACATTGCTTCCATTTGCTCATGCAGCCTTTTGAGGAAATTTTGTCTTCCAAGATGACAATGCACGGCCTCATCGTACTCGCATGATCCAACACTTTCTTGCTGACCGTGGTGTAGAGCATATGGAGTGGCCTGACATGTCCCCGGATATGAATCTGATAGAGAACTTGTGGGCAGAATTAACGCGTCAAATCTACAACTTGGACCAGCAACCTACCTCTGTGCGTGAATTGCAGCAGACTATTGTCACTGCATGGCAAGCGATTCCTGTCCAAACCTTGGCAAATCTCGTGAACAGCATGTCTTGGCAAATCTCGTGAACAGCATGTCTCGATGTGTACATGCTCTCCTGAATGATCGTGGGGGTTACACGAAGTACTGAACTGTAATTTTACTGTCCGTAATCCCAGTCATAATTTAGCTTTTGTTTAAAAAAAAATTGGCTAATGTGCAAAATAAAGAGCTCCTTCTGGAAAACGTGCAGAAGTTTAACACAGCACTGTCCGTGAATTGAGTTTGATATCAGTTTACATCACTTTCAAGGATCAATTTATTTGCTTCGAAATGTCAAATGTGGTTTTTGTTTCTTTTAAAGGTCACATTAACAAAATCTAGAATAATTTCAACATAATTCAAATGAACTTTTGGTTCTAAGTCAGCTTGAAAAGTAAATTCACCCCCACAAAAAAAATATTCCATATTAAATGCCAACTCTGTATATGTATATATATATATATATATATATATATATATATATATATATATATATATATATATATATTCATGCATATAAATTGTTACGGTTTTCTGCCACCCTTCTTACCCTTACCAAGGGGGGATTAAGCCCCTTGTTCTTTCTGGGCCTGGCGTAACCGAGAGACTTGAAACGCCTCTTCCGGGCAAGCGCAAGGTCGGGTTTCGGGACCAAGTCTCGCTCGTACCTAAATACCCACGCCGCCACGGAAGCGGGGAACCAAGCCTCGCATGAGCCACGTGTAATTTGAGTACACCGAGCGGATCGCGTACCACGTGGTCCGTGCAGTCACCTTTAATATTGGACCCCGATTCGAGCGGTTCTATTCGTACCACGCTTCGTCTTTGAGGAAATCACAAGAACGATCGAATGGAAGGAAGAACACGGGTTTAATTATTATCCCCAATATTATGTACAATGATCGGTGGAAGCAGAGACACAGAGCAGAATTTAATCAGTCTTATCTAAACCCCAGACTCGGGCCCGTTCACACTCACACAGGGGATTGTAGGCAGGATGATGTTCAGGCCAAACGCGCTGACTTGGTCGTCCAGGAACGGCCCCGTCCGGCTCTCCACGGTCCCAGCACGTCCCGCGAAAAAGGCAACGAGGCGGTGGAAGGATCCTCGTAGCGCGTCTCCCGAACAAAAGGCAGCCGATGAGGTAGGAAGGAAACGTACGTGTCTCTCAGCGCGGCTGGCGGTTACACAGCGCGTTATCACTCGCGTAACTCAATGCACTATGTGCGGCTCGGCTTCAAGCTCAACCCAGCATTACTTTCATACGAGCGCGTATCCTGGTTCATGCGCGTCTTTCTCCACAATGCCAACTCAGTCCTCGTACCGCAATTACTGCTCGAACTCCACTGCTCACCGCACTCTCCTTGAACTCAACTGCTGCCGGGACTCAACTGCCCTTGCCTTTGCGCAACGGCTTATATCTACACGCCCTGAACCTTCTCGAACCTTCCAACCACGCCCTGTGACGCAGTGCTGCCGTCACACCCTCTGAGCCCTGATTGGCGGCTCATGCTTACCGTCAGCTCCTCTGCCGCCCTCATCCGGTCCCGCCCCGACCCTCCTCGGCCTGCCTCGTGTTAATTCGCGCCAAAAGAACCAAAGGCAGCACAAAGAGGCATGAGGCGATGGAGGTGGGATAAGGCACTGGAAGTAGGAGAAGGACCTATTCTCCTTACTCTACTCAACGCAGAACTAACATAGGAAAAGGCCTAAGCTCACAAATACTAAGAGATAACTACACTATCGCAAGGCTACATGTTGTTTGTGTGACTAACTATGAGGGGGAAATTTAACCTTTATTATACAAACCGTTACCAAAACTCAAAACCGCAACAATATATATATACATATATATACAGGGGGCTGCAAAAGTAGGTATACAGTAAGGATTATAGCAGTATTACGTCGGGGAGCCGTTGACTGGCCACCACGTTCGCCGGATCTCACCCCTATGGACTTCTTTTTCTGGGGATGTGTAAAAGACAGGGTTTTCGCACGCAAGCCACGTTCTGTTGATGCCATGATTCAGTTCATACGGGAGGCTTGCCAGGAAATTGATGCTGATAAAGACCTTTGTGCCAGAGTGTGCATGGGTGTCCACACTCGACTAGTGGAGTGTGTGAATGCCGGGGGCAAACAGTTTGAACATTTGAGGGATTAATATGTTTATTATTGATATGTTATTATTGATATGCTTGTATAATCAATAAAATACGTTTTGTGCACACGTTTTGTTTTTCATGACTGTATACCTACTTTTGCAGCCCCCTGTATATACATACTGTATATATATATATATATATATATGTATATATATATATATATATATATATACAATTATACATATATATATATATATATATATATATATATATATATATATATATATATATATATATATATATATACATATATACATACACATATATATACATATATACATACATATATATATGTATATATACATACATACACACACACACACACACACACACACACGACATGGTCAAAAGTATGCGGGCACCCCTTATAATTAGTGGATTTGGCTGTTTCAGGCACACCGATTGTTGACAGTGTTACGGATTCGTCACTTCCGTTGTGGTTTTCATCCACTTGAAACATTTCTGGTTATGTATTATTATTATTGGGGTTTGAAGGAAACGGCGATTATTGTTGTTAAAAGGCAAAAAGGGTTAATATTTTAAATGAAACCGGAAACCGGATCGAGAACCGGAAGACGACGAGGGAGAGGAAGAGGAAGGCGTGGCGAGTAAAGTCAGACAAGACGCGTGGCTTCCAGCTCCGTCGTGAGCGTTATCGAACGAAAGTCGAGAGTGAACTTTGAGTTTCCTTGAAAGGAACTTCCTGCGATAGGTGTTATCGCTAGAGGATTGAGAAACCTGCGGTCAGGTTTAGGCGTTGAGATTCTGAAGAATCCTCGCCTGGTCGCTTCGCCTCAAGTAAGAGCCGGCGGCCATTTTGACACTCGCGCTTCGCTCACCGAAAAAGGTTTTTGCTACGCGTCAGCATTTCTCACCATCCTGTCGTCTGTCGGGGATGTGTGTGCGCAAACGCGGCATTTGAGGATTACGTTGCGGTTCGCTGATTGAACTGTGAACGTGTATGTCTGGTGGGGGCCTTTGGGACTTCCCATTCCGCCGCCAGTTTGCCGTTGGTTTGGACCACGTGACTGTCCACGCTTTGCCTCTGCCTCATCGCCTCATCACTACTCGCAGGAGGGGATCACCTCTGAGTTATAGAGACATTGAGGAGTGTTCTTTTTCACTCACTTGGAACGCAGTGAGTTATCTGACTTTAGCTGATGGTACCATCATAAGATGTATGAAGTGTACTTTTGATTGCTATTGGTTGTACCGTTATTCTGGTGTGATTTTCAATACAATATTTGTTTGTTTATAATCATTGGTGTGGTTTCACTATTGATTTCTAACACAGAATAACATATTTTTCTGCCGTGGCTCCTCTCGGGGCTCGGAGGTACATCGTGACCAGGGGGTCGGGGAGGAGCACGTAACAACAGGTATATATATAATCAAGCACACAGCCATGACATCTCCATAGACAAACATTGGCAGTAGAACGGGCCGCACTAAAGAGCTCAGTGACTTTCAACATGGGAACGTCATAGGATGCCACCTTTCCAACAAGTCAGTTTGTCAAATTTCTGCCCTGCTAGAGCTGCCCCAGTCAACTAAGTGCTGTTATTGTTAAGTGGAAACGTCTTGGAGCAACAACAGCTCAGCCGCGAATTGGTAGGCACACAAGCTCACAGAACGGGACCGCCCAGTGCTGAAGTACATAGTGCGTAAAAATTGTCTGTACACACACAACCTCAGTGTCAGTCTGTCTGTCTCACCCTGATACATGGAAATGTTCATTGGAGAGAAAACATTATTATTAAATAAAAGTTGCTTCAACTTAATATCAATGTACGAAAAAATTATAATGTAAAAAAACAAAGTTGTACACAAGTTGTACGCAAAACAAAGTTGTCACACATCTAAAGTGCAGATAGTGCAACCTTTAAAACCAAGAACTTCCCCGGTCGATGATTGAACGTGGTGGGGCAGTCCCCTGGCCTGCATGGTCTCCCGACGTGATGCCCTAATGCAAAATGCATTTTTTCATCGTTCAAGATTTTATTCAAGACGATATAAAATAATTGAAAAAGTATTTTTTTTCTAAAGGCAATAACTAGATATATTGGCCGATGTACAAGTTGAAACTTGTATAGCCCTTGAGATATGAGCGCCAACACATTTTGGGCGGACGGCCACTAACGTGAATTTGAGGGTTTTCTTAATAAAAGTCAACAAAGCAGAAACGGACGTTGGTGAAATTTGGAACATGTTATCTCGATGTACAAAGCAGTTACTTCTGAAATTTGCAGCCGATTTAATCCAGTGGAAGCCGAGAAACGAATTTTCAGTCCCCTTGTTAAAGCTGCAAACAGAGAAACGATCCCTTATATAAAGGGAGGAGAGCTTTGCGGCTCCCTTGATTATGCTCCTTAGTCATGTCATGAAGGTGCTGGAGATGATTCTGGATGGGAGGATAAGGAAGAATGGAGAAGGAGATCGGAGAAGAGCAGCAGGTGTTCAGAAGAGTAGGGCAACGACTTTTTAGCAATTCCCTTCAGATAAAACAAAATACATGAACAGCTCACATCCATTCTTTTGTTCCACTTCACCGTTTGTGTAACTTCTTTTCTCCAGCCAGAATTTTGAAAGAGTTTCTGGTTCCTTATACACACTATCCAATGATATCAGCGAAACGTTTACCCCCACGAAAGAGTCAAATTCCGTTATCCATCCAGGTTTCCTCTTCATGACCTCTAAAGTGTTGGTGACCTGTCATGATCTCACAATAGCTCTCACGTTTCCACAATCAAACATTGTCAATGTACCAACAGTCCATCAGGTATCAAAATTCAGGACCACAGCATTGTAGGTGAATAGAGAAATCCACGGATACATGACGAATACCTGGTATGAACAAGTGAGTTGTATTGTTAAATATTGCAATAATTACCATGTTGCTTGAAAACTTGGAGGGGCATGATAAGATTGATGGTTAACTTGGAGGGGCATGATAAGATTGATGGTTAACTTGGAGGGGCATGATAACATTGATGGTTAACTTGGAGGGGCATGATAAGATTGATGGTTAACTTGGAAGGGCATGATAATATTGATGGTTAACTTGGAGGGGCATGATAACATTGATGGTTAACTTGGAGGGGCATGATAAGATTGACGGTTAACTTGGAGGGGCATGATAAGATTGACGGTTAACTTGGAGGGGCATGATAAGATTGACGGTTAACTTGGAGGGGCATGATAACTGATGGTTAACTTGGAGGGGCATGATAAGATTGACGGTTAACTTGGAGGGGCATGATAACATTGATGGTTAACTTGGAGGGGCATGATAACATTGACGGTTAACTTGGAGGGGCAACATCATTTCAGGTCAAATTAGAACCACCGATCTATTAGATTCCAGAAAGAACATCATTTTCCATCTGGGGTGAAGATCAAAGTACCCACAATGCACCTCCAATACAAACTTGAGCACTTTCATGAACCACGTTTGGTCTTCACGCTCTCTCTCATTTATTTCCACTCATCTAGTTTCTGCCAAAGCAATATTTTTGCACATTGTGAGCAATATGGTTACTGTATACATGTACACTGTACCCTCAACTTCCTGCTCATCCTGATCTGCACTAAAGAAAATCATTTACATCCTATTACGTACATAGCTTGGACCACACCGTCCAGCTCTCCAAAGCGATCTTTTACTCCATGATCCGATCCAGGAAGTAACATTTAAATTAGATTCAAAGCGAATGTACAGAGGTTGTCGGAGGATTGAAAGGTTCACATCCTGGCTCCGCTTAGCCAGTTAAGAGGAAGCATCGTTCATTTTTTCAGGAAAGCACCAAATTTGGCACAGATGTAGTACGGACCAAAACAATTGTTCTCCTGAGGGGCGCCCAAAAATTCAGAACCCCTGGTGGCCGCCATATTGAATTTCAACATGCCCGCCCTCTGTGACCTATTTCCCTCAATAACTGCTATACTATGAGCGATAACACCACAGTTCCAGTGTCTTACCCCATGTTTTCATGGTCTCTGAATCCAATGGGATCAATTGCATAAAGATTGGCATCCATCATCTTTAATTTCAAGATGGCCGCCATGGTGTTTCTATTTTCCTTGAATCTCTCATGGTATTTTAGGTAAAATTTCAATTCGAAGTGATACACATTGTTTTATTGGTCTCTGATAACAATGGAATGGTATTAATTAATCAAAGTTACATGGGGTAAGACACTGGAACTCCCCTCAGGAAAACAATTGTATAGGTCCATACTACATCCAGCACCAAATGTAATGTTTCGATACTATAGTATGCCATGTAAGACGTGTCTGCCGCAGCGTTTGATTGCCATTATTTAATTAGTTTATCTAATCACAATCTAATCAATAATAATAATACTTTATCTGTGTAATACATGTCCATTATGTCACTTTTATTTTATGTATGAATTTTTTTTTTTTTCAAGTCCTATTTCTTTCTTTCAGATTGAGAAAATGTCCAAGAAGTTCACCCTGGTTCAACCTCGCCCTAGTGGGAGCCATGATGATCCACCAGACATCCCATCAACTGACTGGAGTCTCTGTGTCCTTTGTCAAGAGACATCAGAATCGCTTCAACAGCCAAAGAGGGGCACACGCTTGGATGCTGATGTGAGCTACGAGTTGTTGGATGGTCAGCTGAAGTTAGCACAGGAAAAGGGCTACGATCCATTCAAGATCGACCTCGATCGCATTGATGACGGCAATGGCATTGAAATGACATTGATATCGAACACTGCGTCATGGCATAAGTCCTGCAGAAGTAAACTTTCTGTCTCCAAAATTGATAGGTATGCCTCTGCCAAGAAGCGGACATTAGATGGATCAGAAGCACAGCAGGGAGGTAGTCCAGTGAAAACACGTCGTCTCATCAATCTGTCGGTGAGATGAATATCTTGAAAAATAAGCGAAGTACCAACTTCTAATCTGGTGTGTGGGTGTATCTCGGCACAAGCAAGAACGCTGTTTAAAATTGGGTCGCCACGTCAAAATCCAAGATGGCCGCCGCCATGTATGTCTGAACCTTGTGAGATGAATATCTTGAAAACTAAACGAACTACTAACTTCTAATTTGGTGTGTGGGTGTGTCGACGCATAAGGGAGAACGCTATTGAAAAATGGGTCGCCACGTCAAAATCCAAGATGGCCGCCACCATATATATGTCTGAACCTTGTGAGCGAAATATCTTGAAAAATAAGCGAAGTACCAACTTCTAATCTGGTGTGTGGGTGTATCTAGGCATAAGGAAGAACCCTATTGAAAATTGGGTCGCCACGTCAAAATCCAAGATGGCCACCGCCATGTATGTCTGAACCTTGTGAGCGGAATATCTTGAAAAATAAGCGAGGTACCAACTTCTAATCTGGTGTGTGCGTGTATCTCGGCATAAGGAAGAACGCTATTGAAAATTGGGTCACCACGTCAAAATCCAAGATGGTCGCCTTGCGTCTTCCACTTTGTCAACTCGCATCACTTCACCGACGGGGGACCTAGGCGTAACGCTTGTTTATTTTGTGATGGACTGGGTGGAGATGCTGGACTCCATAGGGCTTCTACATTTGGTTTGGACGAAAATGTCCGACGCTATGCTGTAATGCTGAAATACACTCACTTGCTAAGAAAACTTGCTGGAGGAGATATGGTGGCTATTGAGGCTAGGTATCATAAGCGGTGTCTAAGTGCACTTTACAACCGTGCCTCTAAAGTGTTCTTAGGTCATCAATCTAACAAAGCAGACAGGGAAGAGGATCAAAGGTGTCGTAGCATTGCCTTTGCTGAATTATTGTCTTACATTGAAGAGGCACGGAAGTGTGAGCAGGGTCTTGCCACTGTCTTTAGGTTAGCAGATTTAGTGAACATCTACAAAGACCGACTGATAGACCTTGGTGTTGGAGAGGATGTGAATGTGAATTCCACACGTTTGAAAGACAGCTTACTGTCATACTGTCCATCCCTGTCAGCCAGTAAAAAGGGTAATGATGTGATGCTAGCTTTTGACACTGATGTTGGGGATGCTCTGAAGAGAGCTTGCGAAAGCGACTTCGATGCTGCAGCTATTAACTTGGCCAGGGCAGCACAGATAGTGAGAAGACAGATCTTTCAAGGGAATTATTGTTTTGATGGGACTTTCGCAGATGCCAGCATTCCAAGTTCTCTCTTAGCTCTGGTGACCATGATTTTAGAAGGTCCTAGCATTGTGCATCAGACAGGGAAAGAGGAGTCAGTTGCAAAAGCAGGTAGGACTATTGCACAGTTGCTTGCATTTAATAGTGTGAAATCAGCAGCAAAGGAAAGGGAAACCGTTCGCCACAACAGAGACCAAGAAAATCCGGTACCAATCTACATAGCATTAAAAGTACATTCTGAAACGCGCAGTCGGCAGCTCATAGATCGCTTCTATAGTCTAGGACTGTGTGTGTCGTACGACCGCATCCTGGGATTGTCAGCGAGTGCTGCAAATGCTACTATTCAACAGTTTGAAGCCGATGGTGTTGTTTGTCCTCCCAAGATACGCTCTGGCGTTTTCACGACAGCACAAGCAGATAATATCGACCACAATCCCAGCTCGGTGACTGCAAAGGATTCCTTCCATGGAACTGCGATATCGCTCTGCCAGCACCCAACAGAGGATGATCCTGGAGAAGACCGTGGAAGATTGATAATATCGAAAGAGGGACCCAAACAAATTCAACCACTCCCTGCAACCTACACAAGTGTGTTGCCTGCTGATGGCTTTCCAAAACACCTCTTCGCGCCGAAACTGCAAGGGCCTGTAAAGGCAATGTCTGATGCATGGGTGCAAGACAGAAAGTTGGAGACAAACTGGTTGGAGGAACTGAAAAGATGGTATGATTCAGGGAAATCAGATCGTGATGAGTTCATATCTTGGGCTGCATATCATGCTGGCCACCTACATCAGATGGTGAAGCCGAAGGCGACCACAGCCTTGATGCCAATGTTTAGAGAAAAATCAACATCTGTTGCCATGATCACTCAGGTCATAAAAGTTGTAAAGGCTGCCACACAACTCCTGAATCCAGAGCAAGTACCAGTCATCACGATGGATCAACCCCTCTATGCACTTGGCAAGCGGATACAGTGGAGTCATCCTGAACTTTATGGTGAAGACAAATTGGTTATGATGTTGGGGCCACTGCACACGGAGATGGCTGCCCTCCAGACAATTGGTGATTTCATGGACGGCAGTGGATGGACGAATGCCATAACCAAGGCTAACATCGCTACAGCGGGTACAGCTGATTCTCTAATCCATGCATCCAACTTGTGCAAAGCCAGGCACGCACACCAAGTCACAGCAGCTGCACTACACATTTTGCAGAAGAAAGCATATGGAACGTATCTGGAGGTCACAGATCAACCAAGAAGCTTTGACGACTGGTGCTCAGGACAAAGAGATAGCCATCCACAGTTTTTGTACTGGTCTACTGTCTTAGACTTCCAGCTGTCCATCTTCCAGTTTGTCAGATCCATTCGTTGCTCAAACTTCAAGCTCTATGTGGAGTCCACAACACAACTAGTATCCTGGTTTTTTTCCATGGATCACACCAACTATGCCAGATGGTTGCCTGTTCATGTGCGAGATATGGTGGCACTCCGAGAAACTAGTCCACATGTCTACCAGAACTTCTGCCAGGGCTCATTCACTGCCAACAAGACTGGACGGAAATTCTCATCAATAGGCCCCGATCAGGCTCACGAACAAATGAATGTACTCATGAAAGGAGACGGTGGAGTGGTCGGCCTGACTGAAAACCCTGCTGCACTGAGGTGGTGGATGACAGCGGGCCCTGAGGTAGCTCGAATGATCGAAGAGTTTGAAGAGTTGTACTTGAAGCCGAAGGAGCAAAGGGACCTACACCATGAACAAACTGGTAGTATACAACAAGCATTTGCCAAAGATGTGCGCTCCCTTGTTTCAACCATTGAGGAGATGGGCAACCCGTTCGAAGATGACAGCAATGATCTTCTATCACTTGAATCGAAGGAAATAATGCCATCCAGCGTTAGAGAGACTGTCATGTACGTTAAAAAGATTGGTAAAACACAGTACCAAACATTCATAGAAGAGCGTCTGGAGAAGCAGGAGAAAGCTATAGATGATGTAATCTCTTGGAATAAGCTTCCACTTTTCAATAGTCCAAAGCAAGTTGGTAAATCAAAGGTGAAGGGAATGATAGCAGAACTCAAGAATGACTGCCATCTGTTTTCACGATTGTACATTGCGAGTCAGCGGCGAGAAGGAGACTTGGACAACTTCTTCTGCAATGAGAACCAGGCGTTTCCTCCAGTGATCACCAACAATGGCAAAAATGCGGCAGGGCGCTAAATCGGACCTCTTCCAATCGTTGGAGAAAGTTTCCCCTGCTGTCCATGTGGGTCCACAGGTGGAGGCAAAGGTCTTTGATGGGGTGGCAGTTGTCCACCTTCTGCCAGGGGACTCAGCAAAAAACTTCTATGAATATGGCCAGAACATTTTCATCCCATACTTTGAAGGTCAACTGCGAGACACCAGCCGTGTGGACATTGTATGGGACACCTATCATCCAGACAGCCTAAAATCTGCCAAACGTCAAGAGAGGGGGTCCGGATCGCGCCATCGCATTCTACCTGCAACGAAGATACCAGGGAACTGGAAACGTTTCTTGCGGAATGATGAAAACAAGGAGGAGTTGTTCAGATTCTTATCGCATATGGTGGTGGATGGTTTGAAAGGAAAGGAGATATATGCAACTATTGGTGACAGCGTGCTAACATCGCAACCAGATGCCGACATCAATAACCTGAGCCCATGTACACAAGAAGAAGTGGATACAAGAGTCCTTTTACATGTCCTGGATGCCATGAAAAAGGGGAGAAAACGGGTATTGATTCGAACTGTAGATTCTGATATTGTGGTCTTGGCAATAGCACACTACTTTACTGACCAGTCACACGGTGTGGAGGAACTCTGAATTGCCATTGGCACTGGTAAAAGCTACCGCTACCTTGCCATCCATAAAATTGCCACCGGCCTTGGCCGCAGGAAGTCCGAGTCTTTGCCATTATTTCATGCCTTCACTGGCTGCGACACAGTGTCATTTTTTTGCCCAAATTGTGAAAAAGACAGCCTGGAAGGCTTGGGAGACATACCCCAGCATCACGCAGACCTTTCATGCTCTCGCTTATAGGCCATCTGTGGACGCTATTACGAGGAGCTACAGAGCATAGAAAGATATGTTGCCATCCTCTATGACCGGACTACCGAGATAAAGACAGTAAATGACATGCGCCGACACTTGTTCACGAAGAAGGCAAGAACAATTGATCACATTCCCCCCAACAGCAGACGCCTTCGAACAACACCTAAAACGTGCATGTTTTCAGGCTGGACACGTATGGAGTCAGGCACTTGTGCCCTACCCAGAACTTCTATCACCAGCTGATTGGGGCTGGATGAAAACAGGGACTTCTTGGACACCAATTTGGACCACAATACCACTGATACAGGAGGCATGTTCAGAGCTTACAAGCTGCCATTGTAAGTCGGCCTGTAAAGGCAACTGTAAACGCTCCAGGGAAAATCTGCCCTGCACATCACTGTGTGACTGCGATGGACAGTGCTTGTAGTACTACGCGTCTGTGAGAGAGCCTCCACCTTTCAAGTGCCCACAATATTTTAAGTTAAAACTGCAACTGTGTGTAACTTTGATTAATTAATACCATTCCATTGTTATCAGAGACCAATAAAACAATGTGTATCACTTGGAATTGAAATTTTACCTAAAATACTATGAGAGATTCAAGGAAAATGGAAACACCATAGCGGCCATCTTGAAATTAAAGATGATGGATGCCAATCTTTATGCAATTGATCCCATTGGATTCAGAGACCATGAAAACATGGGTTAAGACACTGGAACTGTGGTGTTATCGCTCATAGTATAGAAGTTATTGAGGGAAATAGGTCACAGAGGGCGGTCATGTTGAAATTCAATATGGCGGCCACCAGGGGTTCTGAATTTTCGGGCGCCCCTCAGGAGAACAATTGTATAGGTCCATACTACATCTGTGCCAAATTTGGTGCTTTCCTGAAAAAATGAACGATAAGCCCTATTTTTCAGTCTTAACTGCCTTAGTAGCTGCACCGCACGAGCGGCAAATCCTGGCAACGCACATCATCGCAGAGGCCTGGTGTGTAACCGTCTACATCGACGGAGGTGTGCTCGCACACCGGCCTGGTGGACCTCACGGCTACATTGCTCAAAGCCGAGGTGTAAAAGCCCAGATTCGGCCATTGCGGTAATCGTAGCTACCTGGCCGTGTCGTCGACAGGACTAATTTCTGATAATCTCCAAGATACATCCTTTGTATCAAACCTGATCACACGAGACCGTGGAAAATGTTTAAAAAGAAAAATGTTTTCATGTAAACAGATTTGAGGAGCAGCTCGACATGGACGCTTTTGATCTGCTGTCACGAACCACAAGTTTGGCTCTTACCAAAAATAATTATTATTTAAAAAAAAAAATCACAATTTTGCCTCTTACCAAGTCTCATCTCCTTTAAACCAAGGCCCTACCAACCCCACAAACCCCAACCCCCAAGGTTGACGTCAAAACTCTTCATGAGCTGGATGTTCTGAAACAGAGAAAGGAAAATGATGATGAATGGACACGAAGTCTGTAAAGAATTGTAGTGAAGAGGAAGATCAAAAAGCAGTGACCGATATCAACTAACCGAATGATCCCTTTGTTTGCAGTTTCTTTTGTTTTGTTGTTGAAGGTGACGCATCCTCAAGAACACCTTCGCCCTGATTTGTTACTTCGCCGTGCTCACCCCCCATGACCTCTTTCCAGAGACGTTTCACTTCGGCATCGTAACTATTCCACTCCGGGACGATCCGCATGGCCGCAGTTAACTTGGGCTCCTTCGTCATGGGGTTGTTGCACTGATGGGAACAGAGAGAACATGGATGGTAAACACAGAAAGAAGTTTATGATAGGACGACAATTAGAGCTGGCTACAAATTACAGAACATGAGAGAGGGAGCAAGGGTGCGAATCTAGAGACATAAACAGTGTGTGCGCAGCGAGTGTGCGAGTGAGGGAGCAAGGGTGCGGATCTAGAGACATAAACAGTGTGCGCGCAGCGAGTGTACAAGTGAGGGAGCAAGGATGCGGATCTAGAGACATAAACAGTGTCTGCGCAGCGAGTGTGCAAGTGAGGGAGCAATGGTGCAAATCTAGAGACATAAACAGTGTGTGTGCAGCGAGAGTGCGAGGGAGCAAGGGTACGGATCTAGAGACATAAACAGTGTGTGTGCAGCGAGAGTGCGAGGGAGCAAGGGTACGGATCTAGAGACATAAACTGTGTGTGCAGCGAGAGTGCAAGGGGGAAGGGGTGCGGATCTAGAGACGTAAACAGTGTATGCGCAGCGAGTGCGAGTGAGGGAGTAAGGGTGCGGATCTAGAGACAAGCAGTGTGTGCGCAGCGAGTCTATATATCGATACGATGGCATTCTGATATGATGGCATTCCAATACGATGGCAGTACTATATACAACCAGATGGCATTCCACAATTCATGGTCGACTTGCGTCATCGGGACAACCTCGGCATTAAAATGCCACCCAGGAAAAGACAGTGCCACCCAAAACTTATCCTACCGGAAGAGAAAAGGACAAGCTGATACTCGTCTGAGACAAAGTAAACTCTTGGGTTCATAGAATACGTTACCCCGCGCAGATTTGAGAAATCAAGAACATGGGTGGGGTCTGCGAGCGGCAAATTTTATTGGTCGTGATGATGCAAGTAAAATGCCGTAATATTTTGTCTCAGTACTCCTAAAATAAGGGTTTTGAAAGTTTGAAAGCGCCAAAAGGCGATTTGTGTTCGACAGTGTTCAAGTATATAATTCATTTGAAACAAGAGGGAGAATCGCTTTGCACATTTTAAAGGGTCGATAAAAAAAAAATCCGGGAGTTTACCACCGTTGATGCAGCATCTTTTACATCACCTTATTTAATACTTTACACGAGTCATTCGTGCCTGTTGTTTGTGTCCTTTATGACGTTCATAAAAACTGCAAGCTTCCTGTTTGGAAAAATTTTCTGTTTTGTTTCATTGCTAGAAAGTAAAAAATATTATACGACTCGTCTCCGCACGTGCGCGCTCGGGACAAATTCAGAGCCAATGCACTGCTAAACCACAGGCTTGTTTTCTGATTCGCGTTCAAAATATAACATTCAATTGAAATCAAGTTTATCCGAGATCATAAACTGATGACAGACAGAATTGAACAAATTGCTTAACCCCGCTTCTCGCTTCGCGTGTCTAAAACTAAATAAATACCAAAACAGAATGAAATACACAGCCTTGAAACGAGAGTAACTCGCTGAAGTCAGTGCGTAGAATCCAGAACAAATGCAATCCTAGAATTACATCATCAATATCCAATAATAAATGAGTAAACAATTTTGTGTGAGAAGGGAAGCCAGCAATAAAGAGGTGAAAAGGAGGGGTGTTGAATAATACTCGTCGACTGGGGCTTCAATGAATCAAACGGAATTACAGCCGAAGATGGAGAAAGTGTGGGGAAGCGAGAGAGAAAGACAAACCAGATCGATGGTCTTCGCTCGCTCTTTTGATGCGTCGCTGCACCAGGTCTCACACCAAAGCCAGTCCTGGGGCAGCGACTTGATCGGCACCTGATGGATCATGTTGTTCGGCAAGTCCTGAGAAGAGGAAAAACAAACCAGATATCAAAGTGAGATTATAATGGCAGAAAGAAGACATAATCGGAGGGAATACGAGGTGAACAGGTGTTGACAACGACGATCACTATGGTTAAGAAGAAGAAGACTGCGTATTACTTTAAAATCCCGTATTACAATCTCGCAATGTAGTGTCATCCACAGGAGGTAGATTTACTCAAGTCTTTCACAAACTGGCTGGCTAGGTCTGATGTTAAGCTGGAGTTGGTTCGGGCTTGATGTCTAGAATTTCACCTGGTTACCAGTGATAACTCAACTCCTCCCATGAGAAACAAAGACGCCGTGCGACCTTTAACGTCCACCATCAAATGCTAACAGATGGGTTTCTACCTTAACGTCTATCGGAGGTATGGCACACTTTGCGATGCCAATCGATGCCCTGTCTGTGAAACACCGATTCAACAATTTGAATACTCAATCCAGAGTAGACACTACTACAGTACTACACTACCGAGTCAGACAGGGAGGTGAACAAAGAAGGTAAACGATGGTTTTTGAACAACACCTACAATGCATCCTCACCTGGTCCAGGTTTGAAAGGCTGTTTGGGTCTTGGCTTAAAGCTTGATACTGTCCACGCAAACGATCTCCAGCTGCGATTTTACGGAACTTGCGTAGGTCCACGACGTAGAGTGCACTAGGGGGAAGAGTGTCGGTGAGATTTTAAAAACAAAAACAAGATGGCGTTTCCACTTTGAATCTAATCTTGTAACCGAAACTCGAGACAAAGACTTTGAGAGATGAAGAAATGAGAAAATAGAATTGGATGCAAATGCCTCAGCCCAAGATATGCCTCTGTCCATGTTAGATGTTAAGCCTCCGTTACGTTTCATCTCAATTAAAGGTAACATGAAAAACTAGACCGGCACTCGGGAGAGTGCATACCTCCGCCAGGTTGAACAGTCAACGTTTTGTATCCCACCGATAGGCCGGATCTGTATTCGGACCTGAACCAAGATTTAACCGGCTTGTTCTTGGCACCTAAGCGACTCATCCACCAAGTTTTGTCATAATCCAGCCACAACTTTTTGAAATATCATGATATTGTTGCGAATATGGAATTTGGCCTCCATATCCGCTTGTAAATATTCCCCTATTTCCCCAATACTCCCCAACTATCCCCAATCCCCCATTCCCTAGTCCCATTGTCTGTAAACAACACTCTGTAGAACCGACCTTCCCCTTTTTCCCCCATTAAATGTCGTGCCCAGGTCCACCGCATCTCACGTAGACAACTTTCGGACATCTTGCTAGTTATTCTTAGTCTATGTCAGTTAAGGACTCCTTTCCATTAATTCTGACTCTTCGTTGCACCAGAATGTGATTATATGGCACCAGTAGTGAGTTTAGGACCTTCCCATACCTCCTTCCATCTTCTTCCCCAAACAACAACAACTACAGCTACAACAACAACTACAACCACGGCGCGCGGGGGGAGTGTGCGTCCTCCCACCAGCTCGGTTAGCCGCCATGACCATGCGCTCCACGGGGTTACCACGAAGGGGCTCCCTGTCAGCCCCTCGTCAAGGGCGGAGCCGGTAACCCCCCCGCATGCACCCAATGAGAAGCAACGAGCCGATTCCATCTGGGGCGGAGCTAACGAGCCGAGGGCGTGTCACTCCCCGCCGGATATACGCAGCGACTTACCGGATGTGAGGTGAGATGCGCCCCGAGCTTGAGAAGACAAGAGAGCCACCTCCGAGCGCTGAGAGACCTCCTGCATCTTTTGGGCCGCGCTATCCTGTCCCTGAGCACAAGGTGCACCTTGTGCTGGCCATCGAATACCCGCTTTCCTTGCCATCAATCCCCGTGTGAGTCAGCCTTGTCCCGTTTATCTGTCGTCTGTTGGGGTTAATATAAGAGTGTGTCTAAGTGCCTGTCTTTCTATGATGTCCCTCTTGTAGTTGTAATCTAACCTTCCGCCTTAATATAATCTCCTCCGGAGGTCTTGAGAACCGTATCCCTGGTGTCGTGTCATTTTAATCCCAGCCGTGTGTCTTTTCCTTCATTGACCTAGCGTAGCGCGATTAGTCAACGTTCGGGTATAATCGGGTAACTTGTGCAGACGTGGTCATACCAAACCGCTCGGTAAATAACATCTAAGCCGCGTCTGTAACAATTGGTGTCGAGGAGTGGAATTCGAACCCGGGACTAAATTTATTAGGCCCAAATTTGTAGTAGAATCAATTCGGAGCGCGTTTCCCGCGCGAAATTATAACGGCGAAATTTGATTTTGTTATACGGAAATAAAAACCCGAATTTTGAAAGTCGCGCTATGGCAGACCAAGACAGCTGGGGTCCGGTAGGGGAGAGTGAGGCAGGGTCGGTCCAGGACCAAATTGAGGGACGCGAGGAGAGCGAAGCAGTGAGGGCGGCAGGGTCGCAAAATAGCGTTGTCACGCACGAGGTGGCCACGGCGTCCACGCCCGCGACCGTGGCAGCGCCCCTGGTGGATCCGAACCTTTTTATGTTGCAAATGAGGGCCCTTATGGAACAAATGGGTGAGCGATTGGAGAACCAAATGGGGGTAATGAGGGACGAAGCGAGGGGTACTGTTGAGGGATTAGACAATAATTTTAAGGGATTAGACGAGAAATTTGGGAAATTAGACAATAGATTAGGGGAAATACAGGAGGGGTTAATGGGGGTAGAAAACAGAATGGCCGCTCAAGAGAATCAAATGGAAGGGATGCAAAAAGGGTTAGAGGGGTTAGAAAACACCATGGAAGGCAAATTGAGGGACATGAGGGACCAAGCGGAAAGGGAAGTTAACCAAATGGGGCAGCAGATAGAGGGGGTCAGAATGGGGGTAGAAGCCAAACTGGATGCTCACAGGGAGGAAATGGAGCAGATGAGGGTGGCATCTGGGCAGGAGATGCAAGTGATGGGAGAGGAGATCAGGAGAGGAGTGAGTGAGGAGGTCGGAGGAGTGCGCGAGGAGGTGAGGCACTGTAAGGAGCGCATGGAGAAGGAGGTGAGAAAGGGGACTGTAAAATTGCAAGGTGGTATAGAGGAGTTGACGCTGGGAGTAGAACAACTGACAGTGGGACAAAAGGAGTTGGGGGACCAGGTAAAGAAGAACACAGCGGTAATAGAGGGTTTAAAATCGACACAGAAGGAGATGAAAAAGGACGTAGGGGTAATTAAAAAAGAGTGTCAGACGGTACATGAGGACCAGACGAGGAAAATGGACAAGGTGGTAGAGGTGATGGAGGTTAAAGAGCGGGAGGTGCGGGAGCACATAGAAAAAAATAAAGTGGAGTTAGAGGAAGAACTTAAAGGGGCGCACGAAGAGATGAAGGAGGTGAAGCAGAAATTAGAAGAAGTGGAAGAAGGGGTGAGCGAAATTAAGAAGCGACGGAGAGAGGATAAGAAAGAGATAAAGGAGGAAGTAAAAGAATTGGTCCAAAGTCTGTGTTCGGATCGTGATGAAGTGCTCATTAACCGGATGAGGGATTCGCAGGTGATGGAGGAGAAGCGAAGAGAAAGAGGACCCGGTGTAAGTGGTGACCAATATGGTCGTGCGTATGATGCGCCAGGTGATTTAATAAGCTTGGGGGTCGAGATAGACCCGGATGTTCGTGAGAGGCCGTTGGTGAAGTGTGCGACAGGTCTGGTGTGCGAAAGAGGAGGTGTGCGAGAAAGTCCGACTCTGGGGTGTGTGAGGAAAAAGTGCGTGCCAAGGAGTGAGGGTGCTGGAGAGAGTGAGTCGGTCGTAGCGCGTGTGCGAGGGGGCACATGGAAGCGCGGTGTGGTGAGTGTTACAGAGGGTGTGACGGGAGAGTGTGCGCGAGAAAGGTGTGTGACGGACAGGTGCATGGGGAAAGAGTGTGCTGTCAAAGGCAAGGAAGAATGCACACCTGTGGTGAGTGTTACAGAGGGTGTAACGGGAGAGTGTGCGCGAGAAAGGTGTGTGACGGACAGGTGCACGAGGAAAGAGTGCGCTGTCAAGAGTAAGGGTGAGTGCGCTGTCAAGAATGGAGGTGAGAGTATTGAGAGTGACAAGGAGAGTGAGTTGGTTGTGACAGGTGAGCAAGGATGTACACCTGGGATGGAAGGATGCACACCTGGAATGGTAGAGCGTGAGTGGGAATGCACGCTGGAGTTGGTGGTGAGGCACGTGGTTGGGTGTGCGAATGAGGGCACACCTGTGATTGTCACAGAGGAGGTGACCGAGGAGGGGGCGCGAAGCGGTGTATTGGTGAGGTGTGCGAGCAACGAATGTGTGCCAAAGTGTTCGGTGGTCAGGTGTGTGACCAAGGCTGTGAGTGGAATGGGTGTACCTGGGTGTGTAAGGAAAGGTACGAGGAGCATGGGAACGGCTGGATGTGTGAGCAAGGAACGGGCTGCGGGGTGTAAGCGTCCAGGTGAAGCATCGACGTTAGACGGGGTAGAGTTTAGGTCGACTTTTAGCCGAATCGGGCCCTCGGTGCGTGCTGGGCCTCGCTTTGAGCGGCCACGTCCGTGCTCCACTAGGCGGAGCGGGCAGCCCGATAGAAAGGGTCGTCATGGCGACCACTTTTTGTTGAGGCAGTCCGGCAGGTCGAGATCGGGACATTGGATGGCTCCACGCCGAGATGGTGCGTGGGATCTCGGCCCGGGTAAGCCCCCGTCCCTGCACCGAGTGCCGGACGCGTCCAGCCGCTGGCACAGAACAACCCGCATTCATGGCTTGGCTTTACGAAGCCGGGCTTTGGACAGGGATTGGCGCACCGAGAGGTATTAGTGAGTAGACTGGGTGATGAGGTTAGTGTTTTGGACCCAAAATTAGAGAAAAACAAAATTTGATGATTGGCAAGGGATTGGCAGTAGTGATTGGCAGATGATGGGTAGTGATTGGCAAATTTTTAATTTGTTGAAATTTGATGTGCAAAATTGGTAGTGAGCGATGGGCCCGATGGGTAAGGGGGGGCATCCCTGCCACCCTGCCCAAGGGGGGCAAGGGAGCAATAGATTATGGGGTGTATGGCAGTGAAAACTAGCCCGGGTGGGTTAGGTTATATTGTAGGGATCTAGAAGAGATTGACATTAGGTGACGTTAAGGTTAGTTAGTGACTGATACCTGTAGTGGGGACGCAGGTAGATTAGTATGGATGATAATGACGTGGGAGCGCAATAGTTTAAAGGGACGACTGGGAAGCGCAAGTTTCAGAGGGGAGTAGTTAGCTGAGATGATGCCGTGTGTGTGAGGATTGAACAGGTGAGGATTGAACAGGTGTGATCGAACAGGTGTGATTGCACAGGTGTGCAACTGGACAGGTGTGTGGAACAGTGTGTGAGTAATGAGTGTTGTGGATCAGCGCGAATGCGCTTGGGGAGAGAAGGGTGCAGGTGGCACCAGGTGTGAGAGCACAGGTGTGCAAGTACAGGTGTGTGGAGAGAGTTGGAGTAAGTGGTACGGAGTGGTGTGCATGGTGCGAAGGTGTGGATGGGGAAGAGTGGACCCCTTTCACGAGTACCCGGGGCGGGTAGTGTAAGTGTTAGGTAGAGGGTACAGGTAAATTGTGGTAGGATATTGGCATCTGTGGTGCGGTTGCAGAATGGTGTTGTGAATGGGTGCATTAGTGTTGTGGAAATGGCTGGGCGTGTAGCCTGTTAGTGTGTGTAGTTGGTTGGGCACTCCACCACTGTGAGGATGTCGGCCAGGTGAGGCCGCAGGTGGGCTCTGGGAGCCGGTAGTTGTGAGTGGGTGCCTGAGGATCCCGGGTGTGGATCGGGCAGCCCAGTGCCAGAGAGGGCACCGAGTGGGGAGAGCGCCAGAGGGCCTTCCCCAGGTAGTTAGGTTAGAGTAAGGAGCAGGTAAGCTCGGAGGCAACTGCAGTGGTGGAGGTGTGCAGGTGGGTAGACCCACTGGGAGAGGTACACGCCACAGCCCAGAAATTGTGCGCGGGCACCGGGAGATGAATCGGGGGAGTGAGACCCCAAATTGAAAAGCACCACAGTCTGGCCAATGGGAATTGGTTTTTAGAACCCATAGTGTAAGAGGGCCAATGGTTTGGCCGGAGAAAGACCCCAGGTAGTGTAAAGTTGTTAAAGTCATTTAGGAAATAGTTAGGATTGATGAACCTGTCGCACCATACGCAGCCACTTACCTGTGGTGATGATGATGACTCCACACCTGTGTTTTCTTTGTTCTGTGTGCAGGAAATGAGAATTGCTGTGAGGATTTGTGAGACGCATCACGACGTGGATGAGACATTGGGGTGATTCCATCTCTCCCTCCTTAGGAGGGACTGATGATGAATTGGTGATGGCAAATTATGATGTTGAGTTGGAGATGGCAAATTTTAAGGAAAGTTGGAAATAGCAAATTTGATTGGTTAGGAGGGAGAGAAGACGAATTTGGTTTATGGGAGGAACGGGGAAGACAGTAGGGATGTTTGTTGATTTGTAAAGTAGATGTTTATGGGTAGTGTTGTGTTTTGTGGATACAGTAAGGGGTAAGGGAGGGGCCATGTAGGTTACCTGGTGGGGGGGGGGGGGCGTACGGTAGGAACGTACCTGTCTCACCTGGTTCCCATGTGCCCCCAGTGTGCATTACCTTACATTGCGTGCACTTTTGCGCCCTTACCACCTTACTCACTTGTCTGCTTCTTTTGTCTCCCACCTCCGAGGATCTGGCTTTGGGGGCAGAGAGGGAGGAGAGAGAGGTGCTGGCTACGCAGTTGTGGGCCTGCACTTTCGCTGCTTGCTGCCTGGATCGATGCACCATATGGACCACAATGTTTGTGGCCACCCACCATGGACCGCAGTTCTTATGCGGCCAAGCACCACCCGTGGATGGACCTATGGGTCAACGTGGCACCGATGCCATACAAGGTGAACCACTAACAGTTGGCCCCCTGACGGCCACAATAGAGAAATGGACGCGGTTGGCGCCTTTCTTTATTTTTGAAAGAAGTAAGAAGGCCAAGTGCACCACACGAAGGCAAGACCAGCGGCAGAACATCGGCCGGCTGCGACACCACACAATGATTCATAAACACTTTATTGGTGCACCGGATGGTGCTCACTGTGTGATGGGGTGGTGCTTGATGCTTGGAAGGGGTGCTCTGCACATTATTAAAGGCCGTAGGCCACAGAGCACTCGTGGGTTGGTGTATCGATGCTGGCATGCGTGCTCTCTCTATGCATAACATCTGCATGTGTTCCTCCAACAACAGGTCCTGGATCGTAGTGTAAATATCAGCGTAGTCTTGTGTAAATAATGCTCCCTACCGGCTGTATGTTTAGTTTGAGGATTCTTTCCGGATTCGGTTATCCTGTGGGTGTGTTTCTGTGAGGAGAAGGGTGCAACGTCGCAGGGGGACATATTTACTCATTTGTGAATATCTGTAAAACTGTCGCACTCAGGGTAGAGTTAATAGTAGAGGGAACTACATTGCGTGCCACACTAAAGTAGGTAAAAATTTATCGGGTCGGGACGCCCCGAGGGTAGAGAAGGGTGCAATGTTGCGAATATGGAATTTGGCCTCCATATCCGCTTGTAAATATTCCCCTATTTCCCCAATACTCCCCAACTATCCCCAATCCCCCATTCCCTAGTCCCATTGTCTGTAAACAACACTCTGTAGAACCGACCTTCCCCTTTTTCCCCCATTAAATGTCGTGCCCAGGTCCACCGCATCTCACGTAGACAACTTTCGGACATCTTGCTAGTTATTCTTAGTCTATGTCAGTTAAGGACTCCTTTCCATTAATTCTGACTCTTCGTTACACCAGAATGTGATTATATGGCACCAGTAGTGAGTTTAGGACCTTCCCATACCTCCTTCCATCTTCTTCCCCAAACAACAACAACAACTACAGCTACAACAACAACTACAACCACGGCGCGCGGGGGGAGTGTGCGTCCTCCCACCAGCTCGGTTAGCCGCCATGACCATGCGCTCCACGGGGTTACCACGAAGGGGCTCCCTGTCAGCCCCTCGTCAAGGGCGGAGCCGGTAACCCCCCCGCATGCACCCAATGAGAAGCAACGAGCCGATTCCATCTGGGGCGGAGCTAACGAGCCGAGGGCGTGTCACTCCCCGCCGGATATACGCAGCGACTTACCGGATGTGAGGTGAGATGCGCCCCGAGCTTGAGAAGACAAGAGAGCCACCTCCGAGCGCTGAGAGACCTCCTGCATCTTTTGGGCCGCGCTATCCTGTCCCTGAGCACAAGGTGCACCTTGTGCTGGCCATCGAATACCCGCTTTCCTTGCCATCAATCCCCGTGTGAGTCAGCCTTGTCCCGTTTATCTGTCGTCTGTTGGGGTTAATATAAGAGTGTGTCTAAGTGCCTGTCTTTCTATGATGTCCCTCTTGTAGTTGTAATCTAACCTTCCGCCTTAATATAATCTCCTCCGGAGGTCTTGAGAACCGTATCCCTGGTGTCGTGTCATTTTAATCCCAGCCGTGTGTCTTTTCCTTCATTGACCTAGCGTAGCGCGATTAGTCAACGTTCGGGTATAATCGGGTAACTTGTGCAGACGTGGTCATACCAAACCGCTCGGTAAATAACATCTAAGCCGCGTCTGTAACAATATATTGCGTTGTTGGCTCTATCACTCAATAGTGAAGAATCACTGAGGAAATTAAAAAAAAAATCCTCGCTTTCGGTCACCAAAATCGAATCGATTCATCCTTGTCACACACCCAACCTCTCCACCAAATTTTGTCCGAATCTGTCCACAACTTTCAGAATGAATATCCAAACAGACAGACAACCAGGAGTGAAACCATAACCTGTGTTCACCTTCGTTGGCGATGGTAATTAAAGGTCACACGAGAGAGAAAAGAGAGATAAGTAGAAAAGAAAACATCACAGGCTTCTAACTCGAGTTCATGATCTGCACAGTGATTTTCAAAGAGCACTTGACCTTTGACCTTTTAAGCCTTTTAAACTTATTTTAACCTTTTTAACTTGACCTTTATTTATTTTTGTTAAGTAGAAAAGAAAACATCACAGGCTTCTAACTCGAGTTTATGATCTGCACAGTGATTTTGAAAGAGCACTTGACCTTTGACCTTTTTAACCCAAAATTGAACCGGTTCATCTTTGTATCGCAGTCTATGCTTTTGCTAAGTTTGCTTGAAATCCTCTCTGTGGTTCACAAGGTATCGCAGCAACAAAGACTTTCAATTAAAGGTGACCACCAATAGACCTTTGACCTTTTTAACCCAAAATTGAATCGGTTCATCTTTGTATCGCAGTCTATGCTTTTGCTAAGTTTGCTTGAAATCCTCTCTGTGGTTCACAAGGTATCGCAGCAACAAAGACTTTCAATTAAAGGTGACCACCAATAGACCTTTGACCTTTTTAACCCAAAATTGAATCGGTTCATCTTTGTATCGCAGTCTATGCTTTTGCTAAGTTTGCTTGAAATCCTCTCTGTGGTTCACAAGGTATTGCAGTAACAAAGACTTTCAATTAAAGGTGACCACCAATAGACCTTTGACCTTTTTAACCCAAAATTGAATCGGTTCATCTTTGTATCGCAGTCTATGCTTTTGCTAAGTTTGCTTGAAATCCTCTCTGTGGTTCACAAGGTATCGCAGCAACAAAGACTTTCAATTAAAGGTGACCACCAATAGACCTTTGACCTTTTGAATCCAAAATTGAATCGGTTCATCTTTTCATCGTCGTACATACTTGTCCCAAGGTTGGTAAATCTCTTCAGCGGTTCATAAGTTACCACCGTAATGAAAATCTGAACAGACAACTCAAAAACAAGGCCTCAAACCAGCGCCTTCGGCTACGGAGGCATGGAAACGAAAATCAAACACGTTTCAAATACCGAAACAATTTCATCTCGGCATTTACCTTTTTTTTCTTCTTTTTTTTCACTTTACATCCTTCAATGGAAAAATACACTGTTAGGCCGATGCACTTCAATTAATTTCTCGGTAATTTCTGTTGAGGAAGACATGGCTTTCAACCAATTAGGGATTCAAGACGGAAAAGGAGGGGAGCGAGACTTCGTGATTCAAAAGCGAATGGTAGGTCAGCAGCAACTTCAGATATGAAATTCAGATATGATTGCTTCAGATATGAAATCTTTCCTCTTCTCCAATGGCTTGATCTCTGATCATCAATTTGGTTTCAGACCTGGACACTCTACTCTGGACATGCTGCTTCTGCTTTCTCAACAATGGATGGAGGTCCTCAATGCCAAACAGGAAATTAGAGCAGTCTCTCTTGACATATCACGTGCCTTCGATACGGTCTGGCACCCCGCTCTGCTCACCAAACTCTCCTCTTTTGGTATCCATGGAAATCTCCACGCATGGCTGGCGGACTTCCTCTCTAGTCGTAGTCAACGTGTGGCCCTGAATGGGTTTCTCTCATCTCCTCTTCCTGTTCAGGCTGGAGTTCCACAAGGCAGTGTTCTAGGCCCTGTCCTTTTTCTGGTCTTCATCAATGATCTCTCTGACTCTCTTGAAAATCCTCTGTATCTCTTTGCTGATGACTCTACTCTCTGTCGCTCCATTCTTCATCCCTCAGATCGGCAGTCTGCTGCCTCCTCACTCTCTGCAGACCTGGACAAAATCACAGACTGGGCAAACAAGTGGAACATGTCTTTCAATCCTGACAAATCTCACACTCTTACGATGTCTCTCCGAAAAGATCGACTGGACAACCCTCCCATCCACTTTCTGAATAATCCTCTCCAAGAAGTTCTGTCACTCAAGCTTTTGGGTCTCACTATCTGCCATGATCTTTCCTGGGAAAACCACATTTCAAATCTGGCCTCCAAAGCCAGTCGCCGACTGGGCATCCTCCGTCGTGCGAAGTCCTTCCTTGGCACACCTGAGCTCCTCACCACATACAAGGCTTTCATCCGCAGCTCAATGGAATACTGCTCTCCCCTCTGGGCTGGTGCTCCTGCCTCACACCTAGCTCGTCTTCACGCTGTTGAAACCAAAGCATTCAGAATCATTGGAATCTCCCGCGATGAAGCTAACTCCAAGGGCCTCTCACTCACTCACCGCAGGCAGGTTGGTGGTCTTTCCATCTTCTACCGACTCCTCTCTGGCCTTGCCCCCCCAGCTCTCTCTGGTCTCTGTCCCGCAAATATTCCTACAGGTCGCACAAGATCTGCCTGCAACCCTCTTATGGTCAAACTGCCAAAATCAAGACTCTCTGCTCACCTTCACTCCTTCATTCCTCTTTTCTCCCGCCTCTGGAACAAACTCCCTCACTCTCTTCAATCCCACTCCACCCTCCAGGTCTTTAAAACAGCTGTTCACCACCATCTCTTATCTTCCCCCATCCAAAACCTTGATCTTTTCTACCCCTGCTAATTTCACCCCAATTCCACTTTTTTGAAATACCAACTTCTGTCCTGGAAGTCATTGGTGTCCTTGTGTTTTATACTTCTCCCTCCACCCCCCCCCCCCCCCTTCCCATGCCTCCTCCCCCCAACCCTCTCCCTTCCACACATCTCCCTGCTCTCAAATGTTGTGTTTGTGTGCTTCACCTTCTCTCCCCATCTTGTTTTCCGCTCCCGCTTTTTATATATTTTGTTTGTCTGGTTGATTTGTTTGTGAAGTAAATGTTAGCTCTTTCACGAGCCTCGATTCAGTTTACAACAAAAAAAAAAAAAAAAAAAAAAAAAAAAAAAAAAGGTGAACAGAAGAAATACGATGTTCATCTGGAAAAAAAGGATTTTTCCACGTAGCATACGTGTAAACACCTGATGTGATACTTTCGCCCCGCCAAGTGGCTGGCCCAGTAGCCAGACCTCCAGAAACGGTAGCCATCCATATCTCTACGGCTGTCACAGAACGGCGTGTAGCCATATGGAGCACCGTCCAACGGCAGGTTTCGAAGCTCCTTTAGATCCGTACGCACTATCTGGGGAGGTGCAAATACATTTCGGATTGTAACCTGATTAAAGGTGAAGGTACATCGCAGTGCTGCCCTTCACGTGTGGCATATTCAACAACCTGCTCTGCGGGAACTTGGCTCATCACTTTATAATATTGCTAACTCGATAAAACTCATCAAGCTGACAGTGAAATTAAACATTTCATGTAATCACAAGGTGTTTCAGCAGTGTAAATGACAAAAGGCCAAATAAAGGTGACGAATGGTCAATTGACGTGCCTGGTCGGCGTCCACGAAGATAATCTTGTCCACGGCAAGGGGGAAGAGGACATCGAGGAAGAGAATCTTGTAACCCCAGATGATCCTTTGTTTCTCCCTTTGCTGGTGCAGCCAACGGGGCCAATTGTACTGCACAAACTCGTACTTGAACCCGTACGCCTGAGCCATGGCCGGAATGAATTCCTGCAGGAGGTAAGATGGGCCCAAAGTTCTGGGAATTCCAATCGTTTGTTAAACCTTACATTTATCTGGTGCAAGAGGCACGGAGGCCTACTATGTTTTAAGTAAGTTTGACACAGGAAGTGCAAATCTAAATCCAATTAGAATAGACAACCCAGACATGGTGGGTAAGAGAGCAGTGAACGCTTTGTATTTGAGTCTCTCACCACCTCGACATGCACATACTCTTTCCTCCATGTGACCTCAGTTTTCCCACTCAATCCCTCGTCTAAGACCCCAACTTATTAATCAACTATTCCCCTCACCTTAAAGGTTGGAGAAAGGAAATTTTTGAGGAACCAGAACTTCACAGGTGTGTGTGTGTGCTTCAGCACAGACAGCATCATGATCCTTCCAGGTAAATAAATGATGAGGGAAACAAAGTCGCAGATAAGTCAATGGCGTGTCCCTTTACTGTGGTTCACTTTGTTTACCGAGATAACTCAACGTGGGTTGCAGGGAGGGAGCTCTGCTTGCCTGAGAAACCTCTCGTAGAGATGACCCGAAGCGACAGAGAAAATGTTGATTACACCGTCCTGATCTTTGTCAGAATCTTCGGTTTGTCCCCCTCCAGCAAGGCTGAGTAAAAGAAGAAAGAGAAAATGATTTCTTCCACATTTCTAACACCTGGATACAGCTTAACCTGGGATATTCACTCTGCAGAGCATTGGTGAGATATTTGTGATATCGTGATCGAGGACGAGTTGGAGAGAGAGGGAGGAAGAGCAAGGGGCACGGACAGCTCCCTCAAAATAATTTGGAGAAGTGTACAGGATGATCGAAAACAAAGACTTCCCCAAAAATACAATTTCAATCGCCACTTACAGCAGCACCCTGAGACGTGCGTTCAGAAGGGAACGCCAAATACGCCAACCCAAGGTAGTTAAACGTTCTTGCCAAACACGCCAACCCAAGGTAGTTAAACGTTCCAGCCAAACACGCCAACCCAAGGTAGTTAAACGTTCTTGCCAAACACGCCAACCCAAGGTAGTTCAACGTTCCACCCAAACACGCCAACCCAAGGTAGTTAAACGTTCTTGCCAAACACACCAACCCAAGGTAGTGAAACGTTCTTGCCAAACACACCGACCCAAGGTCGTTAAACGTTCTTGCCAAATACACCAACCCAAGGTAGTTAAACGTTCCAGCCAAACATGCCCACCCAAGGTAGTTAAACGTTCTTGCCAAACACGCCAACCCAAGGTAGTTAAACGTTCTTGCCAAACACACCAACCCAAGGTAGTGAAACGTTCTTGCCAAACACACCGACCCAAGGTCGTTAAACGTTCTTGCCAAATACACCAACCCAAGGTAGTTAAACGTTCCAGCCAAACATGCCCACCCAAGGTAGTTAAACGTTCTTGCCAAACACGCCAACCCAAGGTAGTTAAACGTTCTTGCCAAACATGCCAACCCGATGGAGTTAAACGTTCTTGCCAAACACACCAACCCAAGGTAGTTAAACGTTCTTGCCAAACACGCCAACCCAAGGTAGTTAAACGTTCCAGCCAAACACGCCAACCCAAGGTAGTTAAACGTTCTTGCCAAACACGCCAACCCTAGGTAGTTAAACGTTCTTGCCAAATATGCCAACCCAAAGGAGTTAAACGTTCCGGCCAAACACGCCAACCCAAGGTAGTTAAACATTCTCGCCAGACATGCCAACCCAAGGCAGTTAAACATTCTAGCCAAACATGCCAACCCAAGGTAGATAAACGTTCCAGCCAAACACGCCAACCCAAGGCAGTTAAACATTCGAGCCAAACATGCCAACCCGACGTAATTAAATGTTCTTGCCAAACACGCCAACCCAAGGTAGTTAAACGTTCCAGCCAAACACGCCAACCCAAGGTATTTAAACGTTCCAGCCAAACACGCCAACCCAAGGTAGTTAAACGTTCCAGCCAAACACGCCAACCCAAGGTAGTTACACATTCTAGCCAAACATGTCAACCCAAGGTAGTTAAACGTTCCAGCCAAACACGCCAACCCAACGGAGTTAAATGTTCTTGCCAAACACGCCAACCCAAGGGAGTTAAACATTTTTGCCAAACACGCCAACCCAAGGTAGTTAAACGTTCTTGCCAAACACGCCAACACAAGGTAGTTAAACGTTCTTGCCAAACACGCCAACCCAAACTAGTTAAACGTTCTTGCCAAACACGCCAACCCAAGGTAGTTAAACGTTCTTGCCAAACACGCCAACCCAAGGTAGTTAAACGTTCTTGCCAAACACGCCAACCCAAGGTAGTTAAACGTTCTTGCCAAACACGCCAACCCAAGGTAGTTAAACGTTCTTGCCAAACACGCCAACCCAAGGTAGTTAAACGTTCTTGCCAAACACGCCAACCCAAGATAGTTAAACGTTCCAGCCAAACACGCCAACCCAAGGTAGTTAAACGTTCTTGCCAAACACACTAACCCAAGGTAGTTCAACGTTCTTGCCAAATACGCCAGCCCTCGGGAGTTAAACGTTCTTGCCAAACACACCAACCCAAGGTAGTTAAACGTTCTTGCCAAACACGCCAACCCAAGGTTGTTAAACGTTCTTGCCAAACACACCAACCCTAGGGAGTTAAACGTTCTTGCCAAACACACCAACCCAAGGTAGTTAAACGTTCTTGCCAAACACGCCAACCCAAGGAAGTTAAACGTTCCAGCCAAACACGCCAACCCAAGGTAGTTAAACGTTCTTGCCAAACACGCCAACCCAAGGTAGTTAAATGTTCCAGCCAAACATGCCAACCCAAGGTAGTTAAACGTTCCAGCCAAACACGCCAACCCAAGGTAGTTAAACGTTCTTGCCAAACACGCCAACCCAAGGTAGTTAAATGTTCCAGCCAAACACACCAACCGAAGGTAGTTAAATGTTCCAGCCAAATATGCCAACCCAAGGTAGTTAAACGTTCTTGCTAAACACGCCAACCCAAGGTAGTTAAATGTTCCAGCCAAACACGCCAACCGAAGGTAGTTAAATGTTCCAACCAAACACGCCAACCCAAGGTAGTTTAACGTTCTTGCCAAACACGCCAACCCAAGATAGTTAAACGTTCCAGCCAAACACGCCAACCCAAGGTAGTTAAACGTTCCAGCCAAACACGCCAACCCAAGGTAGTTAAACGTTCCAGCCAAACACGCCAACCCGACGTAATTAAATGTTCTTGCCAAACACGCCAACCCAAGGTAGTTAAACGTTCTTGCCAAACACGCCAACCCAAGGTAGTTGAACGTTCCAGCCAAACACTCCAACCCAAGGTAGTGAAAAGTTCCAGCCAAACACGGCAACCCAAGGTAGTTAAACATTCTAACCAAACATGCCAACCCGACGTAGTTAAATGTTCTTGCAAAATACACCAACCCAATGTAGTTAAACGTTCCAGCCAAACATGCCCACCCAAGGTAGTTAAACGTTCTTGCCAAACACGCCAACCCAAGGTAGTTAAACGTTCTTGCCAAACATGCCAACCCGATGGAGTTAAACGTTCTTGCCAAACACACCAACCCAAGGTAGTTAAACGTTCTTGCCAAACACGCCAACCCAAGGTAGTTAAACGTTCCAGCCAAACACGCCAACCCAAGGTAGTTAAACGTTCTTGCCAAACACGCCAACCCTAGGTAGTTAAACGTTCTTGCCAAATATGCCAACCCAAAGGAGTTAAACGTTCCGGCCAAACACGCCAACCCAAGGTAGTTAAACATTCTCGCCAGACATGCCAACCCAAGGCAGTTAAACATTCTAGCCAAACATACCAACCCAAGGTAGATAAACGGTCCAGCCAAACACGCCAACCCAAGGCAGTTAAACATTCTAGCCAAACATGCCAACCCGACGTAATTAAATGTTCTTGCCAAACACGCCAACCCAAGGTAGTTAAACGTTCCAGCCAAACACGCCAACCCAAGGTATTTAAACGTTCCAGCCAAACACGCCAACCCAAGGTAGTTAAACGTTCCAGCCAAACACGCCAACCCAAGGTAGTTACACATTCTAGCCAAACATGTCAACCCAAGATAGTTAAACGTTCCAGCCAAACACGCCAACCCAACGGAGTTAAATGTTCTTGCCAAACACGCCAACCCAAGGTAGTTAAACGTTCTTGCCAAACACGCCAACCCAAGGTAGTTAAACGTTCTTGCCAAACATGCCAACCCAAACTAGTTAAACGTTCTTGCCAAACACGCCAACCCAAGGTAGTTAAACGTTCTTGCCAAACACGCCAACCCAAGGTAGTTAAACGTTCTTGCCAAACACGCCAACCCAAGGTAGTTAAACGTTCTTGCCAAACACGCCAACCCAAGGTAGTTAAACGTTCTTGCCAAACACGCCAACCCAAGGTAGTTAAACGTTCTTGCCAAACACGCCAACCCAAGGTAGTTAAACGTTCTTGCCAAACACGCCAACCCAAGGTAGTTAAACGTTCTTGCCAAACACACCAACCCAAGGTAGTTAAACGTTCTTGAAAAACACGCCAACCCAAGGTTGTTAAACGTTCTTGCCAAACACACCAACCCGAGGGAGTTAAACGTTCTTGCCAAACACACCAACCCAAGGTAGTTAAACGTTCTTGCCAAACACGCCAACCCAAGGAAGTTAAACGTTCCAGCCAAACACGCCAACCCAAGGTAGTTAAACGTTCTTGCCAAACACGCCAACCCAAGGTAGTTAAATGTTCCAGCCAAACATGCCAACCCAAGGTAGTTAAACGTTCCAGCCAAACACGCCAACCCAAGGTAGTTAAACGTTCTTGCCAAACACGCCAACCCAAGGTAGTTAAATGTTCCAGCCAAACACACCAACCGAAGGTAGTTAAATGTTCCAGCCAAATATGCCAACCCAAGGTAGTTAAACGTTCTTGCGAAACACGCCAACCCAAGGTAGTTAAATGTTCCAGCCAAACACGCCAACCGAAGGTAGTTAAATGTTCCAACCAAACACGCCAACCCAAGGTAGTTTAACGTTCTTGCCAAACACGCCAACCCAAGATAGTTAAACGTTCCAGCCAAACACGCCAACCCAAGATCGTTAAACATTCTTGCCAAACATGCCAACCAGACGTTGTTAAACGTTCCAGCCAAACATGCCAACCCAAGGTAGTGAAACATTCTAGCTAAACACGCCAACCCAAGGTCGTTAAACGTTCTTGCCAAACACGCCAACCCAACGTAGTTAAACGTTCTAGCCAAAGACGCCAACCCGACGTAGTTAAACGTTCTTGCCAAACACGCCAACCCAACGTAGTTAAACGTTCTTGCCAAACACGCCAACCCAACATAGTTAAACGTTCTTGCCAAACACGCCAACCCGACGAAGTTAAATATTCCTAGCCAAACACACCAACCCGACGTAGTCAAACGTTATTGCCAAACACGCCAACCTGACGTAGTTAAACGTTCTTGCCAAACACGCCAACCCAAGGTAGTTAAACGTTCTAGCCAACCCAAGGTAGTTAAACGTTCTAGCCAAACACGCCAACCCAAGGTAGTTAAACGTTCAAGCCAAACATGCCAACCAGACGTAGTTTAAAATTCTAGCCAAACACGCCAACCTGACGTAGTTAAACGTTCTAGCCAAACACGCCAACCCAAGGTAGTTAAACGTTCTTGCCAAATACACCAACCCAAGGTAGTTAAACGTTCTTGCCAAACACGCCAACCCAAGGTAGTTAAACGTTCCAGCCAAACACGCCAACCCAAGGTAGTTAAACGTTCCAGCCAAACACGCCAACCCAAGGTAGTTAAACGTTCTTGCCAAACACGCCAACCCAAGGTAGTTCAACGTTCCAGCCAAACACGCCAACCCAAGGTAGTTAAACGTTCTTGCCAAACACACCAACCCAAGGTAGTGAAACGTTCTTGCCAAACACACCGACCCAAGGTCGTTAAACGTTCTTGCCAAATACACCAACCCAAGGTAGTTAAACGTTCCAGCCAAACATGCCCACCCAAGGTAGTTAAACGTTCTTGCCAAACACGCCAACCCAACGGAGTTAAATGTTCTTGCCAAACACGCCAACCCAAGGGAGTTCAACATTCTAGCCAAACATGTCAACCCAAGGTAGTTAAACGTTCCAGCCAAACACGCCAACCCAACGGAGTTAAATGTTCTTGCCAAACACGCCAACCCAAGGGAGTTAAACATTTTTGCCAAACACGCCAACCCAAGGTAGTTAAACGTTCTTGCCAAACACGCCAACCCAAGGTAGTTAAACGTTCTTGCCAAACACGCCAACCCAAACTAGTTAAACGTTCTTGCCAAACACGCCAACCCAAGGTAGTTAAACGTTCTTGCCAAACACGCCAAACCTAGGTAGTTAAACGTTCTTGCCAAATATGCCAACCCAAAGGAGTTAAACGTTCCGGCCAAACACGCCAACCCAAGGTAGTTAAACATTCTCGCCAGACATGCCAACCCAAGGCAGTTAAACATTCTAGCCAAACATGCCAACCCAAGGTAGATAAACGTTCCAGCCAAACACGCCAACCCAAGGTAGTTACACATTCTAGCCAAACATGTCAACCCAAGGTAGTTAAACGTTCCAGCCAAACACGCCAACCCAACGGAGTTAAATGTTCTTGCCAAACACGCCAACCCAAGGGAGTTAAACATTTTTGCCAAACACGCCAACCCAAGGTAGTTAAACGTTCTTGCCAAACACGCCAACCCAAGGTAGTTAAACGTTCTTGCCAAACACGCCAACCCAACCTAGTTAAACGTTCTTGCCAAACACGCCAACCCAAGGTAGTTAAACGTTCTTGCCAAACACGCCAAACCTAGGTAGTTAAACGTTCTTGCCAAATATGCCAACCCAAGGTAGTTAAACGTTCTTGCCAAACACGCCAACCCAAGGTAGTTAAACGTTCTTGCCAAACACGCCAACCCAAGGTAGTTAAACGTTCTTGCCAAACACGCCAACCCAAGGTAGTTAAACGTTCTTGCCAAACACGCCAACCCAAGGTAGTTAAACGTTCTTGCCAAACACGCCAACCCAAGATAGTTAAACGTTCCAGCCAAACACGCCAACCCAAGGTAGTTAAACGTTCTTGCCAAACACACCAACCCAAGGTAGTTCAACGTTCTTGCCAAATACGCCAGCCCTCGGGAGTTAAACGTTCTTGCCAAACACACCAACCCAAGGTAGTCAAACGTTCTTGCCAAACACGCCAACCCAAGGTTGTTAAACGTTCTTGCCAAACACACCAACCCTAGGGAGTTAAACGTTCTTGCCAAACACACCAACCCAAGGTAGTTAAACGTTCTTGCCAAACACGCCAACCCAAGGAAGTTAAACGTTCCAGCCAAACACGCCAACCCAAGGTAGTTAAACGTTCTTGCCAAACACGCCAACCCAAGGTAGTTAAATGTTCCAGCCAAACATGCCAACCTAAGGTAGGTAGTTAAACGTTCCAGCCAAACACGCCAACCGAAGGTAGTTAAATGTTCCAACCAAACACGCCAACCAAGGTAGTTTAACGTTCTTGCCAAACACGCCAACCCAAGATAGTTAAACGTTCCAGCCAAACACGCCAACCCAAGGTAGTTAAACATTCTCGCCAGACATGCCAACCCAAGGCAGTTAAACATTCCAGCCAAACATGCCAAACCAAGGTAGTTAAACGTTCCAGGCAAACATGCCAACCCAAGGTCATTAAACATTCTTGCCAAACATGCCAACCAGACGTAGTTAAACGTTCTTGCCAAACACGCCAACCCGACATTGTTGAATGTTCTTGCCAAACACGCCAACCCAAGGTAGTTAAACGTTCCAGCCAAACACGCCAACCCAAGGTAGTCAAACGTTCCAGCCAAACACGCCAACCCAAGGTAGTTAAACGTTCCAGCCAAACACGCCAACCCAAGGTAGTTAAACGTTCCAGCCAAACACGCCAACCCAAGGTAGTTAAACGTTCCAGCCAAACACGCCAACCCAAGGTAGTTAAACATTCCAGCCAAACATGCCAACCCGACGTAATTAAATGTTCTTGCCAAACACGCCAACCCAAGGTAGTTAAACGTTCTTGCCAAACACGCCAACCCAAGGTAGTTGAACGTTCCAGCCAAACACTCCAACCCAAGGTAGTGAAAAGTTCCAGCCAAACACGCCAACCCAAGGTAGTTAAACGTTCTTGCCAAACACACCAACCCAAGGTAGTGAAACGTTCTTGCCAAACACACCGACCCAAGGTCGTTAAACGTTCCAGCCAAACACGCCAACCCAAGGTAGTTAAACGTTCCAGCCAAACATGCCAACCCAAGGTAGTTAAACGTTCCAGCCAAACACGCCAACCCAAGGTAGTTAAACGTTCCAGCCAAACACGCCAACCCAAGGTAGTTAAACATTCCAGCCAAACATGCCAACCCGACGTAATTAAATGTTCTTGCCAAACACGCCAACCGAAGGTAGTTAAACGTTCTTGCCAAACACGCCAACCCAAGGTAGTTGAACGTTCCAGCCAAACACGCCAACCCAAGGTAGTTAAACGTTCCAGCCAAACATGCCCACCCAAGGTAGTTAAACGTTCTTGCCAAACACGCCAACCCAAGGTAGTTAAACGTTCTTGCCAAACATGCCAACCCGATGGAGTTAAACGTTCTTGCCAAACATGCCAACCCGACGTTGTTAAACGTTCTTACCAAACATGCCAACCCGACGTTGTTAAACGTTCCAGCCAAACATGCCAACCCAAGGTAGTGAAACATTCTAGCTAAACACGCCAACCCAAGGTCGTTAAACGTTCTTGCCCAACACGCCAACCCAACGTAGTTAAACGTTCTAGCCAAAGACGCCAACCCGACATAGTTAAACGTTCTTGCCAAACACGCCAACCCAACGTAGTTAAACGTTCTTGCCAAACACGCCAACCCAACATAGTTAAACGTTCTTGCCAAACACGCCAACCCGACGAAGTTAAATATTCCTAGCCAAACACGCCAACCCGACGTAGTCAAACGTTATTGCCAAACACGCCAACCTGACGTAGTTAAACGTTCTAGCCAAACACGCCAACCCAAGGCAGTTAAACGTTCAAGCCAAACATGCCAACCAGACGTAGTTAAACGTTCTAGCCAAACACGCTAACCCAAGGTAGTTAAACGTTCTTGCCAAACACACCAACCCAAGGTAGTTAAACGTTCTAGCCAAACACGCCAACCCAAGGTAGTTAAACGTTCTAGCCAAACATGCCAACCAGACGTAGTTAAACGTTCGAGCCAAACACGCCAACCACACGAAGTTAAACGTTTTAGCCAAAGACGCCAACCCGATGTAGTTAAACGTTGTTGCAATAAATGAGACCGGAGATGTTTTTGGAAACCACGGAGGGGACTGCAAGAGAGAAACCGGTTTACTTATTCATGGGAACCGTGGATTTCAAATCGACAGCGAATAAGGGAGGTTATGTGGGTTTGATAATGGGGGTAGCGGGATTTTTGTGTTGGTTTGATAATGGGAGTAGTGGGATCTTTGTGTTGGTTTGATATTGGGAGTAGTGGGATCTTTGTGTTGGTTTGATAATGGGAGTAGTGGGATTTTTGTGTTGGTTTGATAATGGGAGTAGTGGGATTTTTGTGTTGGTTTGATAATGTGAGTAGTGGGGTTTTTGTGTTGGCTTGATAATGGGGTTAATGGGATTTTTGTGTTGGTTTGATAATGTGAGTTGTGGGGTTTTTGTGTTGGCTTGATAATGGGGTTAATGGGATTTTTGTGTTGGTTTGATAATGGGGATAGCGGGATTTTTGTGTTGGTTTTATAATGGGGATAGTGGGATTTTTGTGTTGGTTTGATAATGGGGTTAATGGGATTTTTGTGTTGGTTTGATAATGGGGATAGCGGGATTTTTGTGTTGGTTTTATAATGGGGATAGTGGGATTTTTGTGTTGGTTTGATAATGGTGGTAGTGGGATTTTTGTGTTGGTTTGATAATGGTGGTGGTGGGATTTTTGTGTTGGTTTGATAATGGTGGTAGTGGGATTTTTGTGTTGGTTTGATAATGGGTGTAGTGGGATTTTTGTGTTGGTTTCATAATGGTGGTCGTGGGATTTTTGTGTTGGTTTGATAATGGGGGTAGTGGGATTTTTGTGTTGGTTTGATAATGGGGGTAGTGGGATTTTTGTGTTGGTTTCATAATGGTGGTAGTGGGATTTTTGTGTTGGTTTGATAATGGTGGTAGTGGGATTTTTGTGTTGGTTTGATAATGGGGGTAGTGGGATTTTTGTGTTGGTTTGATAATGGGGGTAGTGGGATTTTTGTGTTGGTTTGATAATGATGGTAGTGGGATTTTTGTGTTGGTTTCATAATGGTGGTAGTGGGATTTTTGTGTTGGTTTGATAATGGGGGTAGTGGGATTTTTGTGTTGGTTTGATAATGGTGGTAGTGGGATTTTTGTGTTGGTTTGATCATGGTGGTAGTGGGATTTTTGTGTTGGTTTGATAATGGTGGTAGTGGGATTTTTGTGTTGGTTTGATAATGGTGATAGTGGGATTTTTGTGTTGGTTTGAAAATGGTGGTAGTGCGATTTTTGTGTTGGTTTGATAATGGGGGTAGTGGGATTTTTGTGTTGGTTTGATAATGGTGGTAGTGCGATTTTTGTGTTGGTTTGATAATGGTGGTAGTGGGATTTTTGTGTTGGTTTGATCATGGTGGTAGTGGGATTTTTGTGTTGGTTTGAAAATGGTGGTAGTGCGATTTTTGTGTTGGTTTGATAATGGGGGTAGTGGGATTTTTGTGTTGGTTTGATAATGGGGGTAGTGGGATTTTTGTGTTGGTTTGATAATGGGGGTAGTGGGATTTTTGTGTTGGTTTGAAAATGGTGGTAGTGCGATTTTTGTGTTGGTTTGATAATGGGGGTAGTGGGATTTTTGTGTTGGTTTGATAATGGTGGTAGTGCGATTTTTGTGTTGGTTTGATAATGGGGGTAGTGGGATTTTTGTGTTGGTTTGATAATGGGGGTAGTGGGATTTTTGTGTTGGTTTGAAAATGGTGGTAGTGCGATTTTTGTGTTGGTTTGATAATGGGGGTAGTGCGATTTTTGTGTTGGTTTGATAATGGGGGTAGTGGGATTTTTGTGTTGGTTTGATAATGGGGGTAGTGGGATTTTTGTGTTGGTTTGATATTGGTGGTAGTGGGATTTTTGTGTTGGTTTGATAATGGTGGTGGTGGGATTTTTGTGTTGGTTTGATATTGTTGGTAGTGGGATTTTTGTGTTGGTTTGATAATGGGGGTAGTGGGATTTTTGTGTTGGTTTGATAATGGGGGTAGTGGGATTTTTGTGTTGGTTTGATAATGGGGGTAGTGGGATTTTTGTGTTGGTTTCATAATGGGGGTAGTGGGGTTTTTGTGTTGGTTTGATAATGGGGGTAGTGGGGTTTTTGTGTTGGTTTCATAATGGGGGTAGTGGGGTTTTTGTGTTGGTTTGATAATGGGGGTAGTGGGATTTTTGTGTTGGTTTGATAATGGCGGTAGTGGGATTTTTGTGTTGGTTTGATAATGGGGATAGTGGGATTTTTGTGTTGGTTTCATAATGGGGGTAGTGGGGTTTTTGTGATGGTTTGATAATGGGGGTAGTGGGGTTTTTGTGTTGGTTTGATAATGGGGATAGTGGGATTTTTGTGTTGGTTTGATAATGGGGATAGTGGGATTTTTGTGTTGGTTTGATAATGGGGATAGTGGGATTTTTGTGATGGTTTGATAATGGGGGTAGTGGGATTTTTGTGTTGGTTTGATAATGGTGGTAGCGGGATTTTTGTGTTGGTTTGATAATGGGGATAGTGGGATTTTTGTGTTGGTTTGATAATGGTGGTAGCGGGATTTTTGTGTTGGTTTGATAATGGTGGTAGCGGGATTTTTGTGTTGGTTTGATAATGGGGGTAGTGGGATTTTTGTGTTGGTTTGATAATGGTGGTAGCGGGATTTTTGTGTTGGTTTGATAATGGTGGTCGTGGGATTTTTGTGTTGGTTTGATATTGGTGGTAGTGGGATTTTTGTGTTGTGTTGGTTTGGGATTTTTGTGTTGGGATTGGGATTGTTGGGATTTGGGATTGTTGGGATTTGGGATTTGTTGGGATGGGATGTTGGGATGTTGTTGGGATTTGGGATTTTTGTGTTGGTTTGATAATGGAGGTAGTGGGATTTTTGTGTTGGTTTGATAATGGTGGTAGTGGGATTTTTGTGTTGGTTTGATAATGGGGGTTTTTTTTTTTTTTTTTTTTTTTTTGTATACTGAATCGAGGCTCATGAAAGAGCTAACATTTACTTCACAAACAAATCAACCAGACAAACAAAACACACAAAAAGCGGGAGCGGAAAACAAGATGGGGAGAGAAGGTGAAGCACACAAACACAACATTTGAGAGCAGGGAGATGTGTGGAAGGGAGAGGGCTTGGGGGGAGGAGGCATGGGAAGGGGGGGGGGGGGGTGGAGGGAGAAGTATAAAACACAAGGACACCAATGACTTCCAGGACAGAAGTTGGTATTCCAAAAAAGTGGAATTGGGGTGAAATTAGCGGGGGTAGAAAAGATCAAGGTTTTGGATGGGGGAAGATAAGAGATGGTGGTGAACAGCTGTTTTAAAGACCTGGAGGGTGGAGTGGGATTGAAGAGAGTGAGGGAGTTTGTTCCAGAGGTGGGAGAAAAGAGGAATGAAGGAGTGAAGGTGAGCAGAGAGTCTTGATTTTGGCAGTTTGACCATAAGAGGGTTGCAGGCAGCATCCCACTACTTTCCCACTTCTAATCCCACTACTCCCACTTTCTCACACTTTCCCACTACTTTCCCACATCCCACTACATCCCACTACTAATCCCACTACTTTCGGGTAGTGGGATTTTTGTGTTGGTTTGATAATGGGGGTAGTGGGATTTTTGTGTTGGTTTGATAATGGGGGTCGTGGGATTTTTGTGTTGGTTTGATAATGGGGGTAGTGGAATTTTTGTGTTGGTTTGATAATGGCGGTAGTGGGATTTTTGTGTTGGTTTGATAATGGCGGTAGTGGGATTTTTGTGTTGGTTTGATAATGGGGGTCGTGGGATTTTTGTGTTGGTTTGATAATGGGGGTAGTGGGATTTTTGTGTTGGTTTGATAATGGGGGTCGTGGGATTTTTGTGTTGGTTTGATAATGGGGGTAGTGGGATTTTTGTGTTGGTTTGATAATGGGGGTAGTGGGATTTTTGTGTTGGTTTGATAATGGGGGTTGTGGGATTTTTGTGTTGGTTTGATAATGGGGGTAGTGGGATTTTTGTGTTGGTTTGATAATGGGGGTAGTGGGGTTTTTGTGTTGGTTTGATTATGGGGTTCGTGGGATTTTTGTGTTGGTTTGATAATGGGGGTAGTGGGATTTTTGTGTTGGTTTGATAATGGGGGTAGTGGGATTTTTGTGTTGGTTTGATAATGGGGATAGTGGGATTTTTGTGTTGGTTTGATAATGGGGGTCGTGGGATTTTTGTGTTGGTTTGATAATGGGGGTCGTGGGATTTTTGTGTTGGTTTGATAATGGGGGTAGTGGGATTTTTGTGTTGGTTTGATAATGGGGGTCGTGGGATTTTTGTGTTGGTTTGATAATGGGGGTCGTGGGATTTTTGTGTTGGTTTGATAATGGGGGTAGTGGGATTTTTGTGTTGGTTTGATAATGGGGGTAGTGGGATTTTTGTGTTGGTTTGATAATGGGGGTAGTGGGATTTTTGTGTTGGTTTGATAATGGTGGTAGTGGGATTTTTGTGTTGGTTTGATAATGGTGGTAGTGGGATTTTTGTGTTGGTTTGATAATGGTGGTAGTGGGATTTTTGTGTTGGTTTGATAATGGGGGTAGTGGGATTTTTGTGTTGGTTTGATAATGGGGGTAGTGGGATTTTTGTGTTGGTTTGATAATGGGTGTAGTGGGATTTTTGTGTTGGTTTGATAATGGTGGTAGTGGGATTTTTGTGTTGGTTTGATAATGGGTGTAGTGGGATTTTTGTGTTGGTTTGATAATGGTGGTAGTGGGATTTTTGTGTTGGTTTGATAATGGGGGTAGTGGGATTTTTGTGTTGGTTTGATAATGGGTGTAGTGGGATTTTTGTGTTGGTTTGATAATGGGGGTAGTGGGATTTTTGTGTTGGTTTGATAATGGGGGTAGTGGGATTTTTGTGTTGGTTTGATAATGGTGGTAGTGCGATTTTTGTGTTGGTTTGATATTGGTGGTAGTGGGATTTTTGTGTTGGTTTGATCATGGTGGTAGTGCGATTTTTGTGTTGGTTTGATAATGGGGGTAGTGGGATTTTTGTGTTGGTTTGATAATGGTGGTAGTGCGATTTTTGTGTTGGTTTGATCATGGTGGTAGTGCGATTTTTGTGTTGGTTTGATAATGGGGGTAGTGGGATTTTTGTGTTGGTTTGATAATAGGGGTAGTGGGATTTTTGTGTTGGTTTGATAATGGGGGTAGTGGGATTTTTGTGTTGGTTTGATAATGGGGGTAGTGGGATTTTTGTGTTGGTTTGATAATGGTGGTAGTGGGATTTTTGTGTTGGTTTGATCATGGGGGTAGTGGGATTTTTGTGTTGGTTTGATAATGGTGGTAGTGGGATTTTTGTGTTGGTTTGATAATGGTGGTAGTGGGATTTTTGTGTTGGTTTGATAATGGTGGTAGTGGGATTTTTGTGTTGGTTTGATAATGGGGGTAGTGGGATTTTTGTGTTGGTTTGATAATGGTGGTAGTGGGATTTTTGTGTTGGTTTGATCATGGGGGTGGTGGGATTTTTGTGTTGGTTTGATAATGGTGGTAGTGCGATTTTTGTGTTGGTTTGATAATGGGGGTAGTGGGATTTTTGTGTTGGTTTGATAATGGTGGTAGTGCGATTTTTGTGTTGGTTTGATAATGGGGGTAGTGGGATTTTTGTGTTGGTTTGATCATGGTGGTAGTGCGATTTTTGTGTTGGTTTGATAATGGGGGTAGTGGGATTTTTGTGTTGGTTTGATAATGGGGGTAGTGGGATTTTTGTGTTGGTTTGATATTGGTGGTAGTGGGATTTTTGTGTTGGTTTGATAATGGTGGTGGTGGGATTTTTGTGTTGGTTTGATATTGTTGGTAGTGGGATTTTTGTGTTGGTTTGATAATGGGGGTAGTGGGATTTTTGTGTTGGTTTGATAATGGGGGTAGTGGGATTTTTGTGTTGGTTTCATAATGGGGGTAGTGGGGTTTTTGTGTTGGTTTGATAAAATGGGGGTAGTGGGGTTTTTGTGTTGGTTTCATAATGGGGGTAGTGGGGTTTTTGTGTTGGTTTGATAATGGGGTAGTGGGATTTTTGTGTTGGTTTGATAATGGCGGTAGTGGGATTTTTGTGTTGGTTTGATAATGGGGATAGTGGGATTTTTGTGTTGGTTTCATAATGGGGGTAGTGGGGTTTTTGTGATGGTTTGATAATGGGGGTAGTAGGGTTTTTGTGTTGGTTTGATAATGGGGATAGTGGGATTTTTGTGTTGGTTTGATAATGGGGATAGTGGGATTTTTGTGTTGGTTTGATAATGGGGATAGTGGGATTTTTGTGATGGTTTGATAATGGGGGTAGTGGGATTTTTGTGTTGGTTTGATAATGGTGGTAGCGGGATTTTTGTGTTGGTTTGATAATGGGGATAGTGGGATTTTTGTGTTGGTTTGATAATGGTGGTAGCGGGATTTTTGTGTTGGTTTGATAATGGGGATAGTGGGATTTTTGTGATGGTTTGATAATGGGGGTAGTGGGATTTTTGTGTTGGTTTGATAATGGTGGTAGCGGGATTTTTGTGTTGGTTTGATAATGGGGATAGTGGGATTTTTGTGTTGGTTTGATAATGGTGGTAGTGGGATTTTTGTGTTGGTTTGATAATGGTGGTAGCGGGATTTTTGTGTTGGTTTGATAATGGGGATAGTGGGATTTTTGTGTTGGTTTGATAATGGGGATAGTGGGATTTTTGTGTTGGTTTGATAATGGGGATAGTGGGATTTTTGTGATGGTTTGATAATGGGGGTAGTGGGATTTTTGTGTTGGTTTGATAATGGTGGTAGCGGGATTTTTGTGTTGGTTTGATCATGGGGATAGTGGGATTTTTGTGTTGGTTTGATAATGGTGGTAGTGCGATTTTTGTGTTGGTTTGATCATGGTGGTAGTGCGATTTTTGTGTTGGTTTGATAATGGGGGTAGTGGGATTTTTGTGTTGGTTTGATAATAGGGGTAGTGGGATTTTTGTGTTGGTTTGATAATGGGGGTAGTGGGATTTTTGTGTTGGTTTGATAATGGGGGTAGTGGGATTTTTGTGTTGGTTTGATAATGGTGGTAGTGGGATTTTTGTGTTGGTTTGATCATGGGGGTAGTGGGATTTTTGTGTTGGTTTGATAATGGTGGTAGTGGGATTTTTGTGTTGGTTTGATAATGGTGGTAGTGGGATTTTTGTGTTGGTTTGATAATGGTGGTAGTGGGATTTTTGTGTTGGTTTGATAATGGGGGTAGTGGGATTTTTGTGTTGGTTTGATAATGGTGGTAGTGGGATTTTTGTGTTGGTTTGATCATGGGGGTAGTGGGATTTTTGTGTTGGTTTGATAATGGTGGTAGTGCGATTTTTGTGTTGGTTTGATAATGGGGGTAGTGGGATTTTTGTGTTGGTTTGATAATGGTGGTAGTGCGATTTTTGTGTTGGTTTGATAATGGGGGTAGTGGGATTTTTGTGTTGGTTTGATCATGGTGGTAGTGCGATTTTTGTGTTGGTTTGATAATGGGGGTAGTGGGATTTTTGTGTTGGTTTGATAATGGGGGTAGTGGGATTTTTGTGTTGGTTTGATATTGGTGGTAGTGGGATTTTTGTGTTGGTTTGATAATGGTGGTGGTGGGATTTTTGTGTTGGTTTGATATTGTTGGTAGTGGGATTTTTGTGTTGGTTTGATAATGGGGGTAGTGGGATTTTTGTGTTGGTTTGATAATGGGGGTAGTGGGATTTTTGTGTTGGTTTCATAATGGGGGTAGTGGGGTTTTTGTGTTGGTTTGATAAAATGGGGGTAGTGGGGTTTTTGTGTTGGTTTCATAATGGGGGTAGTGGGGTTTTTGTGTTGGTTTGATAATGGGGTAGTGGGATTTTTGTGTTGGTTTGATAATGGCGGTAGTGGGATTTTTGTGTTGGTTTGATAATGGGGATAGTGGGATTTTTGTGTTGGTTTCATAATGGGGGTAGTGGGGTTTTTGTGATGGTTTGATAATGGGGGTAGTAGGGTTTTTGTGTTGGTTTGATAATGGGGATAGTGGGATTTTTGTGTTGGTTTGATAATGGGGATAGTGGGATTTTTGTGTTGGTTTGATAATGGGGATAGTGGGATTTTTGTGATGGTTTGATAATGGGGGTAGTGGGATTTTTGTGTTGGTTTGATAATGGTGGTAGCGGGATTTTTGTGTTGGTTTGATAATGGGGATAGTGGGATTTTTGTGTTGGTTTGATAATGGTGGTAGCGGGATTTTTGTGTTGGTTTGATAATGGGGATAGTGGGATTTTTGTGATGGTTTGATAATGGGGGTAGTGGGATTTTTGTGTTGGTTTGATAATGGTGGTAGCGGGATTTTTGTGTTGGTTTGATAATGGGGATAGTGGGATTTTTGTGTTGGTTTGATAATGGTGGTAGTGGGATTTTTGTGTTGGTTTGATAATGGTGGTAGCGGGATTTTTGTGTTGGTTTGATAATGGGGATAGTGGGATTTTTGTGTTGGTTTGATAATGGGGATAGTGGGATTTTTGTGTTGGTTTGATAATGGGGATAGTGGGATTTTTGTGATGGTTTGATAATGGGGGTAGTGGGATTTTTGTGTTGGTTTGATAATGGTGGTAGCGGGATTTTTGTGTTGGTTTGATAATGGGGATAGTGGGATTTTTGTGTTGGTTTGATAATGGTGGTAGCGGGATTTTGTGTTGGTTTGATAATGGTGGTAGCGGGATTTTTGTGTTGGTTTGATAATGGGGATAGTGGGATTTTTGTGTTGGTTTGATAATGGTGGTAGCGGGATTTTTGTGTTGGTTTGATAATGGGGATAGTGGGATTTTTGTGTTGGTTTGATAATGGGGATAGTGGGATTTTTGTGTTGGTTTGATAATGGGGATAGTGGGATTTTTGTGTTGGTTTGATAATGGTGGTAGTGGGATTTTTGTGTTGGTTTGATAATGGGGATAGTGGGATTTTTGTGTTGGTTTGATAATGGTGGTAGTGGGATTTTTGTGTTGGTTTGATAATGGTGGTAGCGGGATTTTTGTGTTGGTTTGATAATGGTGGTAGTGGGATTTTTGTGTTGGTTTGATAATGGTGGTAGCGGGATTTTTGTGTTGGTTTGATAATGGTGGTAGCGGGATTTTTGTGTTGGTTTGATAATGGTGGTCGTGAGATTTTTGTGTTGGTTTGATATTGGTGGTAGTGGGATTTTTGTGTTGTGTTGGTTTGGTATTTTTGTGTTGGGATTGGGATTGTTGGGATTTGGGATTTGGGATTGTTGGGATTTGGGATTTGTTGGGATGGGATGTTGGGATGTTGTTGGGATTTGGGATTTTTGTGTTGGTTTGATAATGGAGGTAGTGGGATTTTTGTGTTGGTTTGATAATGGTAGTAGTGGGATTTTTGTGTTGGTTTGATAATGGGGGTTTTTTTTTTTTTGTTTGTTTTTTGTATACTGAATCGAGGCTCATGAAAGAGCTAACATTTACTTCACAAACAAATCAACCAGACAAACAAAACACACAAAAAGCGGGAGCGGAAAACAAGATGGGGAGAGAAGGTGAAGCACACAAACACAACATTTGAGAGCAGGGAGATGTGTGGAAGGGAGAGGGCTTGGGGGGAGTGGAGGGAGAAGTATAAAACACAAGGACACCAATGACTTCCAGGACAGAAGTTGGTATTTCAAAAAAGTGGAATTGGGGTGAAATTAGCGGGGGTAGAAAAGATCAAGGTTTTGGATGGGGGAAGATAAGAGATGGTGGTGAACAGCTGTTTTAAAGACCTGGAGGGTGGAGTGGGATTGAAGAGAGTGAGGGAGTTTGTTCCAGAGGCGGGAGAAAAGAGGAATGAAGGAGTGAAGGTGAGCAGAGAGTCTTGATTTTGGCAGTTTGACCATAAGAGGGTTGCAGGCAGCATCCCACTACTTTCCCACTTCTAATCCCACTACTTTCGGGTAGTGGGATTTTTGTGTTGGTTTGATAATGGGGGAAGTGGGATTTTTGTGTTGGTTTGATAATGGGGGTCGTGGGATTTTTGTGTTGGTTTGATAATGGGGGTAGTGGGATTTTTGTGTTGGTTTGATAATGGGGGTCGTGGGATTTTTGTGTTGGTTTGATAATGGGGGTCGTGGGATTTTTGTGTTGGTTTGATAATGGGGGTCGTGGGATTTTTGTGTTGGTTTGATAATGGCGGTAGTGGGATTTTTGTGTTGGTTTGATAATGGCGGTAGTGGGATTTTTGTGTTGGTTTGATAATGGGGGTCGTGGGATTTTTGTGTTGGTTTGATAATGGGGGTAGTGGGATTTTTGTGTTGGTTTGATAATGGTGGTAGTGCGATTTTTGTGTTGGTTTGATATTGGTGGTAGTGGGATTTTTGTGTTGGTTTGATCATGGTGGTAGTGCGATTTTTGTGTTGGTTTGATAATGGGGGTAGTGGGATTTTTGTGTTGGTTTGATGTTGGTGGTAGTGGGATTTTTGTGTTGGTTTGATAATGGGGGTAGTGGGATTTTTGTGTTGGTTTGATAATGGCGGTAGTGGGATTTTTGTGTTGGTTTGATAATGGGGGTAGTGGGGTTTTTGTGATGGTTTGATAATGGGGGTAGTGGGGTTTTTGTGTTGGTTTGATCATGGTGGTAGTGGGATTTTTGTGTTGCTTTGATAATGGGGATAGTGGGATTTTTGTGTTGGTTTGATAATGGGGATAGTGGGATTTTTGTGTTGGTTTGATAATGGGGATAGTGGGATTTTTGTGATGGTTTGATAATGGGGGTAGTGGGATTTTTGTGATGGTTTGATAATGGGGGTAGCGGGATTTTTGTGTTGGTTTGATAATGGTGGTAGTGGGATTTTTGTGTTGGTTTGATAATGGTGGTAGTGGGATTGTTGTGTTGGTTTGATATTGGTGGTAGTGGGATTTATGTGTTGGTTTGATAATGGGGGTAGTGGGATTTTTGTGTTGGTTTGATAATGGGGATAGTGGGATTTTTGTGTTGGTTTCATAATGGGGGTAGTGGGGTTTTTGTGATGGTTTGATAATGGGGGTAGTGGGGTTTTTGTGTTGGTTTGATAATGGGGGTAGTGGGATTTTTGTGTTGGTTTGATAATGGGGGTAGTGGGATTTTTGTGTTGGTTTGATAATGGCGGTAGTGGGATTTTTGTGTTGGTTTGATAATGGGGATAGTGGGATTTTTGTGTTGGTTTCATAATGGGGGTAGAGGGGTTTTTGTGATGGTTTGATAATGGGGGTAGTGGGGTTTTTGTGTTGGTTTGATAATGGGGATAGTGGGATTTTTGTGTTGGTTTGATAATGGGGATAGTGGGATTTTTGTGTTGGTTTGATAATGGGGGTAGTGGGATTTTTGTGATGGTTTGATAATGGGGGTAGTGGGATTTTTGTGTTGGTTTGATAATGGTGGTAGCGGGATTTTTCTGTTGGTTTGATATTGGTGGTAGTGGGATTTTTGTGTTGGTTTGATAATGGGGATAGTGGGATTTTTGTGTTGGTTTCATAATGGGGGTAGTGGGGTTTTTGTGATGGTTTGATAATGGGGGTAGTGGGGTTTTTGTGTTGGTTTGATCATGGTGGTAGCGGGATTTTTGTGTTGGTTTGATAATGGGGATAGTGGGATTTTTGTGTTGGTTTGATAATGGGGATAGTGGGATTTTTGTGATGGTTTGATAATGGGGGTCGTGGGATTTTTGTGATGGTTTGATAATGGGGGTAGCGGGATTTTTGTGTTGGTTTGATAATGGGGGTAGTGGGGTTTTTGTGTTGGTTTGATAATGGGGGTAGTGGGATTTTTGTGTTGGTTTCATAATGGTGGTAGTGGGATTTTTGTGTTGGTTTGATAATGGTGGTAGTGGGATTTTTGTGTTGGTTTGATAATGGGGGTAGTGGGATTTTTGTGTTGGTTTGATAATGGTGGTAGTGGGATTTTTGTGTTGGTTTGATAATGGTGGTTGTGGGATTTTTGTGTTGGTTTGATAATGGGGGTAGTGGGATTTTTGTGTTGGTTTCATTATGGTGGTAGTGGGATTTTTGTGTTGGTTTGATAATGGTGGTAGTGGGATTTTTGTGTTGGTTTCATAATGGTGGTAGTGGGATTTTTGTGTTGGTTTCATAATGGTGGTAGTGGGATTTTTGTGTTGGTTTCATAATGGTGGTAGTGGGATTTTTGTGTTGGTTTCATAATGGTGGTAGTGGGATTTTTGTGTTGGTTTGATAATGGTGGTAGTGGGATTTTTGTGTTGGTTTCATAATGGTGGTAGTGGGATTTTTGTGTTGGTTTGATAATGGGGGTAGTGGGATTTTTGTGTTGGTTTGATAATGGTGGTAGTGGGATTTTTGTGTTGGTTTGATAATGGTGGTAGTGAGATTTTTGTGTTGGTTTCATAATGGTGGTAGTGGGATTTTTGTGTTGGTTTGATAATGGTGGTTGTGGGATTTTTGTGTTGGTTTGATAATGGGGGTAGTGGGATTTTTGTGTTGGTTTCATAATGGTGGTAGTGGGATTTTTGTGTTGGTTTGATAATGGTGGTAGTGGGATTTTTGTGTTGATTTGTTAATGGTGGTAGTGGGATTTTTGTGTTGGTTTCATAATGGTGGTAGTGGGATTTTTGTGTTGGTTTCATAATGGGGGAAGTGGGATTTTTGTGTTGGTTTCATAATGGTGGTAGTGGGATTTTTGTGTTGGTTTCATAATGGGGGAAGTGGGATTTTTGTGTTGGTTTGATAATGATGGTAGTGGGATTTTTGTGTTGGTTTGATAATGGTGGTAGTGGGATTTTTGTGTTGGTTTGATAATGGTGGTAGCGGGATTTTTGTGTTGGTTTGATAATGGTGGTAGTGGGATTTTTGTGTTGGTTTGATAATGGTGGTAGTGGGATTTTTGTGTTGGTTTGATAATGGTGGTAGCGGGATTTTTGTGTTGGTTTGATAATGGTGGTCGTGGGATTTTTGTGTTGGTTTGATATTGGTGGTAGTGGGATTTTTGTGTTGTGTTGGTTTGGGATTTTTATGTTGGGATTGGGATTGTTGGGATTTGGGATTTGGGATTGTTGGGATTTGGGATTTGTTGGGATGGGATGTTGGGATGTTGTTGGGATTTGGGATTTTTGTGTTGGTTTGATAATGGAGGTAGTGGGATTTTTGTGTTGGTTTGATAATGGTGGTAGTGGGATTTTTGTGTTGGTTTGATAATGGGGGTTTTTTTTTTTTTTTTTTTTTTTGTATACTGAATCGAGGCTCATGAAAGAGCTAACATTTACTTCACAAACAAATCAACCAGACAAACAAAACACACAAAAAGCGGGAGCGGAAAACAAGATGGGGAGAGAAGGTGAAGCACACAAACACAACATTTGAGAGCAGGGAGATGTGTGGAAGGGAGAGGGCTTGGGGGGAGGAGGCATGGGAAGGGGGGGGGGGGGTGGAGGGAGAAGTATAAAACACAAGGACACCAATGACTTCCAGGACAGAAGTTGGTATTTCAAAAAAGTGGAATTGGGGTGAAATTAGCGGGGGTAGAAAAGATCAAGGTTTTGGATGGGGGAAGATAAAAGATGGTGGTGAACAGCTGTTTTAAAGACCTGGAGGGTGGAGTGGGATTGAAGAGAGTGAGGGAGTTTGTTCCAGAGGCAGGAGAAAAGAGGAATGAAGGAGTGAAGGTGAGCAGAGAGTCTTGATTTTGGCAGTTTGACCATAAGAGGGTTGCAAGCAGCATCCCACTACTTTCCCACTTCTAATCCCACTTTCCCACTACTCCCACTTTCCCACACTTTCCCACTACTTTCCCACATCCCACTACTAATCCCACTACTTTCGGGTAGTGGGATTTTTGTGTTGGTTTGATAATGGTGGTAGTGGGATTTTTGTGTTGGTTTGATAATGGCGGTAGTGGGATTTTTGTGTTGGTTTGATAATGGCGGTAGTGGGATTTTTGTGTTGGTTTGATAATGGCGGTAGTGGGATTTTTGTGTTGGTTTGATAATGGTGGTAGTGGGATTTTTGTGTTGGTTTGATCATGGTGGTAGTGGGATTTTTGTGTTGGTTTGATAATGGTGGTAGTGGGATTTTTGTGTTGGTTTGATAATGGTGATAGTGGGATTTTTGTGTTGGTTTGAAAATGGTGGTAGTGCGATTTTTGTGTTGGTTTGATAATGGGGGTAGTGGGATTTTTGTGTTGGTTTGATAATGGTGGTAGTGCGATTTTTGTGTTGGTTTGATAATGGTGGTAGTGGGATTTTTGTGTTGGTTTGATCATGGTGGTAGTGGGATTTTTGTGTTGGTTTGAAAATGGTGGTAGTGCGATTTTTGTGTTGGTTTGATAATGGGGGTAGTGGGATTTTTGTGTTGGTTTGATAATGGGGGTAGTGGGATTTTTGTGTTGGTTTGATAATGGGGGTAGTGGGATTTTTGTGTTGGTTTGAAAATGGTGGTAGTGCGATTTTTGTGTTGGTTTGATAATGGGGGTAGTGGGATTTTTGTGTTGGTTTGATAATGGTGGTAGTGCGATTTTTGTGTTGGTTTGATAATGGGGGTAGTGGGATTTTTGTGTTGGTTTGATAATGGGGGTAGTGGGATTTTTGTGTTGGTTTGAAAATGGTGGTAGTGCGATTTTTGTGTTGGTTTGATAATGGGGGTAGTGCGATTTTTGTGTTGGTTTGATAATGGGGGTAGTGGGATTTTTGTGTTGGTTTGATAATGGGGGTAGTGGGATTTTTGTGTTGGTTTGATATTGGTGGTAGTGGGATTTTTGTGTTGGTTTGATAATGGTGGTGGTGGGATTTTTGTGTTGGTTTGATATTGTTGGTAGTGGGATTTTTGTGTTGGTTTGATAATGGGGGTAGTGGGATTTTTGTGTTGGTTTGATAATGGGGGTAGTGGGATTTTTGTGTTGGTTTGATAATGGGGGTAGTGGGATTTTTGTGTTGGTTTCATAATGGGGGTAGTGGGGTTTTTGTGTTGGTTTGATAATGGGGGTAGTGGGGTTTTTGTGTTGGTTTCATAATGGGGGTAGTGGGGTTTTTGTGTTGGTTTGATAATGGGGGTAGTGGGATTTTTGTGTTGGTTTGATAATGGCGGTAGTGGGATTTTTGTGTTGGTTTGATAATGGGGATAGTGGGATTTTTGTGTTGGTTTCATAATGGGGGTAGTGGGGTTTTTGTGATGGTTTGATAATGGGGGTAGTGGGGTTTTTGTGTTGGTTTGATAATGGGGATAGTGGGATTTTTGTGTTGGTTTGATAATGGGGATAGTGGGATTTTTGTGTTGGTTTGATAATGGGGATAGTGGGATTTTTGTGATGGTTTGATAATGGGGGTAGTGGGATTTTTGTGTTGGTTTGATAATGGTGGTAGCGGGATTTTTGTGTTGGTTTGATAATGGGGATAGTGGGATTTTTGTGTTGGTTTGATAATGGTGGTAGCGGGATTTTTGTGTTGGTTTGATAATGGTGGTAGCGGGATTTTTGTGTTGGTTTGATAATGGTGGTAGCGGGATTTTTGTGTTGGTTTGATAATGGTGGTCGTGGGATTTTTGTGTTGGTTTGATATTGGTGGTAGTGGGATTTTTGTGTTGTGTTGGTTTGGGATTTTTGTGTTGGGATTGGGATTGTTGGGATTTGGGATTGTTGGGATTTGGGATTTGTTGGGATGGGATGTTGGGATGTTGTTGGGATTTGGGATTTTTGTGTTGGTTTGATAATGGAGGTAGTGGGATTTTTGTGTTGGTTTGATAATGGTGGTAGTGGGATTTTTGTGTTGGTTTGATAATGGGGGTTTTTTTTTTTTTTTTTTTTTTTTGTATACTGAATCGAGGCTCATGAAAGAGCTAACATTTACTTCACAAACAAATCAACCAGACAAACAAAACACACAAAAAGCGGGAGCGGAAAACAAGATGGGGAGAGAAGGTGAAGCACACAAACACAACATTTGAGAGCAGGGAGATGTGTGGAAGGGAGAGGGCTTGGGGGGAGGAGGCATGGGAAGGGGGGGGGGGGGGGGTGGAGGGAGAAGTATAAAACACAAGGACACCAATGACTTCCAGGACAGAAGTTGGTATTCCAAAAAAGTGGAATTGGGGTGAAATTAGCGGGGGTAGAAAAGATCAAGGTTTTGGATGGGGGAAGATAAGAGATGGTGGTGAACAGCTGTTTTAAAGACCTGGAGGGTGGAGTGGGATTGAAGAGAGTGAGGGAGTTTGTTCCAGAGGTGGGAGAAAAGAGGAATGAAGGAGTGAAGGTGAGCAGAGAGTCTTGATTTTGGCAGTTTGACCATAAGAGGGTTGCAGGCAGCATCCCACTACTTTCCCACTTCTAATCCCACTACTCCCACTTTCTCACACTTTCCCACTACTTTCCCACATCCCACTACATCCCACTACTAATCCCACTACTTTCGGGTAGTGGGATTTTTGTGTTGGTTTGATAATGGGGGTAGTGGGATTTTTGTGTTGGTTTGATAATGGGGGTCGTGGGATTTTTGTGTTGGTTTGATAATGGGGGTAGTGGAATTTTTGTGTTGGTTTGATAATGGCGGTAGTGGGATTTTTGTGTTGGTTTGATAATGGCGGTAGTGGGATTTTTGTGTTGGTTTGATAATGGGGGTCGTGGGATTTTTGTGTTGGTTTGATAATGGGGGTAGTGGGATTTTTGTGTTGGTTTGATAATGGGGGTCGTGGGATTTTTGTGTTGGTTTGATAATGGGGGTAGTGGGATTTTTGTGTTGGTTTGATAATGGGGGTAGTGGGATTTTTGTGTTGGTTTGATAATGGGGGTTGTGGGATTTTTGTGTTGGTTTGATAATGGGGGTAGTGGGATTTTTGTGTTGGTTTGATAATGGGGGTAGTGGGGTTTTTGTGTTGGTTTGATTATGGGGTTCGTGGGATTTTTGTGTTGGTTTGATAATGGGGGTAGTGGGATTTTTGTGTTGGTTTGATAATGGGGGTAGTGGGATTTTTGTGTTGGTTTGATAATGGGGATAGTGGGATTTTTGTGTTGGTTTGATAATGGGGGTCGTGGGATTTTTGTGTTGGTTTGATAATGGGGGTCGTGGGATTTTTGTGTTGGTTTGATAATGGGGGTAGTGGGATTTTTGTGTTGGTTTGATAATGGGGGTCGTGGGATTTTTGTGTTGGTTTGATAATGGGGGTCGTGGGATTTTTGTGTTGGTTTGATAATGGGGGTAGTGGGATTTTTGTGTTGGTTTGATAATGGGGGTAGTGGGATTTTTGTGTTGGTTTGATAATGGGGGTAGTGGGATTTTTGTGTTGGTTTGATAATGGTGGTAGTGGGATTTTTGTGTTGGTTTGATAATGGTGGTAGTGGGATTTTTGTGTTGGTTTGATAATGGTGGTAGTGGGATTTTTGTGTTGGTTTGATAATGGGGGTAGTGGGATTTTTGTGTTGGTTTGATAATGGGGGTAGTGGGATTTTTGTGTTGGTTTGATAATGGGTGTAGTGGGATTTTTGTGTTGGTTTGATAATGGTGGTAGTGGGATTTTTGTGTTGGTTTGATAATGGGTGTAGTGGGATTTTTGTGTTGGTTTGATAATGGTGGTAGTGGGATTTTTGTGTTGGTTTGATAATGGGGGTAGTGGGATTTTTGTGTTGGTTTGATAATGGGTGTAGTGGGATTTTTGTGTTGGTTTGATAATGGGGGTAGTGGGATTTTTGTGTTGGTTTGATAATGGGGGTAGTGGGATTTTTGTGTTGGTTTGATAATGGTGGTAGTGCGATTTTTGTGTTGGTTTGATATTGGTGGTAGTGGGATTTTTGTGTTGGTTTGATCATGGTGGTAGTGCGATTTTTGTGTTGGTTTGATAATGGGGGTAGTGGGATTTTTGTGTTGGTTTGATAATGGTGGTAGTGCGATTTTTGTGTTGGTTTGATCATGGTGGTAGTGCGATTTTTGTGTTGGTTTGATAATGGGGGTAGTGGGATTTTTGTGTTGGTTTGATAATAGGGGTAGTGGGATTTTTGTGTTGGTTTGATAATGGGGGTAGTGGGATTTTTGTGTTGGTTTGATAATGGGGGTAGTGGGATTTTTGTGTTGGTTTGATAATGGTGGTAGTGGGATTTTTGTGTTGGTTTGATCATGGGGGTAGTGGGATTTTTGTGTTGGTTTGATAATGGTGGTAGTGGGATTTTTGTGTTGGTTTGATAATGGTGGTAGTGGGATTTTTGTGTTGGTTTGATAATGGTGGTAGTGGGATTTTTGTGTTGGTTTGATAATGGGGGTAGTGGGATTTTTGTGTTGGTTTGATAATGGTGGTAGTGGGATTTTTGTGTTGGTTTGATCATGGGGGTGGTGGGATTTTTGTGTTGGTTTGATAATGGTGGTAGTGCGATTTTTGTGTTGGTTTGATAATGGGGGTAGTGGGATTTTTGTGTTGGTTTGATAATGGTGGTAGTGCGATTTTTGTGTTGGTTTGATAATGGGGGTAGTGGGATTTTTGTGTTGGTTTGATCATGGTGGTAGTGCGATTTTTGTGTTGGTTTGATAATGGGGGTAGTGGGATTTTTGTGTTGGTTTGATAATGGGGGTAGTGGGATTTTTGTGTTGGTTTGATATTGGTGGTAGTGGGATTTTTGTGTTGGTTTGATAATGGTGGTGGTGGGATTTTTGTGTTGGTTTGATATTGTTGGTAGTGGGATTTTTGTGTTGGTTTGATAATGGGGGTAGTGGGATTTTTGTGTTGGTTTGATAATGGGGGTAGTGGGATTTTTGTGTTGGTTTCATAATGGGGGTAGTGGGGTTTTTGTGTTGGTTTGATAAAATGGGGGTAGTGGGGTTTTTGTGTTGGTTTCATAATGGGGGTAGTGGGGTTTTTGTGTTGGTTTGATAATGGGGTAGTGGGATTTTTGTGTTGGTTTGATAATGGCGGTAGTGGGATTTTTGTGTTGGTTTGATAATGGGGATAGTGGGATTTTTGTGTTGGTTTCATAATGGGGGTAGTGGGGTTTTTGTGATGGTTTGATAATGGGGGTAGTAGGGTTTTTGTGTTGGTTTGATAATGGGGATAGTGGGATTTTTGTGTTGGTTTGATAATGGGGATAGTGGGATTTTTGTGTTGGTTTGATAATGGGGATAGTGGGATTTTTGTGATGGTTTGATAATGGGGGTAGTGGGATTTTTGTGTTGGTTTGATAATGGTGGTAGCGGGATTTTTGTGTTGGTTTGATAATGGGGATAGTGGGATTTTTGTGTTGGTTTGATAATGGTGGTAGCGGGATTTTTGTGTTGGTTTGATAATGGGGATAGTGGGATTTTTGTGATGGTTTGATAATGGGGGTAGTGGGATTTTTGTGTTGGTTTGATAATGGTGGTAGCGGGATTTTTGTGTTGGTTTGATAATGGGGATAGTGGGATTTTTGTGTTGGTTTGATAATGGTGGTAGTGGGATTTTTGTGTTGGTTTGATAATGGTGGTAGCGGGATTTTTGTGTTGGTTTGATAATGGGGATAGTGGGATTTTTGTGTTGGTTTGATAATGGGGATAGTGGGATTTTTGTGTTGGTTTGATAATGGGGATAGTGGGATTTTTGTGATGGTTTGATAATGGGGGTAGTGGGATTTTTGTGTTGGTTTGATAATGGTGGTAGCGGGATTTTTGTGTTGGTTTGATCATGGGGATAGTGGGATTTTTGTGTTGGTTTGATAATGGTGGTAGTGCGATTTTTGTGTTGGTTTGATCATGGTGGTAGTGCGATTTTTGTGTTGGTTTGATAATGGGGGTAGTGGGATTTTTGTGTTGGTTTGATAATAGGGGTAGTGGGATTTTTGTGTTGGTTTGATAATGGGGGTAGTGGGATTTTTGTGTTGGTTTGATAATGGGGGTAGTGGGATTTTTGTGTTGGTTTGATAATGGTGGTAGTGGGATTTTTGTGTTGGTTTGATCATGGGGGTAGTGGGATTTTTGTGTTGGTTTGATAATGGTGGTAGTGGGATTTTTGTGTTGGTTTGATAATGGTGGTAGTGGGATTTTTGTGTTGGTTTGATAATGGTGGTAGTGGGATTTTTGTGTTGGTTTGATAATGGGGGTAGTGGGATTTTTGTGTTGGTTTGATAATGGTGGTAGTGGGATTTTTGTGTTGGTTTGATCATGGGGGTAGTGGGATTTTTGTGTTGGTTTGATAATGGTGGTAGTGCGATTTTTGTGTTGGTTTGATAATGGGGGTAGTGGGATTTTTGTGTTGGTTTGATAATGGTGGTAGTGCGATTTTTGTGTTGGTTTGATAATGGGGGTAGTGGGATTTTTGTGTTGGTTTGATCATGGTGGTAGTGCGATTTTTGTGTTGGTTTGATAATGGGGGTAGTGGGATTTTTGTGTTGGTTTGATAATGGGGGTAGTGGGATTTTTGTGTTGGTTTGATATTGGTGGTAGTGGGATTTTTGTGTTGGTTTGATAATGGTGGTGGTGGGATTTTTGTGTTGGTTTGATATTGTTGGTAGTGGGATTTTTGTGTTGGTTTGATAATGGGGGTAGTGGGATTTTTGTGTTGGTTTGATAATGGGGGTAGTGGGATTTTTGTGTTGGTTTCATAATGGGGGTAGTGGGGTTTTTGTGTTGGTTTGATAAAATGGGGGTAGTGGGGTTTTTGTGTTGGTTTCATAATGGGGGTAGTGGGGTTTTTGTGTTGGTTTGATAATGGGGTAGTGGGATTTTTGTGTTGGTTTGATAATGGCGGTAGTGGGATTTTTGTGTTGGTTTGATAATGGGGATAGTGGGATTTTTGTGTTGGTTTCATAATGGGGGTAGTGGGGTTTTTGTGATGGTTTGATAATGGGGGTAGTAGGGTTTTTGTGTTGGTTTGATAATGGGGATAGTGGGATTTTTGTGTTGGTTTGATAATGGGGATAGTGGGATTTTTGTGTTGGTTTGATAATGGGGATAGTGGGATTTTTGTGATGGTTTGATAATGGGGGTAGTGGGATTTTTGTGTTGGTTTGATAATGGTGGTAGCGGGATTTTTGTGTTGGTTTGATAATGGGGATAGTGGGATTTTTGTGTTGGTTTGATAATGGTGGTAGCGGGATTTTTGTGTTGGTTTGATAATGGGGATAGTGGGATTTTTGTGATGGTTTGATAATGGGGGTAGTGGGATTTTTGTGTTGGTTTGATAATGGTGGTAGCGGGATTTTTGTGTTGGTTTGATAATGGGGATAGTGGGATTTTTGTGTTGGTTTGATAATGGTGGTAGTGGGATTTTTGTGTTGGTTTGATAATGGTGGTAGCGGGATTTTTGTGTTGGTTTGATAATGGGGATAGTGGGATTTTTGTGTTGGTTTGATAATGGTGGTAGCGGGATTTTGTGTTGGTTTGATAATGGTGGTAGCGGGATTTTTGTGTTGGTTTGATAATGGGGATAGTGGGATTTTTGTGTTGGTTTGATAATGGTGGTAGCGGGATTTTTGTGTTGGTTTGATAATGGGGATAGTGGGATTTTTGTGTTGGTTTGATAATGGGGATAGTGGGATTTTTGTGTTGGTTTGATAATGGGGATAGTGGGATTTTTGTGTTGGTTTGATAATGGTGGTAGTGGGATTTTTGTGTTGGTTTGATAATGGGGATAGTGGGATTTTTGTGTTGGTTTGATAATGGTGGTAGTGGGATTTTTGTGTTGGTTTGATAATGGTGGTAGCGGGATTTTTGTGTTGGTTTGATAATGGTGGTAGTGGGATTTTTGTGTTGGTTTGATAATGGTGGTAGCGGGATTTTTGTGTTGGTTTGATAATGGTGGTAGCGGGATTTTTGTGTTGGTTTGATAATGGTGGTCGTGAGATTTTTGTGTTGGTTTGATATTGGTGGTAGTGGGATTTTTGTGTTGTGTTGGTTTGGTATTTTTGTGTTGGGATTGGGATTGTTGGGATTTGGGATTTGGGATTGTTGGGATTTGGGATTTGTTGGGATGGGATGTTGGGATGTTGTTGGGATTTGGGATTTTTGTGTTGGTTTGATAATGGAGGTAGTGGGATTTTTGTGTTGGTTTGATAATGGTAGTAGTGGGATTTTTGTGTTGGTTTGATAATGGGGGTTTTTTTTTTTTTGTTTGTTTTTTGTATACTGAATCGAGGCTCATGAAAGAGCTAACATTTACTTCACAAACAAATCAACCAGACAAACAAAACACACAAAAAGCGGGAGCGGAAAACAAGATGGGGAGAGAAGGTGAAGCACACAAACACAACATTTGAGAGCAGGGAGATGTGTGGAAGGGAGAGGGCTTGGGGGGAGTGGAGGGAGAAGTATAAAACACAAGGACACCAATGACTTCCAGGACAGAAGTTGGTATTTCAAAAAAGTGGAATTGGGGTGAAATTAGCGGGGGTAGAAAAGATCAAGGTTTTGGATGGGGGAAGATAAGAGATGGTGGTGAACAGCTGTTTTAAAGACCTGGAGGGTGGAGTGGGATTGAAGAGAGTGAGGGAGTTTGTTCCAGAGGCGGGAGAAAAGAGGAATGAAGGAGTGAAGGTGAGCAGAGAGTCTTGATTTTGGCAGTTTGACCATAAGAGGGTTGCAGGCAGCATCCCACTACTTTCCCACTTCTAATCCCACTACTTTCGGGTAGTGGGATTTTTGTGTTGGTTTGATAATGGGGGAAGTGGGATTTTTGTGTTGGTTTGATAATGGGGGTCGTGGGATTTTTGTGTTGGTTTGATAATGGGGGTAGTGGGATTTTTGTGTTGGTTTGATAATGGGGGTCGTGGGATTTTTGTGTTGGTTTGATAATGGGGGTCGTGGGATTTTTGTGTTGGTTTGATAATGGGGGTCGTGGGATTTTTGTGTTGGTTTGATAATGGCGGTAGTGGGATTTTTGTGTTGGTTTGATAATGGCGGTAGTGGGATTTTTGTGTTGGTTTGATAATGGGGGTCGTGGGATTTTTGTGTTGGTTTGATAATGGGGGTAGTGGGATTTTTGTGTTGGTTTGATAATGGTGGTAGTGCGATTTTTGTGTTGGTTTGATATTGGTGGTAGTGGGATTTTTGTGTTGGTTTGATCATGGTGGTAGTGCGATTTTTGTGTTGGTTTGATAATGGGGGTAGTGGGATTTTTGTGTTGGTTTGATGTTGGTGGTAGTGGGATTTTTGTGTTGGTTTGATAATGGGGGTAGTGGGATTTTTGTGTTGGTTTGATAATGGCGGTAGTGGGATTTTTGTGTTGGTTTGATAATGGGGGTAGTGGGGTTTTTGTGATGGTTTGATAATGGGGGTAGTGGGGTTTTTGTGTTGGTTTGATCATGGTGGTAGTGGGATTTTTGTGTTGCTTTGATAATGGGGATAGTGGGATTTTTGTGTTGGTTTGATAATGGGGATAGTGGGATTTTTGTGTTGGTTTGATAATGGGGATAGTGGGATTTTTGTGATGGTTTGATAATGGGGGTAGTGGGATTTTTGTGATGGTTTGATAATGGGGGTAGCGGGATTTTTGTGTTGGTTTGATAATGGTGGTAGTGGGATTTTTGTGTTGGTTTGATAATGGTGGTAGTGGGATTGTTGTGTTGGTTTGATATTGGTGGTAGTGGGATTTATGTGTTGGTTTGATAATGGGGGTAGTGGGATTTTTGTGTTGGTTTGATAATGGGGATAGTGGGATTTTTGTGTTGGTTTCATAATGGGGGTAGTGGGGTTTTTGTGATGGTTTGATAATGGGGGTAGTGGGGTTTTTGTGTTGGTTTGATAATGGGGGTAGTGGGATTTTTGTGTTGGTTTGATAATGGGGGTAGTGGGATTTTTGTGTTGGTTTGATAATGGCGGTAGTGGGATTTTTGTGTTGGTTTGATAATGGGGATAGTGGGATTTTTGTGTTGGTTTCATAATGGGGGTAGAGGGGTTTTTGTGATGGTTTGATAATGGGGGTAGTGGGGTTTTTGTGTTGGTTTGATAATGGGGATAGTGGGATTTTTGTGTTGGTTTGATAATGGGGATAGTGGGATTTTTGTGTTGGTTTGATAATGGGGGTAGTGGGATTTTTGTGATGGTTTGATAATGGGGGTAGTGGGATTTTTGTGTTGGTTTGATAATGGTGGTAGCGGGATTTTTCTGTTGGTTTGATATTGGTGGTAGTGGGATTTTTGTGTTGGTTTGATAATGGGGATAGTGGGATTTTTGTGTTGGTTTCATAATGGGGGTAGTGGGGTTTTTGTGATGGTTTGATAATGGGGGTAGTGGGGTTTTTGTGTTGGTTTGATCATGGTGGTAGCGGGATTTTTGTGTTGGTTTGATAATGGGGATAGTGGGATTTTTGTGTTGGTTTGATAATGGGGATAGTGGGATTTTTGTGATGGTTTGATAATGGGGGTCGTGGGATTTTTGTGATGGTTTGATAATGGGGGTAGCGGGATTTTTGTGTTGGTTTGATAATGGGGGTAGTGGGGTTTTTGTGTTGGTTTGATAATGGGGGTAGTGGGATTTTTGTGTTGGTTTCATAATGGTGGTAGTGGGATTTTTGTGTTGGTTTGATAATGGTGGTAGTGGGATTTTTGTGTTGGTTTGATAATGGGGGTAGTGGGATTTTTGTGTTGGTTTGATAATGGTGGTAGTGGGATTTTTGTGTTGGTTTGATAATGGTGGTTGTGGGATTTTTGTGTTGGTTTGATAATGGGGGTAGTGGGATTTTTGTGTTGGTTTCATTATGGTGGTAGTGGGATTTTTGTGTTGGTTTGATAATGGTGGTAGTGGGATTTTTGTGTTGGTTTCATAATGGTGGTAGTGGGATTTTTGTGTTGGTTTCATAATGGTGGTAGTGGGATTTTTGTGTTGGTTTCATAATGGTGGTAGTGGGATTTTTGTGTTGGTTTCATAATGGTGGTAGTGGGATTTTTGTGTTGGTTTGATAATGGTGGTAGTGGGATTTTTGTGTTGGTTTCATAATGGTGGTAGTGGGATTTTTGTGTTGGTTTGATAATGGGGGTAGTGGGATTTTTGTGTTGGTTTGATAATGGTGGTAGTGGGATTTTTGTGTTGGTTTGATAATGGTGGTAGTGAGATTTTTGTGTTGGTTTCATAATGGTGGTAGTGGGATTTTTGTGTTGGTTTGATAATGGTGGTTGTGGGATTTTTGTGTTGGTTTGATAATGGGGGTAGTGGGATTTTTGTGTTGGTTTCATAATGGTGGTAGTGGGATTTTTGTGTTGGTTTGATAATGGTGGTAGTGGGATTTTTGTGTTGATTTGTTAATGGTGGTAGTGGGATTTTTGTGTTGGTTTCATAATGGTGGTAGTGGGATTTTTGTGTTGGTTTCATAATGGGGGAAGTGGGATTTTTGTGTTGGTTTCATAATGGTGGTAGTGGGATTTTTGTGTTGGTTTCATAATGGGGGAAGTGGGATTTTTGTGTTGGTTTGATAATGATGGTAGTGGGATTTTTGTGTTGGTTTGATAATGGTGGTAGTGGGATTTTTGTGTTGGTTTGATAATGGTGGTAGCGGGATTTTTGTGTTGGTTTGATAATGGTGGTAGTGGGATTTTTGTGTTGGTTTGATAATGGTGGTAGTGGGATTTTTGTGTTGGTTTGATAATGGTGGTAGCGGGATTTTTGTGTTGGTTTGATAATGGTGGTCGTGGGATTTTTGTGTTGGTTTGATATTGGTGGTAGTGGGATTTTTGTGTTGTGTTGGTTTGGGATTTTTATGTTGGGATTGGGATTGTTGGGATTTGGGATTTGGGATTGTTGGGATTTGGGATTTGTTGGGATGGGATGTTGGGATGTTGTTGGGATTTGGGATTTTTGTGTTGGTTTGATAATGGAGGTAGTGGGATTTTTGTGTTGGTTTGATAATGGTGGTAGTGGGATTTTTGTGTTGGTTTGATAATGGGGGTTTTTTTTTTTTTTTTTTTTTTTGTATACTGAATCGAGGCTCATGAAAGAGCTAACATTTACTTCACAAACAAATCAACCAGACAAACAAAACACACAAAAAGCGGGAGCGGAAAACAAGATGGGGAGAGAAGGTGAAGCACACAAACACAACATTTGAGAGCAGGGAGATGTGTGGAAGGGAGAGGGCTTGGGGGGAGGAGGCATGGGAAGGGGGGGGGGGGGTGGAGGGAGAAGTATAAAACACAAGGACACCAATGACTTCCAGGACAGAAGTTGGTATTTCAAAAAAGTGGAATTGGGGTGAAATTAGCGGGGGTAGAAAAGATCAAGGTTTTGGATGGGGGAAGATAAAAGATGGTGGTGAACAGCTGTTTTAAAGACCTGGAGGGTGGAGTGGGATTGAAGAGAGTGAGGGAGTTTGTTCCAGAGGCAGGAGAAAAGAGGAATGAAGGAGTGAAGGTGAGCAGAGAGTCTTGATTTTGGCAGTTTGACCATAAGAGGGTTGCAAGCAGCATCCCACTACTTTCCCACTTCTAATCCCACTTTCCCACTACTCCCACTTTCCCACACTTTCCCACTACTTTCCCACATCCCACTACTAATCCCACTACTTTCGGGTAGTGGGATTTTTGTGTTGGTTTGATAATGGTGGTAGTGGGATTTTTGTGTTGGTTTGATAATGGCGGTAGTGGGATTTTTGTGTTGGTTTGATAATGGCGGTAGTGGGATTTTTGTGTTGGTTTGATAATGGCGGTAGTGGGATTTTTGTGTTGGTTTGATAATGGCGGTAGTGGGATTTTTGTGTTGGCTTGATAATGGGGGTAGTGGGATTTTTGTGTTGGTTTGATAATGGGGGTCGTGGGATTTTTGTGTTGGTTTGATAATGGGGGTTGTGGGATTTTTGTGTTGGTTTGATAATGGGGGTAGTGGGATTTTTGTGTTGGTTTGATAATGGGGGTAGTGGGATTTTTGTGTTGGTTTGATAATGGGGGTAGTGGGATTTTTGTGTTGGTTTGATAATGGCGGTAGTGGGATTTTTGTGTTGGTTTGATAATGGGGGTAGTGGGATTTTTGTGTTGGTTTGATAATGGGGGTCGTGGGATTTTTGTGTTGGTTTGATAATGGGGGTAGTGGGATTTTTGTGTTGGTTTGATAATGGGGATAGTGGGATTTTTGTGTTGGTTTGATAATGGGGTTCGTGGGATTTTTGTGTTGGTTTGATAATGGGGGTAGTGGGATTTTTGTGTTGGTTTGATAATGGGGGTAGTGGGATTTTTGTGTTGGTTTGATAATGGGGATAGTGGGATTTTTGTGTTGGTTTGATAATGGGGGTCGTGGGATTTTTGTGTTGGTTTGATAATGGGGGTCGTGGGATTTTTGTGTTGGTTTGATAATGGGGTTCGTGGGATTTTTGTGTTGGTTTGATAATGGGGATAGTGGGATTTTTGTGTTGGTTTGATAATGGGGATAGTGGGATTTTTGTGTTGGTTTGATAATGGGGGTCGTGGGATTTTTGTGTTGGTTTGATAATGGGGGTCGTGGGATTTTTGTGTTGGTTTGATAATGGGTGTAGTGGGATTTTTGTGTTGGTTTGATAATGGGGGTAGTGGGATTTTTGTGTTGGTTTGATAATGGGGGTAGTGGGATTTTTGTGTTGGTTTGATAATGGGGGTAGTGGGATTTTTGTGTTGGTTTGATAATGGGGATAGTGGGATTTTTGTGTTGGTTTGATAATGGGGGTAGTGGGATTTTTGTGTTGGTTTGATAATGTGAGTAGTGGGATTTTTGTGTTGGTTTGATAATGGGGGTAGTGGGATTTTTGTGTTGGTTTGATAATGGGGATAGTGGGATTTTTGTGTTGGTTTGATAATGGGGGTAGTGGGATTTTTGTGTTGGTTTGATAATGGGGGTAGTGGGATTTTTGTGTTGGTTTGATTATGTGAGTAGTGGGATTTTACAATTTAAGGTAAGTAATACCAATGTTGGTGCAATGTGTATCACATGTAAAATAGTTGTTTTTTTGTTATTTTTCCCCTGCAATATTTGTAAATTGACGAATTCAGCCTATGGCTACGAAGGTCTTTTTGAAATACTGTAAACCGATTATATATTGATCGATTGTTTGATTTATTGTATTCATGTAAAATTCCCAGTCTGATTTCTTTGCTCCAGCCAACCAATCCCCAGTGCCAGATAATCTGCAGCCCAAGCAAAATCTCTGCCTGATATTATACAGTCACTGTTTCGAAATCTTTCATTTCTATGGCAGAAACTGCAACGTATCACATATCCACAACATCATCTCCCAGTTAAATTGTTTTACAAAATGGGAGCTACTCAAGATCTACAAGGCCTTTGTTCTTAACTCAACGGAGTGCTGCTCTCGGCCATGGGTTGGCATCGCAGCCTCGCATCTGTCCCTCCTGGGTTCGGTGGTGTATGAAGCTCTCACAATTTTTGGAATTTCCTGTGATAAGGCTGAAGGATAGGGTCTGTTGCTCTCACATCACAGGCAGGTCAATCGAAGCTTTCTCTATTCTCTACCATTTCTCCATCTGCTGTTCATCATTTGACCCTCCCTACATACTCCATGAACCGTCAACCTTCCAGCCTCGTCCTCCGCACACCTCTCCCTCTATCCTCCTCCTCTTTCTCCTCTCCAAATTCTTCCCTTGTTTGTTGCATCCACATGTTGTTCCACTGTCAATGCATTACTTTCTACCTTCTGTTTGAATAGAAAAGGGAAAAAGGATTGTTGCTGTATTTAACAAAAAACATCAAGAACATCTCAACTTACTTTTATATGTAACGGTCAGCATATTATTAATTTCCCATTAAAATGTCAGCATTTCTTTAAGCAGACAGGTTCACATGTTTCGCTCACAAATCACAAAAAGTTGACGAAAAATTGGAACCTGCGGATAGAGTTCCAAATTCCTCCACTTTCCCGCTCCGCATCACCAAGAAGTTCCTCATGCATTTTGTGTGGTTTCTTTTGCACCTGTCATTGTAATCGCAACAAAATACATTAATCAACCACTCATCATCATCATCATATCATCCTTTTTACAGAGTGTCGGTGCTGCTGAAGCTTTCTCCGAGTGAAAGCTATGGTATTATAAGGGATATGCCAGGTGGGTTTCCCTCATCTTCCCAGAAATCGATCAGGGCAGGAAATTGTAATTTGTTCAGGGTGCCGGCGATAACTCACCTACTCTATGAAGACACCGTGGGATCTTTAAAATCTACAAACTAATGCAAGCAGGTGAGAGAGTCAATTTAATATCAATCCGATGGACGGATCACACATTGATGGATCACCCTGCATGAGAAACACCAGGATAACAGTTTATAGCTGGGCCAAGATTCAATCCCAGGCTAGGTGGCTCAATTGGCTATACGTCTAGGTCTAGGTCTCGGCCAGCCTGCCAGCCGCTCTAAACTGCATCGATTAAAATAACTTTAGTCAAAAGTAACTTTACACCTGCTTATCATTGTTTACATTTAACATCTTTTGGATTCTATCGACAAATAATGTGTTTGCCAGACAAAACATATTGCATTTGGCAACACTTTATATTTTTAATCTTAAATTTAAGTTACAGGAAAAGAGTGACACACACACAATGTTGTTCAAGATGATCTCCTGAATGAACTTGAGGAAAAGGACGAGAAAGGTTCCATCAGAGAGAGCTTGTTTATCCGGTCCATGAAATGTTGAAGGTTATGGATAATTGAAAAGCAGAGAGATGCAATTGTTGTTGGAGATTTGTTGCGCAAGAAAAGAGAGAGGAATCGGCAATTTGCTCGAAATACTCCTTCCCACCAAGCAGCGCTATATGACACACATTTACATCCAGAGAGAACCGGGATCCTTCCCCCACCCCAAACCCTCGGAACTAATGATTTTTTTTTTTTCAACCACCGAAAACCTCCCCATGCACACCCCGAGCACAACCACCAGTTTTCAACTCATTCTGTCCGGCGGTTCAGCAGTGCAAATCAGTCAAAAAACAAGAAAACACGAAACACACAAACAAAAAAAAGTCATCTCGAATAATATAAAATAAATAACCACCTTTAGAGGCCATTTTTCCCCGCAAAGCGGGGGTTGGCCTTTTTCGGGAACCGTGGTTGTTGTTGTTTTTTGGTCCCCTTTTTGAAGCAATGTTTTACGGCCAGATGCCCTTCCTGCCGCCAACCCTTTTTGTCACCTTTTACGACAAGCAGGGAATTACCAGTGAACTGGTACTCAATTTGCCGACCTCGGAAGGATGACAGGCTGAGTCAACCCCCCTGGCGTTAATTCAGCGATCGACCGGGATTCGAACCCAGGATCCTAGGATCCTAAGCTGGCACCCTAGCCGCTAGCCCAACACCAGGGATCAGTTCTCGAATGATAGTACGATTACTTAATCATGAACACGTGCCTCATGCTCTTGACTGCATCACAGTTTTACAGCAAGACAAAGGTTAGTGATTGTGAATAACAATCCTCATTGCCAAGATCAATGAAATATATTGTTGCGGTTTTGTAATAAAGGTTAATTTCCCCCCTTAGTTGGTTACACTACAACATGTAGCCTCGCTTAAGTTCAGTTATTTCTTAGTAAATGTAAGCGTAGTCCTTTCCTGTGTTAGTTTTGCGTTGAGTAGGCCAGTGAAAATTAGGTGTCCTTATGGCGCTTTGGTTTGGTATTGGCGCCGAAATACCACGCGGCATAGCAGGCCTGAACAAGTCGACCGAGGCCGAAGGAAGGTGGGGCAGGAGAAGCAGGAACCATCGGTAAGCATGAGCCGCCAATCAGGGCTCGAGGGGAGTGGCTTACCACTGCGGCAAGATGCGGGGTTTGGAACATTCGAGTCGGGCTGGGGCGGGGCCATATAACCCTGCCCCGAGTCTCCCAGATGAGTTGAGGTCCGAAGCAGATGCATAGAGATGAGCCCAGGATTGCCTCGTATCAGCATTGCCTCATATTGAGTCGTATTGCCCATGAACTGAATCACCTCATTGTATACGAACTTTGCCCTGCTCCCCGCACTCTGTGCAGTATTAATCGCGCGCTGTGAAGACGACCCGCGCGATATTTCCTCCTGCCTGCCTTTGCCTGTTACGCGCCGCAAGGATTATCCTCCTGCCTGCCTTCGCCGGGATACGTGCTGTGACCGCCAGAGGGCCACGCCGGGTGAGCTGTTCCCGGAGCGACCGAAGCAGGCGCGTTTGGTGCGCGAACATCCTTCCTCCATCTCCCCGTGTGTGTAAGTGGGCTCATTGTCTGGGTATAAGTAATAATGACTAAGTTATGCCCTGTGTCCCTTTCCTTCTAAAAATCCTTGTAAATAGTGTAAATAAATCTGTTCTTTCTTCCGATTCAACCGTCCTGTTTTTTCCATCATTGGCCTAGCACGGTACGAATCGAGTCGCTCTAATCGGGTTCTAATAGAAAAGTAACAGCACGAGTCACGTGGTACGTATTCGGCTCGGGCGTACTCAATTACGCGTGGTTCGTGCAAGACTCGATCCCCGCTTCCGCTGCGGCGTGGGTACCAAAGGTACGTGTGAATTTGTCCCGAAACCCTTTTCCACGTTTGCCCGGGAGTGGCGACTCGGTCTCGCGGTTTCGAAGACCCAGAGAACAAAAGGGGCTTAATCTCCCCTTTGTAACGGGAATGAGCTTCGAAGATCCGCAACAATATGTTTCCTCATTGCCAAGTTTCAATGATCTATACCAGGTAATAATCATTAATTTAAAACTTATCTTTGACATTCAGAAAAGGACAGTAAGGAGCAAGACTGAACAAGAGATACAACCCAATATTATCATGGCACAACCATTATTACTTGGAACACATTTTAAATATTATTTTTGAGAAAAATGTTCTCACAATGTAAAAGCATTGTGATGAAAAAGAAATATCTGTGTTGACAAGTTGTTGTGCAAACAATGATAAATATCAACAAGGCAACAAGTGAGTGTTACATATGGATTAATTTTATGACTTTAACTGTTGCATCGGATCACTGAACAACTCAAAACATGTAACATGTAGAGGCTTTGATATGTCACACATTGTTAAACAGAATGAAATGAGAAAAGCTCTCTGTAGAGCGCTTACCTCCACCAGGTTGAACAATTTACGTTTTGTATCCCACTAATAGGCCAGATCATGGAATCGGACCTGAACCAAAATCGAATCGCGTCTTCTTGTCACCTAACCAACTCGTCCACCAAATTCTCACAAGTCGTCCACAACTTTTTGAAATATGTTATATGTCGTTTTCAGCTTTTTGTTGAATCATTCAATGGTGAAGAATCACTTCAAAAAATCGCGTATCTGGACTCGAATATTTACCAAAATCTAATCAATTCGTCCTTGTCACACACAACACGTCCACAAAGTCTCGTCCAAATCTGTCCACACCTTCTTGAGATATCCTGTTCACAAACAAACAGAGTGCTGAAAACACAACCTCCATCCCACCTTTGGTGATGGGCATAATTATATATATATATACATATATATATATATATATATATATATACATATACATATATATATATATATATATATATATATATATATATATATATATATATATATATTGTTACGTTTGTGGGGTAGATGATGACATACCATAGGGGAGATAGGAATGTATAGTAATAGCATGGACCGTGTATGAGTAGGAGACATGTCAATGTATTTAATTGTGTTTGCCTCCTGTGGTTTTTCCCTCTGTGTTTACAATTGCAACAAGGCCGACCATAAAACCATCCATAAAAACTCACGCTCGTTATAACAACAACCGCCCATTAACCAACCATAACCACCACCACCGCCGACAGTGCCGGACATTGCTGATCGGCAGGTAGCCATGCCTTAATGACGCTCACACCAAGCAAAGCCAGCAGGCCACACCCCGAAGTTTGGCATTGGTCATGGAGATGGGGTAATTCAAAAGAGCTCGGGCGATTGGACGGCGTGACTTCAGAGCGAGAAGGTTCGAAAAAGAGGAAGAATAATAGCTCAGTTTCTCTCACTCTGGCTTTCGTCTTGGGCGGTTGCTTTGTTTCCTGTGCGCCTGTGAAGAAAACTTTTTAGAGCTTTGTGGAGCCTTTGCCATGTTGAAGGAGGGGGTGTTGTTGGACTGTGGGCTCATCAAGGAGCTGGGGTCCGCGTGGCACATAACAGTGGGAAACGAAAGGCGGCCCCGTCTTGGCTGCTTGCTTCGCGCCTGGGAGTTTGAGGCGTGGTTTTGGTGCCATTGTTGGAGCGTTTCCTGCGCAGGCGTTTGCACGGACTGCTGCGACCATCAAGCTCCCAGGAGCATTTTGGACCAGAGCTGAGTACCGGCCGACTCAACAAAACCTTTTATTTTTATTTCATCATTCCCCTGTTGTGTGTTTGCATCTTAGTGGAGACGTCTGACATTAGGATTTTCTTTTTACCTCAACCTATATTTTGTCGTGCTTGACTTTCATTGAATTCATATTTGTTGAGTCGTGTTTCTTTGTTGTGGGTTTCGGGAATAAACCCGTGTGTTCGTATAGCGAAGCACTTTGGTTCACCCAACCCACGCATGATGGACCAACCACCAGTTTTGGCTACGCACCTCGGAAATTAAGGACTGTTTCGGTTATTCGTCACCAGGCGGTGTTAACCACAGTTTCGGTTATTCGTCACCCGGCGCTGTTAACCACAGGGGCTGACACGACTACATACATACATACATACATACATACATATATATATATACATATATATATATATTCTAAATATATATTTATATATATATATATTTATATATATATATATATATATATATATATATATATATATATATAATTATATTCATATATATATATATATAAATATATATATATATATTGTTGCGGATCTCGAAGTACAGCACTCCCGTTAGCAAGGGGGGGTTAATCCCCTTGACTTGTTAAGCTGGCCATCTCCGGTCCTGCAACTATCCCGCCCCTTTGCGGGGTGAGAGTGGCCAGGGTGATTGGTCAACGGTTTCCCAAATACCTTCACCAATCTCTCCGCAAAGCAGGGAGATGAGTCCCTGATCGAACCGCGGATGTGATGGTAATTGCCGAGCGGTTTAGCAATCCGAGCCGTTAACAAAAGGACTAAACCCGATTACAAGCGGTTGGCCAAATCGTGCCACAGGTACTCAATTGGGGACAGGACGCAATCGATCGGATGAGAGGAACCAAAGAATAAGAAGGGTGAAGGAAGAACAAATATGATTTATTAACTACACTACAAGAGGAAACGAAAGAAGGGAATATACAAGAAGAAGGAAATAAAAGGACATAGGGCAAGCTTATCTACACAGTCTTAATTTATCACGACCCCATGACAAACAGACAGACTCACACGGAATGGTAGCTGGTAGGGGAGGAAGGTCCAGGCAGATGGTTCCAGGCGATGGGATCCGTCCAGGCTCCGGGTCCGCGGGCGAAGAACAGCAGGCAGCTTCGCGTATCGTTGGCGTGCGGCCGGACCTTACATATGCGAGGGGCTGGAATGCTGCGTACGTATAGCGTGCCGAACGCTCTAAAAACCAACGGTAGTTCGTATCAAACGATCGTCCCAAGCGATCCTCCGCGCAATGTTCTTATCATCCGCGTCAAGAAGATGATAATGAAGAGCCTCCACCCCACCCCCAAAAGTGTCTGAAGCCATTGAACACCTCGAGGCTAGCCTCCGTTGGCTGGAGACCCAGGAGGTGGACCACATAAAAATCCTCCAACTCAGAAGCATTCTAGATTTCGCTCGCAGCCAGCGACTTGCTACGTTCAAGCAAGGAACACTCGATCACTATTTTAAGAAATAAACTGTAAATGATGATTGCTAATATTCATGAATGTTTTTACTTGTTGTTTTAGGATGTTTTAGGATGTTTGGTCAACATTGGGTCAGTTTGAACGCCGATTTTCTTGAACCCCGATTTAGCGCGACCCCGCTTTTTTCGCGATTACATTTTATGGACCTCAACGATCGCGTTATAACGGGGCCACACTGTGTGTGTGTGTGTATGTGTATGTGTATGTGTATGTGTATATGTGTGTGTTCATAACAATATATATATATATATATATATATATATCTATATATATATATATATATATATATATATTGTTATGAATTTGAGAATGGTGTTTTTTTGTGTTGTAAAGTATCACCCTCCTTCCTCCAGTTGTTGTGTATAAAGGTCAAAGGGCGTCCCTTAGTTAGGTCATATACAATCACGTAGCCAAATCATAGATCTCCCTGTTCAGTAGTTATCTCCTTATTGTGTGTATTAGATTAAGGCTGTGTCTTCCATTAATTGACACTCCATTGCACTGAATTCAAATAGAGTAGATTCCTTTCACATTCCCCTTTCCTCAATTGCCAACTGCATTGAGCGGTTCGCTGAATTCTGCTGCAGCTGTGGGTTGTTGTTTTCGCTGCAAGACTCCATTAGCCACGAGGTCATCTCGGAGCCGAAGGTGGGAGGAGTCGGCCAAGCGCCGGGAACAAGGCGTGGCCTTGCCAGCGCCTCCTCTAAGGGCGGGATCGGTGAGCCCTCGTGACCAATCAGGGCCGAGGCGACCTCACCGATGGGCGTGTCCTGGAGGCCGGCGGCTTGATTGCCCGAGGGAGATATAAGTGCGGGCGGAAGCCTTTGTGAGGGAGGGGGAGATATACGGCGAAGAGAGCGAACCATTAAGTTCAAGAGAGTGAGAGAGTCCTGCGAGTTGCGAGCCAGAGAGAGAGAACCTGTCACGCCAGACCCCCCACCAGCAGCTTTGACTCCACCAGGCAGCGTTGGCTCCACCAGGCAGCTCCGACCCGTTACCCCGCGGGGACCAGGATCGGTGGCATCGGTGGCCGTCGAGGTCCAGCCCGACGTCCCGTGCGGGATCAAGCTCCAGCCAGCTCCGTGCCTTCCTCCCCTTCTCTGCCGTCCCAAACCATTCCTGCCATTCCTGTCATCATCCCCCGTGTAAGTGTGCTTGTAGTCTGTCTTTTGTCTTGTCATGGGGTATAAGTTAAGCCTGTTTAGTTAAGCTAGATTTTCACTGTGTCCTTCTGGTCCGTCCCTCTTTCTGCATTATTTTATTATCCTTCCTTCTTCCTTGGTTTCTTTTGGTTGTAAATAGTAGTAATAAATTATATTCGTATTTCCTACCCTTTTGTCTTCTTCTTCTTCTTCTTCACATCTGTTCGTCTTTGAGGTTTCCACATTGAATACCTGTGGCACGATTTGGCCAACGTTCAGGAATCGGATCTAGTCATTGTTAATAGTTCGTGCCGCGGTTGCTTAAGACCGCTCGGCAATTAACATCTGTCCGCGGTACGAACGGGGCTGTGCCACCGGCCTTTCCGGAGGTCGCTGTACAGCCACAGGGACCACATCGGTCAGTCATAAGCTAGGGGATTAATCCCCCCTTGTAAGTGGGGAAGGCCGACGTTGGATTCCGTAACATTTGGTGTCGGGAGCGAGATTCGGACCTGAAGCGCTTAGCGCGCTCAAATTATGAGTGGGCCGAAATTTTGTTTTATAAAATCCTAAATATAAAAATCGTGCCATGGATGGTCAAGGCGACGGAATGCCGGTGGGGGAATTAGAGGGTGTAGAGTCGACCCAGGATCTCGGGGAAATGGAGGAGAACAATGAGGCGGTGGTTGAGGAGGTATCAGGCGCACAAAATGGCGCCCTCGCGCACGTGGTTGGAGGGTCCTAAAATGGCGGCGCCGCGGAGGGCGAGCCCGCGGTGGCGGCTGGGGACGCTGGGCAAACCGGGTTTGACCTCAGATTATTCTTGACCCAACTGAATGCAAAAATGGATAGGATGGGGAGCCAAATGGGGGCAATGAGGACCGAAGCGAGGGGTACCAGTGAACAGTTGGGAAATACATTTGAGGGTTTAGACAAGAAATTAGAGGGGAAATTAGAGGGGTTAGACAATAATTTTAAGGGGTTAGACAATAATTTTAAGGGGTTGGACAATAAATTTGAAGGGTTAGACAACGGGATAAAAGAGGTGAAGAATGGGTTAACGGGGTTGGAAAATAGAATGGCTGCCCAGGAGAACCAGATGGAAGGGATGAAGAATGGGTTAGGGGGGTTAGAAAACACAATGAACGACAAATTGCGGGAAATAGGGGAGCAATCCGCCCGGGAAATTAAACAAATGGGAGAGCAGATAGAGGAGGTGAAAATCGGGTTAGACACTAAATTGGATGCTCAGAGGAATGAATTGGGACAGATGAAGGCGGCATCTACTAAAGAAATGGAGGAGATGGGGGAGGAAATAAGACGAGGTGTAAGCGAGGTCTCGGGGGTACGCGAGGAGGTAAAGCGAGGTGAGAAGCGTATGGAGAAAGAGGTGAGAAATAGTACGGCTAGGTTACAGGGGGGCATAGAATATCTAACAAGGGGAGTAGAACAGCTGACAGTGGGACAAAGGGAGTTGAAGGAGCAGGTAGAAAAGAACACTGCGGTACTAGGAGGGTTAAAGGTGACACAAAAAGAACTCAAAAATGACTTAATAGCAACGAAGAGGGAATGTCAGATGGTACGTGAGGGACTGACAACGAGGTTGGACGAGGTGACGGAGGCAATGGAGACAAAGGACCGGGAGGTGAGGACGCACATAGAAACGGTCAAGGTGGCATTAGAGGACGAAATTGAGGAGACGCACCGGGAAATAAAAGAGGTGAAGCAAAAGTTAGAGGAAGTGGAAGAGGGGGTGAGTGAAATTAAGAAGAGACGGAGGGAAACTAAGAGGGAGATAAAGGAGGAGGTGATGGAATATGTACAAGGTCGGTGCTCAAATCGTGATGGTGTGCTCGCTAACCAAATAAAGAGTTTGCAGGTGGCGAAGGAGGTGCGGAGACGAGGTGCCAAGGTGAGTGGCGATATACTCGGAAATGTATATGGTGTGAGGGAAGCTTCAGTCGGCTTGGGGGTTGGTTTGGACCCGGGTGTTCGTGAGAGGCCGCTGGTGAAGTGTGCGACAGGTACGGAGTGCGAAAGAGGAGGTGTGCGAGAATGTCCGACTATGGGGTGTGTGAGGAAAACGTGCGCGCCGAGGAGTGAGTGTGCTGTCGAGGGTGAGTTGGTCGTAGCGCGGGTGCGAGGGGGCACATGGAAGCGCGTAGTGGGGAGTGTTACAGGGGATGTAACGAGAGAGTGCACACCTGTGGTGAGTGTTACAGAGGATGTAACGGGAGAATGCACACCTGTGGTGAGTGTTACAGAGGGTGTAACACGAGAGTGTGCGCAAGATGATGCGCAAGAAAGGTGTGTAACGGACGGGTGCATGAGGAAAGAGTGCGCTGTCAAGAGTGAGGGTGAATGCACGACCGAGTGTGGGGGTGAGAGTAGTGAGTGACATGGAGCGTGAGTTGGTTGTGGCAGGTGAGAGAGGATGCACACCTGGAATGGTCGAGCGCGTGTTGGAATGCACACTTGAGTTAGTCGTCAAGCACGTGATTGGGTGTGCAAGTGAGTGCACACCCGTGGTTGTCACAGAGGAGGTGACCGAGGAGGGGGCGCGAAGAGGTGTGTTGGTGAGGTGTGCGAACGACGAGTGTGTGCCAAGGTGTGCGGTGGTCAGGTGTGTGACCAAGTCTGTGAGCGGAATGAGTGTACCTGGGTGTGTAAGAGAAGGTGCAATGATGAGGAGTATGGGAACGGCTGGATGTATGAGCAAGGAACGGAACGCGGGGTGTGAGCATGCAAGTGGAGCATCGACGCTAACTGGGTTAGCGGTTAGATCAACGTTTAGCCGAAGCGGGCCCTCGGTTCGTGCCGGGGTTCGCGTGCAGCGGGGGTTCGCGTGCAGCGGGGACTCGCGAGGATCGTGACCGCGGCGGTTTCGAAAGAATCGCCGTGCGGGATCCACGCCGGGCCTCGCTCTGAACGGCCGCGGCCGTGCTCCACTAAGCGGAACGGGCGGCCCGGTAGGAAGGGTTGTCACGGCAACCCTTTGTGGTTGAGGCGTTCTGGCAGGGCGAGATCGGGCCATTGGACGGCTCCGTGCCGAGATGGTGCGTGGGATCTCGGCCCGGGTAAGCCCCCTCCCTGCACCGAATGCCGGACGAATTCAACCTGCAGGCGACCAAACCACCCGCATTCATTGCTTGGCTTTGCGAAGCCGAGCTTTGGAAATGAATTGGCGCACCGAGAGGCTCAAGTGAGTAGACGTGTGATGATGATAGTGTTTTGGACCCGAAATTGAAAAGCAAAATTTGATGATTGGCAGATTGATGATTGGTAGAATGATTGGCAGATTGGCAAATTTTTGATTGGCTGGAATGTGGTGAGCAAAATTGATAGTGAGAGATACCCGATGTGGAGGGATGGCAACTCTGCCATCCCTCACAATGGGGGCAAAGGAGCAATAGAGTTATGGGGTTTATGGCAGTGAAAACTAGCCCGGGAGGGTTAGGATATCGTGTGTAGGGACCTAGAGATTGACCATAGGTAACGGTAAGGTTAGGTAGTGACAATGATACCTGTAGTGGGGACGCAGGTAGATTAGTTTGGATAATAATGACAAGGGAGCGCAATAGTGTAAGGGGCGACGGGGAAGCGCGAGTTTTAGCAGGGCACCAGGTAGGTCAGATGATGCCGTGTGTGTAAAAAGGTATTCAGAAGTGTATTGTGAGAAGGTGATTGTAAATTGTATTGAGTGAGGAACAAGTGAGATTGCACAGGTGTACAACTGAACAGGTGTATGGAACAGTGTATGAGTGAGTAACTGGTGATGTGTGTTGTGTTGACCAAATGGTCCAGGGAGGAAGGAGGGTGCAGGTGGCACCAGGTGAGATTGCACAGGTGTGCAACTGCAGGTGTATGGAGAATGGTTGTATGGAATATATGGAGTATGGAATGGATGGTTGTGGAGTGAGTATGGTGGAAACTGTGGAGTGGAGTGGATGGTGCGAAGGTGTGGATGGGGGAAAGGAGGATGGACCCCCATCACGAATACCCGGGGAGGGTAGTGTAAGTGTTAGGTAGAGGGTACAGGTAAATTGTGGTTGGATATTGGCATCTGTGGTGCGTGGTGGAAGAATGATGGTTGAATGGGTGCATTAGTGTCGTGGAAATGGCTGGGCATGTGGCCTGTTAGTATGTGTAGTTGGTTGAGCACTCCACCACTGTGAGGATGTCGGCCAGGTGAGGCCGCAGGTGGGCTCGGAGCCGGTAGAGTTGTGGATGGGGCCCGAGGATCCGGAGGACGGACCCGGGTAGCCCAGTGCCAGAGAGGGCACCGAGTGGGGAGAGCGCCAGAGGGCCTTCCCCAGTTAGATAGGTTAGGGTGAGGAGCTAGGTAAGCTCGGGTGGCAACTACAGTGGTGGAGGTGTGCAGGTGGGTAGACCTGCTGGGAGAGCTACACGACTCAGCCCGGAAATTGTGCAAGGGCACCGGGAGATGAATCGGGGGAGTGAGACCCCAAATTGAGAAGCACCACAGTTTGGTCAATGGGAATTGGTTTTTAGAACCCATAGTGTAAGTTGGCCAATGGATTGGCAGGGAAGACCCCGGGTAGTGTAAAGTGTGTTAATGTCAGTTAGAGGATAGTTAGGATGGAAATCTCCTCGCACCATCTACATCCACTCACCTGAGGTGACGCTACTCCACACCATGCCAGGTTGTTTTTATTATTTTGTGCAAATGTTTGGAATGTGAGACGCATCATGACGTGGGTGTGACATTGTGCTTTGTGTTCCATCTCTTCCTCCTTATGAGGATTGATGATGAATTGGGTGATGGCAAATTTTGGATTAGTGGGAGTGAAGACGAATTTGGTATAGGGGAAATATGGGGGAGACGTGACAGTAGTGACGAATTTGTAAATGTGTAGATTTTTGTGCATATGGGGTAAGGGCAAGGGTAGAGTAGGTAACAGGGGGGGGTGACGTACGGTAGGGACGAGCTTTTCTCCGCTCAGTCTCCAGACGCACCTCACCTTGCATTGCCTTTATTGATGTGTACCCTTGTGACCTTACCCCTCGCTCACCTGTCTTCTTCCCCCCCCTTGTCTCCCACCCAAGGACTGTGCGCCACTGGGCGCCGAGGGGAGTGTGCGGGAGTCCGCCATTGTGCGCCCGAACTCTCGCAACCACAGCTGTCTGCATCGATGCACCACCTCATGGACCACATGTCTGTGGCTGAGCACCACTTGGGTTGGGGCATGGCCCCTCTGCTGGAACCGGCCATGAAGGCCCGAGATCTTGCTGGCGGACCTTGGTCACAGGGCACCGATGCCACACAGGTAAACCACAATAGTCTGCCCTGTGGGCCATCTCTCTATATATAAAGGAGGAGTGTCTGTGTGTGTGTGTGTGTGTGTGTGTGTGTGTGTGTGTGTGTGTGTGTGTGTGTGTGTGTGTGTGTGTGTGTGTCTGTGTGTCTGTCTGGATGTCCGCTTATAACTCAAGAACTACACATCGGAGAAAAGTTTTAGACACATTCGGAATCAGCATAAAATCCTGGTGGCTATAGGCTACGTTTTATTTTAATATCAATGGTTAAAAAAACCGCGCCAGCTGCAATTCCATGGTGTAGTTTGTGGCGGCGCTATTGCCCCTTTCCGATCCCGCGGTTGCGCGTACGTACAGTATACTGTACGTACATATTTATATATTTTCAATGTGCTTTTTATTGTATTTTAAATTGTTTTTTAGCTTCTTTTATTGTTAATTTATGTACTATTGTATTTATTTTAAATATATTTTTAAGGAAAACAAATGTTTTCACGTCCGTAGGAGTGACGTAAAGTCGCACATAATGACAAAATGCGCGCCATTTTTTCGCGCCAAGAACGAATAAACGGTAGTTGAGATTTTATTCGAATTCGAATTTATTTTTTTATTTTTTTTATTTTTTTTATTTTTTTTGTATACAAGGTCGAGGCTCGTGAAAGAGCGAACATTAATCACACAGAAAGACAAACCGACACATAAAACATATAACATAGGGAGCGGTAGACAAGATGGGGAGAGAGGGGGAAGGACACAAACACAACATTTGAGAGCAGGGACCGAGAGACATGGAGACATCGAGAGATCTGAGAGAGGGCGAGGGCTTTGGGGGGGGGGGGCGTGGGAAGGGGGCGGTGGGAGAGGTATAAAACATATGGACACTGCCAGGACTTCCAGGAAAGAAGTTGGAATTTCAAACAAGGTGGATCTGGGGTGAATTAGCGGGGGTAGAAAAGATCAAGGTTTTGGATGGGGGAAGATAAGAGATGGTGGTGAACAGCTGTTTTAAAGACCTGGAGGGAGGAGTGGGATTGAAGGGAGTGAGGGAGTTTGTTCCAGAGGCGGGAGAAAAGAGGAATGAAAGAGTGAAGGTGAGCGGAGAGCCGAGATTTCGGCAGTTTAACCATCAGAGGGTTGCTGGCAGATCTTGTGCGACCTGCAGGAATATTTGGGGGACAGAGCACAGAGAGAGCTGGGGGTGCAAGGCCGGAGAGGAGTCGGTAGAAGACAGAAAGACCACCTACCTGCCTGCGGTGAGTGAGTGAAAGGCCCTCAGAGATAGCTTCATCGCGGGAGATTCCAATAATTCTGAAAGCTTTGGTTTCAACAGCGTGAAGCCGAGCTAGGTGTGAGGCAGGAGCACCGGCCCATAGGGGAGAACAGTATTCCATTGAGCTGCGGATGAAAGCCTTGTATGTGGTGAGGAGCTCAGGTGTGCCAAGGAAGGACTTCGCACGACGGAGGATGCCCAGTCGGCGACTGGCTTTGGAGGCCAGCTTGGAAATGTGGTTTTCCCAAGAAAGATCATGGCAGATAGTGAGACCCAAAATCTTGAGCGACAGAACTTCTTGGAGAGGATTGTTGAGAAAGTAGATGGGAGGGTTGTCCAGTCGATCTTTTCGGAGAGACATAGTAAGAGTGTGAGATTTGTCAGGATTGAAAGACATGTTCCACTTGTTTGACCAGTCTGTGATTTTGTCCAGGTCTTCAGAGAGTGAGGAGGCAGCAGACTGCCGATCTGAGGGAAGAGGAATGGAGCGGCAGAGAGTGGAGTCATCAGCAAAGAGATAGAGAGGATTTTCGAGAGAGTCAGAGAGATCATTGATGAAGACCAGAAAAAGCACGGGGCCCAGAACACTGCCTTGGGGAACTCCAGCCTGAACAGGAAGAGGAGATGAGAGAAACCCATTCAGGGCCACACGTTGACGACGACTAGAGAGGAAGTCCGCCAGCCATGCGTGGAGATTTCCATGGATACCAAAGGAGGAGAGTTTGGTGAGCAGAGCGGGGTGCCAGACCGTGTCGAAGGCACGTGATATGTCGAGGGAGACAGCTCTAATTTCCTGTTTGGCATTGAGGACCTCCATCCATTGTTGAGACAGCAGAAGCAGCATGTCCAGAGTAGAGTGACCTGGTCTGAAACCAAATTGATGATCAGAGATCAAGCCATTGGAGAAGAGGAAAGATTTCATATCAGAAGCAATGATGGATTCCATGACTTTGCTGATAATTGGGAGAAGGCTAATTGGTCTGTAGTTGCTAGGATCTGTTTTTGCACCTTTTTTGTGCAAAGCGGTGATGTTGGCTGATTTCCAAGCAGATGGCAGTTGACCTTGAGCAAAAGAGAGGGTGAAGAGAACAGAGAGAGGGTGAGATAGAGCAGCAGAGCAGGATTTTAGGACCCGTGGGCTGATGCCGTCGGGTCCAGTTGCAGAATCAGAGTCGAGGGTTGACAGAAACTTTTCCACCTTGTCAGGAGGAAAGGACATGGAGTCCAGGAGCAGCAGGGTACGACTGGGTATGGTGGGTACAGAGAGGGATGGGTTTGGGACACAAGATTTCGAGGCAAACACAGAGTTGAGGCATTCAGCTTTTTCACGTGCGGAGTCAGCTGTGTAGCCGTTTGAGGTAAGGGAGGGGATGGAGGGGGAACAGACACCAGAAACGGATTTGACCAGACGCCACCAGGATTTGGAAGAGGGAGACAGATAAGAGAGTTCGGTCTTGAGAACGGAGAGATATTGTTTCCTGGCTCTCCTGAGGGTGGACACACACTTGTTTCAGGCTTTGTGAAAGGAAATGAGATTTCCTTCCGTTGGATTTGCTTTCCAGGAGACGAAGGCAAGTTGTTTCTGGGCAACAGCCTCACCACAAGATTCCGTGTACCATGGACGGGAGGAAGGGTATGACAACTGAAGACGAGATGGGATAAATCTGTGCATGAGAGAGAGCAATTTACTTTGGAAGAATTCCCAGGATGAGTTGATGTCAGAGGTGGTAGAGATGGGAGACCAGTCCAGATGATTGATGGCTGCTTGAAGACCGTGCCAGTTGGCCTGAGTGAAATGCCAGACTCGTCGACGCTGAGCAGGCTCCCTGAGGATGGTCAGAGAGATGTCCACTTTAACAAGGACATGATCAGATGATCCGATCGGAGCAGAAGAAGAGCAGCAGACATTTTCAGGGAAGTTAGTCATAACCAAGTCCAGAAGAGAAGATTGCTCCGTTGACTGAGATCCGGGTCGGGAAATTGACAGATTGTGTCAGTCCCAGTGAGTCGCAGAAGTCCTTTGCTGAGGAGCCATGGCTGGTGAGAGAGGTACCCACACCCAGCCAACTGGCATGATGACAGTTGAAATCACCACATATGAGGAAGAGAGAGTTGGGATGAGTAGATAGAAGTTGGTCCATATCATCAGACAGCGAGATGTAGATGGAGTCATCACTGTTTGGTGGACGGTACAACACACATATGAACAAGAGGTGGGAGCGAAGGGGAAGCCGTAGCCAGAGGTATTCCTGGGGGTGAGGTGGAGAGAGTGCAGTGCAGGGCGAGTGAGGAAGAGAGTTTTTGATAAAGATAGCAACCCCGCCTCCAGGACGAGGCTCAGGTCTATCATACCGGAGGAGGGAGTAGCCCGGGAGAGATACTATGGAATCAGAGACATCATAAAGGAGGAAAGTTTCTGTTCAGCAGATCACGTCTGGTTTGACAGAAGCAACCTGTATGGAGAGATCAGTTAAGTTTGAACGAAGGCCCCGGATGTTTGAGGTCCATACCGTTAATGAAGAGGAAGGGGGAGCATCAGATACAGAACAGGGGGGAGGAGGGGTAGGGTAAGATGTGGAAGAGGTGGAAGAGGTAGGGAGAGCTGTTGAAGGTGTGTCAGAGATTTCAGAATAGCTCGGAGAAAGGGAAGGATGGGGCGGACAAAAGGTTTGATGGTGATTGGGTGAGCCACAATGAGGTGTTATTTGAGGAGGGGGAAGAGCGAGGCAGAAGGTTGGGGGAGATGGAGATGAGAGTTTGAAGGGGGAAGAAGCGGGGAGGACGCTTTGAGGAGGGGGAGTGAGCGGGGGGAAATTGAGAAGCAATGAGGGTGGGGAGATTTGAAGGGGAGGGGTGAGGGGGGAGTTTGGGAGGGAAGGGACAAGGGGAGGGATTTGAAAGGGATGGGATATGGGGGACATTTGGAGGGGAGGGGTGAGGCAGGAGTCTAGGAGGGGAGGGGCGAGGGGCGTCTTGGCGGGGAGGGGTGAGGGGGTAGTTTAGGAGGGAGGGGGCAAGGGGGGAGATTTGAAAGGGATGGGTGATGGGGAAGATTTGGAGGGGAGGGGTGATGGGGAAGATTTGGAGGGGAGGGGTTATGGGGACGATTTGGAGGGGAGGGGTGAGATTGGATTTTAGAAAGTGTACGATTTATGGGAAACGAACATTTATTGCAAAATGAGTTTCTTGTGACCTTCGAGTTAAAAATACGTTTAAGGACGCTGGATGGAGGATGGAGTGCAGGAGAGTTTAGGGAATGTAGAAAAAAGGCACTATAGGAGACGGATATTTTTTTTGGGATGAATTGATTTGGTGAGCAAGTCGAAAGCAGCCTTTTAAAGAAGAAGAAGAAAAAGGTGTTATAAAATATGACGGAATACATAACTTGAGGGGAAAGTGTAAACATTGAAGGTTAATGAGTGAAAACTATCTGGGGAAATGGGGGAGAAACACGTGGTCGAAGAACGAAACAACGAATAAGAATGAATAAACGAATGAGAACAGAGAAGGAAATGTTTTTTTTTTTTTGTTTGTTTTTTTTTTTTTGAGTTGAGATTTACACAAGGAAGTAGGCTATGGGTGAAAAGCCTGGGAATACAGAGAACGAAAGTTATTGGATCACAAACGACGGACCACTGAGAGAAAAACAAAGCCTCAAGGTTGTACAGTGCACACTGTACAAGGCCTTGCTCGCGACACGGCAAACAGACGATCAATTTTTGAAAGAATATCACCGAGAAACAACCAAAGTTGCACACAATAACTTCACACACCGAAAGATAAATACAGTTTCGACAAAATACAATTGTGAACAGACTTAACTTCGAAAAACGTGGAGACCGTGTGGAGCGTCGAAAATCCCTGCCGCCGTCTCCAAGATCTCGCGAGATTCTCCAACGACACTCCTCTCCAATCCCTCATACTCCCCTCCAATCACGCCTCACTCACCTCTCCAATCGCTCCTCACTCTCCTCTCCAATCGGCCCTCACTCTCCAACCCCTCGCTCCTCTCCAACCCCTCACACTCCTCTCCAATACCTCCTCACACTCCTCCCCAATCCCTCACACTCCTCTCCAATTCCTCATACTCCCCTCCAATCGCACCCCACTCCTCTCCAAACGCTCCTCACTCTCCTCTCCAATCGCTCCTCACTCTCCTCTCCAATCGCTCCTCACTCTCCTCTCCAATCGCTCCTCACTCTCCTCTGCAATCGCTCCTCACTCTCCTCTCCAATCGTGCCTCACTCGCCTCTCCAATCGCTCCTCACTCACCTCTCCAATCGCTCCTCACTCTCCCCTCCAATCGCTCCTCACTCTCATCTCCAATCGCTCCTCACTCACCTCTCCAATTGCGCCTCACTCTCCTCTTCAATCGCTCCTCACTCTCCTCTCCAATCGGCCCTCACCCTCCAACCCCTCGCTCCTCGCTCCTCTCCAACCCCTCGCTTCTCTCCAACCCCTCGCTCCTCTCCAACCCCTCGCTCCTCTCCAACCCCTCGCAATTCTCCAATCCCTCGCTCCTATCCAACCCCTCGCTCCTGTCCAACCCCTCGCTCCAGTCCAACCCCTAGCTCCTCACTCTCCAACCCCTAGCTCCTCACTCTCCAACCCCTCGCTCCTATCCAACCCCTCGCTCCTGTCCAACCCCTCGCAATTCTCCAATCCCTCGCTCCTATCCAACCCCTCGCTCCTGTCCAACCCCTCGCTCCAGTCCAACCCCTAGCTCCTCACTCTCCAACCCCTAGCTCCTCACTCTCCAACCCCGAGCTCCTCTCCAACCCCTCGCTCCTCTCCAACCCCTCGCTCTTCTCCAATCCCTCGCTCCTCTCCAACCCCTCGCTCCTCTCCAACCCCTCGCTCCTCTCCAACCCCTCGCTCCTCTCCAACCCCTCGCTCCTCACTCTCCAACCCCCTCGATCCTCTCCAACCCCTAGCTCCTCACTCTCCAACCCCTAGCTCCTCTCCAACCCCTCGCTCCTCTCCAACCCCTCGCTCTTCTCCAATCCCTCGCTCCTCTCCAACCCCTCGCTCCTCTCCAACCCCTCGCTCCTCTCCAACCCCTCGCTCCTCTCCAACCCCTCGCTCCTCACTCTCCAACCCCCTCGATCCTCACTCTCCAACCCCTCGCTCCTCACTCTCCAACCCCTCGCTCCTCTCCAACCCCTCGCTCCTCTCCAACCCCTCGCTCCTCTCCAACCCCTCGCTCCTCTCCAACCCCTCGCTCCTTTCCAACCCCTCGCTCCTCTCCAACCCCTCGCTCCTCTCCAACCCCTCGCTCCTCTCCAACCCCTCGCTCCTCTCCAACCCCTCGCTCCTCTCCAACCCCTAGCTCCTCTCCAACCCCTCGCTCCACTCCAACCCCTCACTACGCACGCTGCACAGTGGAGAGCATTGTACACAGGGGAGAGGAGGAAAGGATCACATACAGGGGAGAGGAGGGAGCATAGGGTGAGAAGTGAAACTTCTACCTTCACTTGGTTGACTTCACTTGATTTGATTTGAGAGGGTGGAGGGTGGAGGATGGAGGGTGGAGGGTGGCGGGTGGAGGGTGGAGAGTGGAGAGTGGAGAACCCGCCTTGACTCTTGTTCATTTATAAATTTGAAAGTATCGAAAACACTTCGCTTTACAAAGTAGAAGTGGATTAAAACCAAACCAAGTGGATCCCAGTCGAACCCAACTGCTCCTGGACTCTGTGTCCTTCTCTCCTGACAAGGTGGAGGAGTTTTTGTCTAACCTCGACTCTGATTCTGCAACTGGACCAGACGGCATCAGCCCACGGGTCCTAAAATCCTGCTCTGCCACTCTATCTCACCCTCTCTCTGTTCTTTTCACCCTATCTTTTGCTCAAGGTCATCTGCCAGCATCCTGGAAATCAGCAAACATTACCGCTTTACACAAAAAAGGTGCAAAAACAGATCCTTTTAACTACAGACCAATCAGCCTGCTCCCAATTATCAGCAAAGTCATGGAATCCATCATTGCTTCGGATATGAAATCTTTCCTCTTCTCCAATGGCTTGATCTCTGATCATCAATTTGGATTCAGACCAGGTCACTCTACTCTGGACATGCTGCTTCTCCTGTCTCAACAATGGATGGAGGTCCTCAATGCCAAACAGGAAATCAGAGCTGTCTCCCTCGACATATCACGTGCCTTCGATACGGTCTGGCACCCAGCTCTGCTCACCAAACTCTACTACTATGGTATCCATGGAAATCTCCATGCATGGCTTGCGGACTTCCTCTCTGGTCGTAGTCAACGTGTGGCCCTGAATGGATTTCTCTCATCTCCCCCTTCCTGTTCAGGCTGGAGTTCCCCAAGGCAGTGTGCTGGGCCCTGTGCTTTTTCTGGTCTTTATCAATGATCTCTCCGACTCTCTGGAAAATCCTCTCGATCTCTTTGCTGATGACTCCACTCTCTGCCGCTCCATTCCTCTTCCCTCAGATCGGCAGTCTGCAGCCTCCTCACTCTCTGAAGACCTGGACAAAATCACAGGCTGGTCAAACAAGTGGAACATGTCTTTCAATCCTGACAAATCTCACACTCTTACTATGTCTCTCCGAAAAGATCGACTGGACAACCCTCCCATCTACTTTCTCAACAATCCTCTCCAAGAAGTTCTGTCGCTGAAGCTTTTGGGTCTCACTATCTGCCATGATCTTTCTTGGGAAAACCACATTTCCAAGCTGGCCTGCAAAGCCAGTCGCCGACTGGGCATCCTCCGTCGTGCGAAGTCCTTCCTTGGCACACCTGAGCTCCTCACCACGTACAAGGCTTTCATCCGCAGCTCAATGGAATACTGCTCTCCCCTCTGGGCTGGTGCTCCTGCCTCACACCTAGCTCGTCTTCACGCTGTTGAAAGCAAAGCATTCAGAATCATTGGAATCTCCCGTGATGAAGCTAACTCCAAGGGCCTCTCACTCACTCACCGCAGGCAGGTTGGTGGTCTTTCCGTCTTCTACCGACTCCTCTCCGGCCTTGCTCCCCCAGCTCTCTCTGTGCTCTGTCCCCCAAATATTCCTACAGGTCGCACAAGATCTGCCAGCAAGCCTCTGATGGTTAAACTGCCGAAATCTCGGCTCTCTGCTCACCTTCACTCCTTCATTCCTCTTTTCTCCCGCCTCTGGAACAAACTCCCACACTCCCTTCAATCCCACTCCTCCCTCCAGGTCTTTAAAACAGCTGTTCACCACCATCTCTTATCTTCCCCCATCCAAAACCTTGATCTTTTCTACCCCCACTAATTCACCCCAGATCCACCTTGTTTGTAATTCCAACTTCTTTCCTGGTAGTCCTGGCAGTGTCCATATGTTTTATGCCTCTCCCACCCCCTTTCCCATGCCTCCCCCCCAAAGCCCTCTCCCTCCCACAGATCTCTCGATGTCTCCATGTCTCTCGGTTCCTGCTCTAAAATGTTGTGTTTGTGTCCTTCCCCCTCTCTCCCCATCTTGTCTACCGCTCCCGATGTTATTTGTTCTATGTCGGTTTGTCGGTTATGTGTCGGTTTGTCGGTTTGTCTTTCTGTGTGATAAATGTTCGCTCTTTCACGAGCCTCGATCTTGTATACAAAAAAAAAACAAAAAAAAACGTTATTAATAGATATTGTATTCCATAGTTGGTCGACATTATTATGTACATTTTTGAAGAACTGTATTGTTTAATTACATAGTTGGAAGAGTTGAATCGCCTAAAACAAACTTTGTATGTAACCCCAGGAATATGGAATAATATAATTTGACTTTGGTTCGATCCCGAACTTCAGTATTCATTCGCTGTACTTTTACCAATTAATAATATAAATGATGTAGTCCTGGGAACGTTTTCTTCTATCCTTCACCTCTCGTTCCCTCTCCCATTCTCCTCTCTCATTCTCTCTCTCATTCTCCTCTCTCCTTCGCCGTGCCCACTTAACAGTCAACACATTCAAAAGGGATGTTGGAATACATTTTGCCGATTTGCTCAACTTTAGCTGAAACTGAGACTTGAACCATCCTAGCGACTGTGATGGTGAATTAGAGTGGCCTTTGAAAATGTATTTCGTTCTATAAACGGTAACTTTCATTGAATTTTCTTCCTGTTTTTTGAAACCGAGTCACGATTGTTTTATATATCTCGGCATTTTCCCATCAGTTATTTTCGGCGATTCAGCCTTGAGAACTCGTGCGGAAAAAACCCCCAAAAAACAATGATGGAATTAATGCCAGTTTAAACAGGATTACCTTTACTTCCGTATAATAATAATGTTGAATGAAATAATGATGAAGATATATCTGTCGGCAATTTCCCGTCTGTGGCGACACGTGAACGAAGCTATTTTTTTTTTTTTTTTTTTTCGTATACAAGATCGAGGCTCGTGAAAGAGCAAACATTAATCACACAAAAAGACAAACCGACACACAAAACACAAAAAACAAGGGGAGCGGTAGACAAGATGTGGAGAGAGGGGGAAGGACACAAAAGAGAGGGGGAAGGACACAAACACAACATTTGAGAGCAGTGACATCGGGAGGACTTGGGGGGAGGTGGGAGAGGATTAAAACATATGAACACTGCAAGGACTCTGGGGTGAATTACCGGGGGTAGAAAAGATCAAGGTTTTCGATGGGGGAAGATAAGAGATGGTGGTGAACAGCTGTTTTAAAGACCTGGAGGGAGGAGTGGGATTGAAGGGAGTGGGGGAGTTTGTTCCAGAGGCGGGAGAAAAGGGGAATGAAAGAGTGAAGGTGAGCAGAGAGCCTAGACTTTGGCAGTTTAACCAGAAGAGGGTTGCAGGCAGATCTTGTGCGACCTGAAGGAATATTGGGGGGACAGAGCACAGAGAGAGCTGGGGGAGCAAGGCCGGAGAGGAGTCGGTAGAAGACAGAAAGACCACCAACCTGCCTGCGGTGAGTGAGTGAAAGGCCCTCGGCGTTGACTACATCGCAGGAGATTCCAATGATTCTGAAAGCTTTGGCCTCAACAGCGTGAAGCCGAGCAAGGTGTGAGGCAGGAGCACCAGCCAAGAGGGGGGCACAGTATTCCATTGAGCTGCGGATGAAAGCCTTGTATGTGGTGAGGAGCTCAGGTGTGCCGAGGAAGGACTTCGCACGACGGAGGATGCCCAGTCGGCGACTGGCTTTGGAGGCCAGCTTGGAAATGTGGTTTTCCCAAGAAAGATCATGGCAGATAGTGAGACCCAAAAGCTTGAGCGACAGAACTTCTTGGAGAGGATTGTTGAGAAAGTAGATGGGAGGGTTGTCCAGTCGGTCCTTTCGGAGAGACATTGTAAGAGTGTGAGATTTGTCAGGATTGAAAGACATGTTCCACTTGTTTGACCAGTCTGTGATTTTGTCCAGGTCTGCAGAGAGTGAGGAGGCTGCAGACTGCCGATCTGAGGGATGAGGAATGGAGCGACAGAGAGTAGTCGTCAGCAAAGAGATAGAGAGGATTTTCAAGAGAGTCAGAGAGATCATTGATGAAGACCAGAAAAAGCACAGGGCCCAGAACACTACCTTGGGGAACTCCAGCCTGAACAGGAAGAGGAGATGAGAGAAACCCATTCAGGGCCACACGTTGACTACGACCAGAGAGGAAGTCCGCCAGCCATGCGTGGAGATTTCCATGGATACCAAAGGAGGAGAGTTTGGAGAGCAGAGCAGGGTGCCAGACCGTATCGAAGGCACGTGAAATGTCAAGGGAGACAGCTCTAATTTCCTGTTTGGCGTTGAGGACCTCCATCCATTGTTGAGAAAGCAGAAGCAGCATGTCCAGAGTAGAGTGACCAGGTCTGAAACCAAATTGATGATCAGAGATCAAGCCATTGGAGAAGAGGAAAGATTTAATATCTGAAGCAATGATGGATTCCATGACTTTGCTGATAATTGGGAGAAGGCTGATTGGTCTGTAGTTGCTGGGATCTGTTTTTGCACCTTTTTTGTGCAAAGCGGTGATGTTGGCTGATTTCCAAGCAGATGGCAGATGACCTTGAGCAAAAGAGAGGGTGAAGAGAACAGAAAGAGGGAGTGAAAGTGCAGAAGAACATGATTTTAGGACCCGTGGGCTGATGCCGTCAGGACCAGTTGCAGAATCAGAGTCGAGGGTTGCCAGAAACTTTTCCACCTTGTCAGGAGGAAAGGACACAGAGTCCAGGAGCAGCTGGGTACGACTGGGTACGGTGGGTACAGAGAGGGATGGGTTTGGGACACAAGATTTAGAGGCAAACACAGAGTTGAGGCATTCAGCTTTTTCACGTGCGGAGTCAGCCATTAAGCCGTTTGAGGTGAGGGAGGGGATGGAGGGGGAACAAACACCAGAAACAGATTTGACCAGACGCCACCAGGATTTGGAAGAGGGAGACAGCTAAGAGAGTTCGGTCTTGAGAATGGTGAGATATTGTTTCCTGGCTCTCCTGAGGGTGGACACACACTTGTTTCGGGCTTTGTGAAAGGAAATGAGATTTCCTTCCGTTGGATTTGCTTTCCAGGAGACGAAAGCAAGTTGTTTCAGGGCAACAGCCTCACCACAAGATTCCGTGTACCATGGACGGGAGGAAGGGTATGACAACTGAAGACGAGATGCTATAAATTTGTGCATGAGAGAGAGCAATTTACTTTGAAAGAATTCCCAGGATGAGTTGATGTCAGAGGCGGTAGAGATGGGAGACCAGTCCAGATGATTGATGGCTGCTTGAAGACCGTGCCAGTTGGCCTGAGTGAAATGCCAGACTCGTCGACGCTGAGGAGGCTCTCTGAGAATGGTCAGAGAGATGTCCACTTTGACAAGCACATGATCAGATGAGCCGATTGGAGCAGAAGAAGTGCAGCAGACATTTTCAGGGAAGTTTGTCATAACCAAATCCAGAAGAGAAGATGCTCCGTTGACTGAGATCCGGGTCGGGAAATTGACAGATTGTGTCAGTCCCAGTGAGTCGCAGAAGTCCTTTGCTGAAGAGCCATGGCTGGTGAGAGAGGTACCCACACCCAGCCAACTGGCATGGTGACAATTGAAATCACCACATATGAGGAAGAGAGAGTTGGGATGGGTAGATAGAAGTTGGTCCATATTATCAGACAGTGAGATGTAGATGGAGTCATCGCTGATTGGTGGACGGTACAACACACATATGAACAAAAGGTGGGAGCGAAGGGGAGCCGTAGCCAAAGGTATTCCTGGGGGTGAGGTGGAGAGAGGGCAGTGGAGGGCGAGTGAGGAAGAGAGTTTTTTATAAAGATAGCAACCCCACCTCCAGGACGAGGCTCAGGTCTATCATACCGGAGGAGGGAGTAACCTGGGAGAGATACCAAGGCATCAGAGACATCATGAAGGAGGAAAGTTTCTGTTAAGCAGATCACATCTGGTTTGTCAGAAGCAACCTGTATGGAGAGGTCAGTCAAGTTTGAGCGAAGGCCCCGGATGTTTGAGGTCCATACCGTTAATGAAGAGGAAGGGGGAGCATCGGGTCCAGAACAGTGGGGGGGAGGGGTAGGGTAAGATGTGGAAGAGGAGGAAGAGGTAGGGAGAGCTGTTGAAGGTGTGTCAGAGATTTCAGAATAGCTTGGAGAAAGGGAAGAATGGGGCGGACAAAAGGTTTGATGGAGATTGGGTGAGGCACAGTGAGGTGTTATTTGAGGAGGGGGAATAGCAAGGCAGAAGGTTTGGGGAGATGAAGGTGAAAGTTGGAAGGAGGAAGAAGCAGGGAGGATGCTTTGAGGAGGAGGGGTGAGAGGGGAGTCTAGGAGGGGAGGAGCGAGGGAGAGTCTCGGAGGGGAGGGGTGTGGGGGGAGTTTAGGAGGGAGGGGAGGGAAGGGGCAAGGGGGGAGATTTGAAAGGGATGGGTGATGGGGAGGATTTGGAGGGGAGGGGTGAGATTGGATTTTGAAAAGTGTACGATTCATGGGAAACGAACATTTTTTGCAAAATGAGTTTGAGACCTTCGAGTCAAAAATACGTTTGAGGACACTGGAGGAGGGGTGGAGTTCTGGATAGTTTAGGGAATGTAGAAAGGAGGAACTGTAAGAGATGGTATTATATATATTTTTTGGAATGAATAGATTTGGTGATCAAGACGAAAGCATCCTTTTGTAGGAAAAGAAGAAAAGGGTGTTATAATATATGAGAGAAAATAGTTGTTCAGGGGAGAGATTATACATTTCTAACCGCGTGATCGCGAACGAAGAACGAACGAACAAAAAGAACAAATAAACGAATAAGACCTGGGAAGGAAATAGTTTTTTTTTTTTTTTTTTTTGTGAGTACAGATATTAAACAAGGAGGTACGGGGTGAACGACTGGGACGAAACAGTGAACGAAAATAATTTCAGCGCATTCGACGAATCGCTGAGAGAAAAACAAACCACAAGGTCGGAGACGGTACGGTAGTCCAAGCCTCCGAGTACTAGGCCGCAGAATACTCGATACCATTAACCGACGATTGTGTATACATGTACGAAAAATTAGCACTGAAAATTTTCCAAAAGATACGCTATAGGTACATACACCGAAAGATAGATACAGTCTCGACAAAAACACGATTGAGAAATATCACTTAGCTTCGAAAGCGTGAGCGCATGGAGCAGCTTCGAAAAGACGTGACCTCGCCGTGATCTCGCGAGACTTCTCAAAGTGAAGTCTCTATGCTCCTCTCCACTATTGTGACGACGTATAAATTAAATATTTCATTGTGACGATCGTCATCAAATGGAAAAGTCCACCACGAATTTTTAATATATCTCGCCATTTTCCCGTCTGTTATTTTAATAATATAATATATCTGTATATCTGTATGTATCTGTATGTATCTGTATGTAATAATATATCTGTAATAATATATCTGTATGACTGCTCGTGCCGCGATTAAAAAAATATATATCTCGGCAATTTCCCATACCTGAGTGAATGTTCTCAATTATTTCTGACATCGAGTCTAAAACCATCGATAAAAATTAAATCAGATGGTGAATTCGAAATAAAATCGTGAGGGTGACTCAATGAATGGGCTTTATTTTACAGGCCTTTGAGAAATCATTTCGTTCTTTAAACGGAAACTTTAATGGGATTCCCTTCCCGTTTTTTTTCAACCGAGTCAAACACTATGTTAGCGACTGTTAAAAATGAAATGATATATCGAATTATAATTGAAATAAACCTGTGTGAGAGAGAAAGACAGCACGGGCCTAACTAAACAGGCCTCAAAGCTATGCAAGTTAATAAAATGGTGGATATTTGTTTATGAAGCCTGTCCCAGAATGGGTGGAGCTACTCTCTAAACAGAGTAAGCCACACCCCCGGACAGACGGACAGAATCACCTTCGCCTATTATAATATAGATGACTGTACCCGAGTTGCCGTTTTGTCATGGTTTAAACCAATCATTTGCTTGTTAAAGTGGACATCTCTCTGACCATTCTCAGAGAGCCTCCTCAGCGTCGATGAGTCTGGCATTTCACTCAGGCCAACTGGCATGGTCTTCAAGCAGCCATCAATCATCTGGACTGGTCTCCCATCTATACCGCCTCTGACATCAACTCATCCTGGGAATTCTTCCAAAGTAAACTGCTCTCTCTCATGCACAGATTTATCCCATCTCGTCTTCAGTTGTCATACCCTTCCTCCCGTCCATGGTACACGGAATCTTGTGGTGAGGCTATTGCCCAGAAACAACTTGCTTTCGTCTCCTGGAAAGCAAATCCAACGGAAGGAAATCTCATTTCCTTTCACAAAGCCCGAAACAAGTGTGTGTCCACCCTCAGGAGAGCCAGGAAACAATATCTATCCGTTCTCAGGACAGAACTCTCTCATCTGTCTCCCTCTTCCAAATCCTGGTGGCGTCTGGTCAAATCTGTTTCTGGTGTTTGTTCCCCCTCCAACCCCTCCCTCACCTCAAACGGCCACACGGCTGACTCCGCACGTGAAAAAGCTGAATGCCTCAACTCTGTGTTTGCCTCTAAATCTTGTGTCCCAAACCCATCCCTCTCTGTACCCACCGTACCCAGTCGTACCCTGCTGCTCCTGGACTCTGTGTCCTTTCCTCCTGACAAGGTGGAAAAGTTTCTGTCAACCCTCGACTCTGATTCTGCAACTGGACCTGACGGCATCAGCCCACGGGTCCTAAAATCTTGTTCTTCTGCTCTTTCACTCCCTCTCTCTGTTCTCTTCACACTCTCTTTTGCTCAAGGTCATCTGCCATCTGCTTGGAAATCTGCCAACATCACCGCTTTGCACAAAAAAGGTGCAAAAACAGATCCTAGCAACTACAGACCAAACAGCCTTCTCTCAATTATCAGTAAAGTCATGGAATCCATCATTGCTTCAGATATGAAATCTTTCCTCTTCTCCAATGGCTTGATCTCTGATCATCAATTAGGTTTCAGACCTGGTCACTCGACTCTGGACATGCTGCTTCTGCTTTCTCAGCAATGGATGGAGGTCCTCAATGCCAAACAGGAAATTCGAGCTGTCTCCCTTGACATATCACGTGCCTTCGATACGGTCTGGCACCCCGCCCTGCTCACCAAACTCTCCTCTGTTGGTATCCATGGAAATCTCCACGCATGGCTGGCGGACTTCCTCTCTAGTCGTAGTCAACGTGTGGCGCTGAATGGGTTTCTCTCATCTCCTCTTCCTGTTCAGGCTGGAGTTCGCCAAGGCAGTGTTCTGGGCCCTGTGCTTTTTCTGGTCTTCATCAATGATCTCCCCGACTCTCTTGAAAATCCTCTCTATCTCTTTGCTGATGACTCTACTCTCTGTCGCTCCATTCTTCATCCCTCAGATCGAGTCTGCAGCCTCCTCACTCTCTGCAGACCTGGACAAAATCACAGACTGGGCAAACAAGTGGAACATGTCTTTCAATCCTGACAAATCTCACACTCTTACAATGTCTCTCTGAAAAGACCGACTGGACAACCCTCCCATCTACTTTCTGAATAATCCTCTCCAAGAAGTTCTGTCACTCAAACTTTTGGGTCTCACTATCTGCCATGATCTTTCCTGGGAAAACCACATTTCAAATCTGGCCTCCAAAGCCAGTCGCCGACTGGGCATCCTCCGTCATGCGAAGTCCTTCCTTGGCACACCTGAGCTCCTCACCACGTACAAGGCTTTCATCCGCAGCTCAATGGAATACTGCTCTCCCCTCTGGGCTGGTGCTCCTGCCTCACACCTAGCTCGTCTTCACGCTGTTGAAAGCAAAGCATTCAGAATCATTGGAATCTCCCACGATGAAGCTAACTCCAAGGGCCTTTCACTCACTCACCGCAGGCAGGTTGGTGGTCTTTCCGTCTTCTACCGACTCCTCTCTGGCCTTGCCCCCCCCAGCTCTCTCTGGGCTCTGTCCCGCAAATATTCCTACAGGTCGCACAAGATCTGCCTGCAACCCTCTTATGGTTAAACTGCCAAAATCAAGACTCTCTGCTCACCTTCGCTCCTTCATTCCTCTTTTCTCCCGCCTCTGGAACAAACTCCCTCACTCTCTTCAATCCCACTCCACCCTCCAGGTCTTTAAAACAGCTGTTCACCACCATCTCTTTTCTTCCCCCATCCAAAACCTTGATCTTTTCTATCCCCGATAATTTCACCCCAATTCCATTTTTTGAAATACCAACTTCTGACCTGGAAGTCCTTGGTGGCCTTGTGTTTTATACTTCTCCCACCCCCCACCCCTTCCCACGCCTCCTCCCCCCGAGCCCTCTCCCTCCCACACATCTCCCTGCTCTCAAATGTTGTGTGCTCTCAAGTGTTTGTGTGCTTCCCATTCTCTTGTCTTCCGCTCCCTCTTTTTATATATTTTGTTTGTCTGGTTGATTTGTTTGTGAAGTAAATGTCAGCTCTTTCACGAGCCTCGATTCAGTATACAAAAAAAAAAAAAAAAAAAAAAAAAAAAAAAATCATAATTCAAACAATTATTTTGCACAAATGTATTTGTAATATACGTGATATCACATTTTGTAAACAATTGAAGTTGAAAAAAAAAATTGCCCGAAAGAATTCCACCAAAAAAAAAAAAAATTGGAAATTCTTTGAAACAAAATACCCTTAGGACATACCGACGGGAGAGATATGTACATACCAGAAGTTTGGTACGATTTCACAAAAGTTTGAGAAAGTAGTTCAGTGACAAGACAAGACAAGACAGACACTGCACAGATATATATATAGATATATATATATTGTTGCAGTTTTGAGTTTGTATAATAAAGGTTAAATCTTTTGTTTTCACTGACATCACAGTTACCCATCTCGCATTGCGCGGCGGCCATTTTGATACCCAAGCTAATCTGTCCGTGTGCGCTGATATTGATTTGTTGCGTTGGTTTATGGTGAATGCGGATCGCAAAAAGTCTGTTTTATAAAGTAATTTTGTTTGTTTTGTCACGTTCATGTGGAGTGTGGTGCCATCTAGTTTATATTACGTATTGTTGCCCAACAAACACAGAACATTCGGTTTAAGTTTGCCGTGGACCAGTGAACTGGTGAACACCTGGGCAGTGGGTCAACCTGCAACCAACTACCTGTAGAACAGACTTGGAGTGTACGTAAGGATACGGTAGATCCAGGCTTGAATATGGCTAGCAGTGCGAGTGCCAACCTTGGCTACCAAGAGACGCTCCCCCCGGACGTTCTTGTTCGTTACAAAGAGAAGATTTCTGTCATTGGGTGTGACCCTTATGGTCTATCAAATGATCAATTTGAGAAGAATGTGAGCAAGTGGCCTCAGGTGACCCACATCGACGTGATCAACTACCTGTTGTTCAGCAAATCGGCCTATACCAAAGATGAGTTGAAGAAGTATAAATCCCTCGAGGCATACAGGTTGTACCAAGATGGATGGGTGCGACAAATCCTACACAAAGAACTGAATGACGTCCACTTGATTCGATCCAAGGTATTAATATATTAAACAAACATGTATTTTTTAAAGCTGCTTGTGTTAATGTTATGGACCTGATTGATTAAGTGCCCTCCATTTGTTCAAAAACCACTGCAGTTTTAAGCTGTGCATGCATGTGTGCATACTTTGTAGACATGTGACGCACAGTGCGAAGTGAGTGCCGCCATGTGTGCTTTGTGCGTATGGCCATAAGTCATCACCTATATTTATCATGTAAGCAACGAATACATAGCACGTTCTCCACATGATAAAATCGAGATTCATTTTGACCGAGTTGATAAGAGTACATAACTTTAGAAAGTTTATTGGACAGTTTCAAATTCAATACTTTTATGTTCCAGGTTTCGCATTCCATGAAACATGTTCTTACTTACTGTTAACAAAATGCTCGGAGCAGACAGGTGTGCGATCCCACTGTGATTCTGTTTGGATGTCACTGCGATTGATGGCAGCCTTCCACAAACGCCGCCTCTCTTCACTTAAATTTCTTGTTTCCTCACCCTGATTCAGTAGAAGTTTGGGCGTTTTGTAAAACTTAACTCCTGGCCTAACGCCTGGCCTGTTTGAACAACGAAATACGCCGCAAATTGGCATGACTGGTCGTGAACAAAAACTATTTAATGTGAATCCGCTGACGACGTTGTTCGAGAGGGTATCAAAATGGCCGAGGTGTCCCAGGGTGCCCTGCGCGCGTGCTCCGATGACGTCACAAGAAAACAAGCAATTTCCCCCCTCATAGTTTAGTCACACAACAACATGTAGCCTCGCGATAGTTCAGTTATTTTTTAGTATGTATGAGAATAGTCCTTTTCCTGTGTTAGTCTTGCGTTGAGTAAAATAATGAGAGTAGGTCCTCCATTGCCTTATGCCGCCTCCATTGCCTTATGCCGCCTCCATTGCCTTATGCCGCCTCCATTGCCTTATGCCGCCTCCATTGCCTTATGCCGCCTCCATTGCCTTATGCCGCCTCCATTGCCTTATGCCGCCTCCATTGCCTTATGCCGCCTCCATTGCCTTATGCCGCCTCCATTGCCTTATGCCGCCTCCATTGCCTTATGCCGCCTCCATTGCCTTATGCCGCCTTACGCCTCCTTATGCCGCCTTACGCCTCTTCATGCCGCCTTACGCCTCCTCATGCCGCCTTTGGCTTTTTGGCGCGAATTAACACGAGGCAGGCCTGGCAAATCGAGGCAAGACCAAATGAGGGTGGCGGAGAAGCTGACGGCAAGCGCGAGCCGCCAATCTGGGCTCGAAGGGAGTGGCTGCGGCACTGCGTCGCAGGGTGTGGTTGGAACATTCGAGAGGGCTCAGGGCGTGGCAATAAAATCCGTTGCGCGAAGCCCCCACAGCAGTTCGGTCAGTTATGAGCTCGGGGTGAGCAGTTCTGCAAAGTGCGGCGCTTGACTAAGTTCTGTGAGAGTTGAGTGTTGTACAAGAGAGAAGACGCGCATGAACTAAGTTATAAGCGCTCGTACCAAATTGGATGCTCGGTTGAGCTTGAGGCCGAGCCTCTATTGGGTAACGCGAGTGATAGCGCGCCGGCAACTAAACGCGCTGTGGAAAACTGCCAAGCCGGCAAGAGACGCGCACCTTTCCCTCCTGCCTGCGGTGCCCTTTGTTCGAGAGATGCGCTACAAGGATCCCTTCCACCGCCTGCTTGCCTTCATTGCGGGACATGCTGTGACCGTGAAGAGCCACGCCGGGCGGGGCCGTTCCTGGACGACCAAGGCAGCGCGTGAACACCATTCTACCTGCATTTCCCCTTTGTGAGTGTGATCGGGCCCGTGTCTGGGCTAACATAAGGCTGCTTAACGCTGCTCTGTGTCTCTCTGCTTTCTACCGACTTGTACATACTTGTGTAGATAATAATTAAATCGTGTTCTTCCTTTATTCGACCGTCTCGTGTTTTCCATCATTGACCAATTCGAGCGGTTCTATTCGTGGTACGAATAGAACCACTCGAATCGGGTTCCAATACTAACGGTAACTGCACGGACCACGTGGTACGCAATCCGCTCAGTGTACCCAAATTACACGTGGCTCGTGCGAGGCTTGTTTCCCCGCTTCCGCGGCGGCGCAGGTATTTAGGTACGTGCGAGACTTGTCCCGAAACCCTACCTTGCGTTTGCCCGGGAGGGGCGTTTCAAGTCTCGGTTACGCCGGCCCAGAAAGAATAAGGGGCTTAATCTCCCCTTGGTAAGGGTAGTGTTACGTGGTCCCCTCGGTGACTACCTGGTCTCGGTGACCCCCGGACCGTGAGAGGAACTTCGCCAGAAAGTTGTATCACATATGCGCTTTCGCCACGCAATCCATATGAATTCCACCCAAGAGAAAACTGAGTTTCAATGATATATTTCAAGGGTAATGATACCATACATGTTCAATTCTACAATCAAGGATATTTTCCCCGAGCAATCCACCATCAACAATTCACAATCCACAATCAATCCCCTAGATGATTAAGATGGCCATCTTATATATGTGTGTCCCCTTTTGTACTCACGACCCCCTTTTGGTCTCTGTCCCTCACAATGTCTCTGGGCCCCTCCTGACCAAGATGATGGTCGGCGTCGCCGCACTCGGGCGGTTGAACGAACCCCGGGTGGACGTTTTTCCACCGGGCATGTATCGTACCGGGAACCACGACTGCAGCCCCCTCGTGGCCACGCGAAGCGGGTACGGTAAAGCAAGCAAAAGCCCCACGCCGCTTGCAACGCGTGTTAGGCCCCAACGTGCGACCCGTGCGCGTCTTTGTAGACGGTGCCGCGAACGGTGCCAGACGCTGGGTCGGTGCACGGCCCCACGGCAACTAGACGTCTCCACCGGGTAGGTACACGTCCCGGTAACTCCTCTCGCCAGACGGGCTTGGGGAACGCCGCTTTTCCACGCGGCGCAAGATCGATCCCACCTTTCGTCGGAGCGGGGCGAGGAAGAAGAATCCTCGTCGCTTTTCTTCCTCGTGTCTTTTCATCTTCCGTTTCCGGTGTCTTTTTCAGAAGGGCTCCTGACCCTCCAACCACAACAACCCTTAATCTACTACACATTGATAAGCAAAGACCTGAATGGTAATTCACATACATTCACATAAATATGTAACACTCCCCCCCTTCAAGAAAGAAAGTTTGAACCCAGCGAAAACTTTCTTTGCCGGCCAATTTGGATAAACAAACCAGATAACTCAACCCCCCCACATTATCAGTTCCCCCCGGGCACAGTTATCACTTAAAAATAAAGCAACAAAATTTCACACAACCCCCAGAGATTTTCAAAGGTAATTCACTCTGGACAAAGCACCAGCCACGACATTGTCCCTGCCCTTTACATGTTCAATCTCCCATTGGACTCCTGCCAAGCCAAACTCCATCTCATGACCCTCTGACTTTGACTGTCAGTTTCTTGTGAATGAAGGTTAAGGGGTTGATCAAATATCCAAAGTTAAGCAACTCGATAGCACTTTTTCCGGGAGGCCAAGCCGAGTATTCACTACATGGATGCCTTTAGGAACGTGGAGTTCACGGTTAGTCCGTGCAGGAAAGTTCTCTACATGGGCGCCTTGAGGAACGTGGAGTTCACGGTTAGTCCGTGCATGAAAGTTCACTACCTGGACGCCTTTAGGAACGTGGCGTTCACGGTTAATCCGTGTAGGAATCTTGGCTCGGCGGCTCCGCCGCATTCAGTGCTTCAGCTTTTCAGAACTTCCCTAATAATTATGGTGGGACCGCTCGTCACTGTAGTCCCATGAATAGCGGTCTCCTTCTCAGCCACTACTTTGACAATCCTTCCTTCGGGAGCTGCCGTAACTCAGGGAGCCTCCATAATAATATTGATTGCGGCCACCACCAAAACTACCGCCCAGTGGTACTCTCCTGTAGACCTCTCGACGGCTACGAAATGCCTTCCCTACTGTTATGGTCCGACCCTCCAAATCCTTGCCATTCCAATTCTTCTCTGCCTCTCTGGCGTCTTTTGTGCTTGCAAACGTGACAAAGCCGAACCCTCTTGACTGTTGCGTTTCCCTGTCTCTTACCAACCGCACTTCCACCAGCGGCCCATATCTGTTGAAGACAGAGGTCAGAACTTCTTCCTCTGTTTTGAAGTTCAGTCCCCCTACAAATAACTTGGTACTTTTGTCGCCATCCCGAGCTGGTGTGGTGTTATTTTCCCTGCTGGGCTCTTTACCAACCCTCCGGTTACCATAAACTTGACCCCCGGCCAAATCATTCCCGATAACCACAGATACACCCTCTACAGGAAGTGTGGCTTGTAAACCGACGGTGACCGGTCCTGACACCAAATCGGACTCCAAATGGATGACATGAAGTGGAGCACTAACACCGCCCCCGATCCCCTGTAAACGAACACTATCCCCCGTTGCCGTCTCCTCGGACCATGGCAAAATGCCTTCAAGCATTAAAGATTGATGTGCTCCTGTGTCCCTCAATATCCTAACCGGTCTCCGGTTAGTCGAGGCTCCATCCAGTGACACAAACCCCTCTGAAATAAATGGTTGGTAACCCTTTTGATGGCGATTTCTCACAATGGCCATTGCATTTGGAGTCGTAATAGTCGGACTCCGCTCTGGGTCTTCCCTTTTCATGCGGTAACAACTGGACATCAAGTGTCCAGGTTTCTTGCAAAAAGCGCAAGTAGGCCCGGAGGAAAAACTCGTGGTCTGCCTTGGGCCCCCCGAAATATAAGTTTGTCTTGGGCCCGCATCCCTCTGATTTCGAACAGGTGGGGTATCCGCATTGTCCCCATAATCCTCTCGAGGTCGCCGCCATGTATTGTCGTTCTCCGCACCTGCTGTTCCCCACCTCCCCTGCGGAGATCTAGGCGAGGAGTTAGGTTCGTGGACCCCTATTCGGTGGGTTAAGGCATAATCATCTGCCATGGGGGCTGCGTCCCACAACTTTGGTACTTTCTTTTCCTGCAGGTACACTTTGATGTCCTCGTGGACACACTGCTGAAATTCCTCCACCAGGATCAAGTCACGCAATGTTTCGAAGTCTTTCCCGACTCCTTTTTACTCACACCACCGATCAAACATGTTTTCTTTCACTCTGGCAAACTCCACATGGGTCTCACTCTCCCTCTTCCTGGCATTCCTGAATTTTTGCCTGTAAGCTTCCGGAACCAACTCATAGGCTTTGAGGATGTGCTTCTTCAGTACCTCATAATCTGCACATTGGTCCATTGGTAGCGCCGAATAAATCTCTTGAGCTTTTCCCACCAGCACACTTTGCACGAGTATGGTCCAGGCCTCCTCCGGCCAGTTTAATTGTCGAGCCACTTTCTCAAAGTGTGGAAAAAATTTCGCGACTCCCTTTTCACTGAACGGTGGAACCAGCCTCACATGTCTGCCCACATCCCAGGTTTTCTGGTTAGGTGTCGACCCCGTCAGCAAGGGTGGTGCCTCTCCCCGTTCTCTCATTAACTCCAGCTCCTTGAATTTAATTTCTTGCTGAAGCTCCATGTCACGTTCCTTTAATTCCCTTTCCGCTTTTCTCTCCTCTGCTTCGAGTTCCCTTGTTTTCATCCTTTCTAACCTTTCCTGGAGTTCTCGTTCCCCTCTCCTTTCTTCTTCTGCTCTTTCCTTTTCTGCTTTCCTTTCTTCTTCTGCTAACCTTTCCTGGAGTTCTCGTTCCACTCTCCTTTCCTCTGCTTGTTTCTCTTCTCTCCTCTCTTCTGCTTTCCTTTCTTCTTCTTTGATCCGTTCCTGGCTCCGTAATTGCAACTCCAGTTTCCGGAGCTCAACGTCTTCTGGTTCTTCGGGTAGCCACTCCCAGGCTAACTCGTCCCATGTTCCTAATCCCACCATAGATTGTATCACCGTGGTCTGCAACTCTGCCTTCCTCAAATTAGTTCGGACCTCCAAGTTAAAATGTTTGGCCAATTTCAAGAGGTCCGACTTTAGTAACGCTCGGAACTGTGCCTCACTCGGTGTTACCGCAAAGTTCTGTGCCACAAACGCCATGGTGACTATCGTTAACACCTGTTAACCTTCACCCAAGACTTTACCCCAATTTCCCCCAAAAATTTACCAATTAATACTTAATTAATAAATTTTAATTAATAAAAATATTATTTTATTATTTTATACAAATACAATTTTAGATCCCGGACGAGCCCCCAATTCTGTTACGTGGTCCCCTCGGTGACTACCTGGTCTCGGTGACCCCTGGACCGTGAGAGGAACTTCGCCAGAAAGTTGTATCACATATGCGCTTTCGCCACGCAATCCATATGAATTCCACCCAAGAGAAAACTGAGTTTCAATGATATATTTCAAGGGTAATGATACCATACACGTTCAAGGCTACAATCAAGGATATTTTCCCCGAGCAATCCACCATCAACAATTCACAATCCACAATCAATCCCCTAGATGATTAAGATGGCCATCTTATATATGTGTGTCCCCTTTTGTACTCACGACCCCCTTTTGGTCTCTGTCCCTCACAATGTCTCTGGGCCCCTCCTGACCAAGATGATGGTCGGCGTCGCCGCACTCGGGCGGTTGAACGAACCCCGGGTGGACGTTTTTCCACCGGGCATGTATCGTACCGGGAACCACGACTGCAGCCCCCTCGTGGCCACGCGACGCGGGTACGGTAAAGCAAGCAAAAGCCCCACGCCGCTTGCAACGCGTGTTAGGCCCCAACGTGCGACCCGTGCGCGTCTTTGTAGACGGTGCCGCGAACGGTGCCAGACGCTGGGTCGGTGCACGGCCCCACGGCAACTAGACGTCTCCACCGGGTAGGTACACGTCCCGGTAACTCCTCTCGCCAGACGGGCTTGGGGAACGCCGCTTTTCCACGCGGCGCAAGATCGATCCCACCTTTCGTCGGAGCGGGGCGAGGAAGAAGAATCCTCGTCGCTTTTCTTTCTCGTGTCTTTTCCTCTTCCGTTTCCGGTCTCTTTTTCAGAAGGGCTCCTGACCCTCCAACCACAACAACCCTTAATCTACTACACATTGATAAGCAAAGACCTGAATGGTAATTCACATATTCACATAAATATGTAACAGTAGGAAAGGCGGCGGAAAACCGTAACTATATATATATATTGTTGCGGATATGGGATTTGGCCTCCATCCATATCCGCTTGTAAATATTCCCCTATTTCCCCAATACTCCCCAACTATCCCCAATCCCCCATTCCCTAGTCCCATTGTCTGTAAACAACACTCTGTAGCCCCGACCTTCCCCTTTTTCCCCCATTAAATGTCATGCCCAGGTTCACCGCATCTCACGTAGACCACTATAGGACATCTTGCTAGTTATTCTTAGTCTATGTCAGTTAAGGACTCGTTTCCATTAATTCTGACTCTTCGTTGCACCAGAATGTGATTGTATGGCACCGTTAGTAAGTTTAGGACCTCCCAATACCTCCCCGCATCTCTTCCTCATGGAATAACAACACCAACAACAACAACAGCGGGGGCGGCGCGGCGGTGGCGCGGGGAGTGTGCGTCCTCACTCCGGCTTGGTTAGCCGCCATTGACCATGTGCTCCGACGGGGTTACCACACAGGGGCTCACTGTCAGCTCCTCGTCAAGGGCGGAGCCCGGTAACCCCCCGCACCCAATAAGAAGCGGCGGACCGATTCCATCTGGGGCGGAGCTAACGAGCCGAGGGCGTGTCACTCCCCGCTGGACATGCGCAGGAAGACGGAGGTGACGTCAGATGCGGCTCAGCTACGAAGACAAAAGGACGCCACCCCCTAGCGCTGAGAGATACCTCCCGCCTCTCTGGACCGGACCGGGTCGATTCTGCCCCTGAGCCAAGGTGCACCTTGAGCCATCGACTACCTGCCCTTCCTTGCCATCAATCCCTGTGTGAGTCAGTCTTGTCCCGTTTGTCTGTGGTCTGTCGGGGCTAAGATAAGACCGTGTCTAAGTGCCCACCTTTCTGTGCTGTACCTCTTGTGCCGTGTAATCTAAACGTTCTGCATACCCCATATTATATCCTCCTCCGGAGGTCTTGAGAACTGTACCCCTGGTGTCGTGTCATTTAACCCAGCCGTTGTGTCCTTTCCTTCATTGATTTAGCATAGCGCGATTCGGCCAACGTTCGAGTGTAATCGGGTAACTTGTGCGAACACGGCGGCCATTCCGCTCGGTCAAGCAACATCTAAGTCGTGTCCGTAACAATATATATATATATATACATATATATATATGCATATATATATATACATATATATATATATATATATATATATATATACATATATATATATATATATATATATACATATATATATATATATATACATATATATATATGTGGAGACCAGACTCAAGTTCTGGTCTCCACATGGAGGCGTGGGTTCGGCCTGAGCTCGGGTCTGATATGTTTAGATAAAGAGCCAAAAAGGCTCAGCCTATCCTATGCTTACATCTTTTTGTCTAAGTTTGGCCTTCTTCAGGAAGGGACGAGGGAAGGTGGGTCTTATGGCCCAGGTTTGCTTTGTCTTTAGCGCAGATTCTTGTCTGATATTTTGCTATATATGAAATGCCTTTTTGCTTATTTTTCAGCGAGTGTCTTGAGAAATTGCCCGCTGCGTGTTAGGCGGTGCATTCTCGAGCCTTGCTCCACACTGTGTGTTTGTAATCGATCCCATTAAACATTGTTGCTCTGATTCTTCTTCTTCTTCCTTCCCTTGAGGTCTTAGACCCACAATTTTGGTGTCAGGAGTGGGATCATCCAGGTGTGCAGACGAGGTGGACCCTCACGTTCCAGGTCGGGAAGGAGGCCTGCCGGCATCAAATTTGGGTAAGCATTTTTGCACATCGAAATTGAAGCCTCCTGCCTTACTTTGGACGTGTGGACCTCTGTCGGCTGTACTACCTGGCTTGCATTCCGAACCATATTTAGTTTAAACCAGAGCAGCAGTGGGTAACGAATCGATTATACAGGGCGCCCGAGATAAGGAGGGATATCCCTCAGGTAAGCTTCCTGCGTGGGAAGCAGGTAGACCCATATGTGGGTGATAGATAAATAGGTGTTAAGTTACTCCGGCGTGAGAACTGCGTTTAAGGTTAGGGATCGGGGGGCGACCCGATCTTAGGACTACCAGGAGGGACTAGCCCAAGAAAGGTAGGACGATGAGTATTTTAAGTTAAGCTACGCACTGGATGTGTTGGAGTGAGCACAGGTATGTTGTGTGCTGAGTGGAAGCGGTGCTGCATTGTCGAGCATGCTTCCAAGGAAGACTTTGGGATGCTAGAGTTGGAAGCGTTTTTGTTTTGTATCTCAAGGGAGATATTGGTTATTTCTTATATGTGGAAATAGAAAATGTTTATGTGATTTTTGGAGAATAAAGGGTCAGTCACATGGTATTTGTGTATAAGGGAATGAATGATCTGTCATTGCAGCGTGTATTTGTGTTTATTGTGTGAGTCATTGATGTGTGTCATTGATTGACAAGGGGTTCCCCAAATTGCCTACAGGCGTTGGGCAATCCGGATGAGTAAAATTGGCAGGGAATAATGAGTATGTTATGGAGAGCATGTGTAGACAGGGCTTTAAAACAAGTGTTCAATTACATCCCCACATTAACGGCTCTCCAAATGTAGCAAGGAAGAATGGGAGTGAAAGTCAAAAATGATAGGCTGTCAACCGACTGGGTGTTTATTCAACGGCATGGCCGGGGCTTGTATTTGGCCGACTTGGGATGGCAGAATGCGTTGAATGAAGGCAAGAATGACATGTGATGCTGACGTGAGTCCAATCGGAAGAATGGATGGTTATGGTTTCACCCGGTCTGTTTATCTGTCTGTCTGTCCGGACACAGAGCTCTTGGGGAGAGCCAGAATGGGTTGGGGTGACCAAGATGAATGTGGACAATATATTAATTATTTGCCATTGTGAAAATTTGCCCTCGATTTGGGACGAAGACATATGGCATTTGCTGTCCGGCTCAGGTCGGCTGGTTTCCTCAGCTCTGGAGGATCAGAGCGGGTGTATATTTCAAGCTGATACTCCTATGACAAATGTTGATACTCCTATGTGATGCGGGGTATGTGTGTGGTGATGGTGTCTGGGGCCTCGGGATTTGCCCCTGCCTATTTGCCAGTCAGTCTGTCTGTCACATTTGACCCTCAGAAAAGGTTTTGTGAAAGGGGTTACACTCGATGGGCCAACTTATAGACAGGAACATGGAATTTGTACAGAATGCAGGCGATAACCCACCTGTGTCTATCTCTGTGTGTGTGTGTCCGTATTTGTCTGGCTTTCTGGCTGTCCATGGAGTCATGTCTCTGAACACTGATTTTGAGGGAGTTGCAGGCGTGATGGAGTTGCAGGTGCGAACCAAAGCGGTGTCCGCGGTATCTACTGGGGGTCGAATGTCACTCCCTCAGTGTCTGCAGACTTGTCGTTCGGCAGTGTCGAAAGACAGGTTCGATTGTCGGTCTGTCTGCTTGATTTTCGGGTCTCACTCTGAGTATATGGCATATACTCTGAGTACATGGTCGTTTTCTGTTTTGTGCTTTAATGGTGGTTGATTTGACTTCCCTGAAAGGGGGACAATAAATATTTGGAGTTAGCTGTTGTCATTTCGGATGTTTGCAGTTGTAATGTGGAGCCAGTCTGTCTGTCCAACTGGGTGTGTCTGACTGCGTCTGCAGATATGGATCAAGGAGGAGCAGTGTTATGGTGTCGAATGTCATTCACTGTGTCTGCTGACGTGTCGTGTGACTATGGTGACTATGATGGTGTGTCCTGGCGGGAAGAATCGTGGCAGCCTACAGATTTGAATGGAATGGCCTCTGTGAGACCATCCTGTTAGTACGTTGGGGATTCGTCTGTCTGTCTGTCTGTGAATGGAAATTGAACTGGACTTCGACAGAAGGCAGGTGGGTGGTCACCTGCTGTGAATTGTGGTGGAACATTTGTGACGTCCCCTAATACGAGGGGACGAATTGGTTTGTAAATGTGCTGTGCAGGTACTTTCTCTGTAGGTAGCCAAATTCTACCTGGGATAAGTTCAGGTGGAGAGGGGAGTTGTCTCTGATGCCTTGCTCCACGGGGCAGTACTATTGTTGTCAAGTCTCATGTAACCTTGGTTAACGTATATCTACGGACAAGAGCTGCACTTTATTTTAGTAAGTGACTGGGAAAGTTTGTTTTAAAAGGTGCCAGCGGAGTTGTTTAGAGTTATGGAGGTCACAACTCGCTGGAACCTCTTTGTTTATGTTTGGCTGACTTACATTGGCTAGTGTATGGGAAAAGGGGGACTGAAAATGCTTTGATTTTTTCGTGGAATGCCCATTGGGCATGTTTAGGATTTAATAGAGTGGTGGAGTTCTGTGAAATATGATGACGTTGTCTTATGGACACTTTGTGAGTGGCTAGACACGTGCCTGAAAAGGGAAATTGTATTCATAACTCATGTGGGTTGTGTCTGAAGAAAAGGTTTAAAAGGAAGTGTGAAGAAGGTCATGGAAAGTGCAAAGATGATTGGATTGGAAAGTCGAATCAGATGGATTACTTGTCAATGACAGGTGACTGCAGGAATTGATGAGAAAGTGGAGGAAAAGGTTATAAAAGTTAATGGAAAAGACAGGAAATAAAGGAAAGTGGTTAGTTATGGACTGTTGTTTTGTGATAAGAAGGTGATTGGGGGCTGGTGAAGATTGGATCACGGCTCTGCAGACGAGGTGAACAGAACTCCACCAGGTATGTGGGAATCACATCAATTAAATTATTGCTCAAAGGGAGGTGATAGAGCAAAATGAAGAAGATTGTCATGTGGACCGCAAGGCTAACCTCCGCTCTTGCAGGGAAATGGCTTTGGGAGGCTAGTTGTTGTTTTTGGTAGACTCTAGGTTCTAAAACCTAAGGCAAAATGCATAGGAGGGTAAAGTTGGTGATTGCGGATGGAGATTAGTTAGAGAACTTGGAGACGATTTCGTTATTTTTCAGATAATTTTTCCAGTGGGTTTATACTGGTGTGAAATTCGCGTATCTAGGAAGGAAGGGAAAAAAATGTCCAGGTATTGATAGGATAACAGTGAAATTTTGAAGTGAAGTGAAGGATAACAGTGAAGTGTTAGTGTGTTCGTTGCGATTTTTGGGAATGGCAGGGTACTGTCGTACATGGATAATTGACTATGCGTTATTAGCAAAACCTCTGTATGAGGCGACGAAAAACGACCAGCCACGGATGGTGAACTGGACGGACAATCGAATACGCTGCTACGAAGGACTCAAACGAGCCCTGGTAACGGCCCCAACCTTGGGCCTTCCCGATTATAAAAAGGCCTTCACACTTTTCACCCATGCAGTAGGGGGATTCGCGCAATCCGTGTTAACTCAGACTCATGGAGATAGGGAACGTCCGGTAGCCTATTTCAGCAAAAAGCTTGATGCGGTAGAACAAGGCTTTCCGCTGTGCTTACAAGCCGTGGCGGCTGCCCGATACGCAGTTGAGCGGACGGCCGACATAGTAATGGGACATGCTGTCCTTTTACAGGTACCGCATTGCGTCCATACACTACTACAACAGCGAAACACACAGCATCTCACAGCCACTCGACTGATGCAATACGAAACGGCATTAATTATGGCACCCAACGTGACGGTGATGCGGTGTACCGTTCTTAACCCAGCGACACTTTTGCCAACAAAGGAGGAGGGAATCCCGCACGTTTGTACGGACGTGGTGCAGTTAATATCAACAGTAAGGCCTGACTTACAGGACACACCGCTACAGGAGGCCGATCACACCTATTACGTCGATGGTTCAGCCAAACGGGCTTGGGACGGATCCCTGTTATCTGGGTACGCAGTATGCTCGGATACGGAGACGGTCGAAAGCGGCCGCCTCCCGCCCACCTGGTCAGCACAACAAGCTGAACTGTACGCACTCACGAGAGCGTGCGAAGTAAGCGAGGAAAAAGCAGTGACAATTTATACAGACTCGGCATACGCACACGGAGTGGTCCACGACAAAGGGGCCATATGGAAAATGAGAGGGTTCCTCACTTCAGCGGGAGCACTCATTAAAAATGGGGACTTAGTGCGAAATCTGCTTCATAGTATTATGCTTCCACGTGAAATAGCTGTAGTTAAATGCCGAGGTCACCAGCGTACAGACGACGCTGTGGCCCGTGGAAACGCCCGAGCCGACGAAGCAGCAGCACAAGCGGCAAACCAACAGGTTGGGTATAATATGCCAGTAGTTACGCGCAAACAGGGCGCTAAAGCGACTGCCCAGACAGACGTTCCGACATCCGCACCTACAGAGTTCGATGTAATACAATTACAAGCCGCGGCCTCAAACGTAGAACATCAAGATTGGATTAAACTGGGAGCTCAACGCCCCGCAGAAGGACAAATGTGGACGATTAATGACAAACCCGTGGCACCGCGAGCTTTATTGCCATGGTTGGCACGCATGGCGCATCAAAATGGCCATGTGTGCCATAGGGGGGTGATGAGGCAGGTCACTTCCACCTGGGCAGCACCAGGCCTTTCGACTGTGGTTACCATGGTCTGTCGCTCGTGCGCTATATGTCAACGGCATCGGCGCCAGTGGATATGGCAGCACTTGAATTACCTATCATGGATGACATGCTTTTAAAGTTTTGCATAGGTCTCTCCCATGTGGCGCGCAGCATACATGAACGTGTTCGGGAGGCCCTGCCGGAGCCAGCAAGCAAGCCTATCCACACCTTCGAGGCAGGAGATTACGTGCTGGTGAAGCATTTCACCCGTAAGACTGCGCTCGAACCAAGGTGGACGGGGCCATACCAAGTTCTTCTGATCACACCAACAGCGGTGTTTTGTGAGGGCAAGTCGTCCTGGGTACATGCCACACATTGTAAGTTGGCCATACCCACAAACACAGACACCTCAAACGCACCACCACAGATCGAGGATGCTGCACCACCGCCTGTTAGGGGTGGCAATCACACTTAGTTTAATATACCGCTTTGCCAGCACTGGGGACATGAGGGCATGGGCGAACACGGAGACATATGCATATGGCGACCAAACCATTAAGGTCTACCGGCAGAGAGTTATCTGGGGCCAGAGGCTAAAACAGGTGTCTGCAACAGGTGCATGGGATGCTAAGAGAGGTATTAGAGGACATTGGATTGACTTTAAATTGAAATGAAAATTGAAAGGGTGGATTAGGAAAATGAGTTTGTTCAAATAATCGTGGCATCTGTGGGATGCAACAATTTTGTGCCAGAATAGTGTATGGGAGCCGTCATCTGGGAAGCGTCGTTAAATGGCAGTAGGTTTAGACAGGTATTGAAAGGGTTCGTGCAATGTCATTTTGGGGCTTATGGCTCGCCATTGTCTGGCTGCCAGTTATGGTGGGCAGAGGGAAGATGATTAAAAGGAAGGTATTTTCGGAAATTGGTGAAAGTAAATATGGCATTTGAATTTCCAGACACGACACAGGAAATGCGGCTATGAATAAGCCAACCATCTGAGAGATAAGGTAACTAAATGCCAATTGGTGGGACGGGGGGCTAGGAATTTGATCATGGTGTGTGTAAGAAAGTATTTTTCAGGATGGACGATGAAGAAACCGCCGCCGGAAGACCATGATCTTGACCACAGAGGCCGTCGACCTGAATGGGTCCTTCAACAAGGCAGATGTGACCGGCGCTTCAGAATTTTGTATTGATTTTTGTGATGACTGTGATACTTGTGTTGAAAATCCCTTGTGGGAACTGGCTGATGCCTGTATTGATGTTTGTGATGACTGATACTTGTGTGGTAAACCCCTTGCGTGTACTGGCTAACGCCTCTTATGTATTATGAATGATTGGCGAATAGATAGTCTCGCATTAGTAATGGAACGAATTGGAAACGAAACCCGAATCGCAGAACTACAATTGGAAAACGAATTAGTGCATATGCGAACGATGGTGATGCAGAATCAAGTGGCTTTGGATATGTTGTTGGCAGAAAAGGAAGGAGTATGTGGGGTAATCGATGAACCTATTGATGCTTGGGATTCTGATAATGATTATGATTTTAGTTGGGATGATTATACCTGTGATTTAGAAAGTGTAGGTTCTTTTAAAGGTTATTGCTATTATGCCAGCAGTAAGGAGCGGATGGCAAACATGTATCCGGGATATCCGGGAGAACCACCCTCACCACCACTTACACCACCCAGCAATCACATGTACAAGGCTTGATGGCATTGGACGTCGATTGTTTGCCCTGATTCGCGAGGACCACGCCTGCATAAGGAGGGCCCCAAATCTGGCTGGCAACTGGGTCGCACCTACGCCGTGACGAGGGTGGATTCGGGATCTGGCCGGGCGGCAGCAATCTCCTAACCAGGCGCCGTCGTCGCGAATTATGGCTAACAATTTATGCGTTGAATGTTAGACGGCCAGTTAGGGCCGGTACGCGGTATCTCTCTCTTTGAGCATACGTGACGCTATGTCGTGCCTGCCATGTGACTAATTGGGATGCTGACCACTGGGGTATACGGTGTCTTTCCAAGGAGTTGTCTTGTAAAGACAAAGGAAGGAACTGTTAGCCATTAGGGTTTAAACCCCATGACTCAATTGATCATAACATCTGAAATTTCTCTCAGTGGTCCGTCGTTTGTGATCCAATAACTTTCGTTCTCTGTATTCCCAGTCTTTTCACCCATAGCCTACTTCCTTGTGTAAATCTCAACTCAAAAAAAACAAAAAAAAAAAAAAAAACATTTCTTTCTCTGTTCTCATTCGTTTATTCATTCTTATTCGTTCGTTCGTTCTTCGACCACGTGTTTCTCCCCCATTTCCCCAGATAGTTTTCACTCATTAACCTTCAATGTTTACACTTTCCCCTCAAGTTATGTATTCCGTCATATTTTATAACACCTTTTTCTTCTTCTTCTTTAAAAGGCTGCTTTCGACTTGCTCACCAAATCAATTCATCCCAAAAAAAAAATCCATCTCCTATAGTGCCTTTTTTCTACATTCCCTAAACTCTCCTGCACTCCATCCTCCATCCAGCGTCCTTAAACGTATTTTTAACTCGAAGGTCACAAGAAACTCATTTTGCAATAAATGTTCGTTTCCCATAAATCGTACACTTTCAAAAATCCAATCTCACCCCTCCCCTCCAAATCTTCCCCATAACCCCTCCCCTCCAAATCTTCCCCATCACCCCTCCCCTCCAAATCTTCCCCATCACCCATCCCTTTCAAATCTCCCCCCTTGCCCCCTCCCTCCTAAACTACCCCCTCACCCCTCCCCGCCAAGACGCCCCCTCGCCCCTCCCCTCCTAGACTCCTGCCTCACCCCTCCCCTCCAAATCTCCCCCATATCCCATCCCTTTCAAATCCCTCCCCTTGTCCCTTCCCTCCCAAACTCCCCCCTCACCCCTCCCCTTCAAATCTCCCCACCCTCATTGCTTCTCAATTTCCCCCCTCTCACTCCCCCTCCTCAAAGCGTCCTCCCCGCTTCTTCCCCCTTCAAACTCTCACCTCCATCTCCCCCAACCTTCTGCCTCGCTCTTCCCCCTCCTCAAATAACACCTCATTGTGGCTCACCCAATCACCATCAAACCTTTTGTCCGCCCCATCCTTCCCTTTCTCCGAGCTATTCTGAAATCTCTGACACACCTTCAACAGCTCTCCCTACCTCTTCCACCTCTTCCACATCTTACCCTACCCCTCCTCCCCCCTGTTCTGTATCTGATGCTCCCCCTTCCTCTTCATTAACGGTATGGACCTCAAACATCCGGGGCCTTCGTTCAAACTTAACTGATCTCTCCATACAGGTTGCTTCTGTCAAACCAGACGTGATCTGCTTAACAGAAACTTTCCTCCTTTATGATGTCTCTGATTCCATAGTATCTCTCCCGGGCTACTCCCTCCTCCGGTATGATAGACCTGAGCCTCGTCCTGGAGGCGGGGTTGCTATCTTTATCAAAAACTCTCTTCCTCACTCGCCCTGCACTGCACTCTCTCCACCTCACCCCCAGGAATACCTCTGGCTACGGCTTCCCCTTCGCTCCCACCTCTTGTTCATATGTGTGTTGTACCGTCCACCAAACAGTGATGACTCCATCTACATCTCGCTGTCTGATGATATGGACCAACTTCTATCTACTCATCCCAACTCTCTCTTCCTCATATGTGGTGATTTCAACTGTCATCATGCCAGTTGGCTGGGTGTGGGTACCTCTCTCACCAGCCATGGCTCCTCAGCAAAGGACTTCTGCGACTCACTGGGACTGACACAATCTGTCAATTTCCCGACCCGGATCTCAGTCAACGGAACATCTTCTCTTCTGGACTTGGTTATGACTAACTTCCCTGAAAATGTCTGCTGCTCTTCTTCTGCTCCGATCGGATCATCTGATCATGTCCTTGTTAAAGTGGACATCTCTCTGACCATCCTCAGGGAGCCTGCTCAGCGTCGACGAGTCTGGCATTTCACTCAGGCCAACTGGCACGGTCTTCAAGCAGCCATCAATCATCTGGACTGGTCTCCCATCTCTACCACCTCTGACATCAACTCATCCTGGGAATTCTTCCAAAGTAAATTGCTCTCTCTCATGCACAGATTTATCCCATCTCGTCTTCAGTTGTCATACCCTTCCTCCCGTCCATGGTACACGGAATCTTGTGGTGAGGCTGTTGCCCAGAAACAACTTGCCTTCGTCTCCTGGAAAGCAAATCCAACGGAAGGAAATCTCTTTTCCTTTCACAAAGCCCGAAACAAGTGTGTGTCCACCCTCAGGAGAGCCAGGAAACAATATCTCTCCGTTCTCAAGACCGAACTCTCTTATCTGTCTCCCTCTTCCAAATCCTGGTGGCGTCTGGTCAAATCCGTTTCTGGTGTTTGTTCCCCCTCCATCCCCTCCCTTACCTCAAACGGCTACACAGCTGACTCCGCACGTGAAAAAGCTGAATGCCTCAACTCTGTGTTTGCCTCTAAATCTTGTGTCCCAAACCCATCCCTCTCTGTACCCACCATACCCAGTCGTACCCTGCTGCTCCTGGACTCCGTGTCCTTTCCTCCTGACAAGGTGGAAAAGTTTCTGTCAACCCTCGACTCTGATTCTGCAACTGGACCCGACGGCATCAGCCCACGGGTCCTAAAATCCTGCTCTGCTGCTCTATCTCACCCTCTCTCTGTTCTCTTCACCCTCTCTTTTGCTCAAGGTCAACTGCCATCTGCTTGGAAATCAGCCAACATCACCGCTTTGCACAAAAAAGGTGCAAAAACAGATCCTAGCAACTACAGACCAATCAGCCTTCTCCCAATTATCAGCAAAGTCATGGAATCCATCATTGCTTCTGATATGAAATCTTTCCTCTTCTCCAATGGCTTGATCTCTGATCATCAATTTGGTTTCAGACCAGGTCACTCTACTCTGGACATGCTGCTTCTGCTGTCTCAACAATGGATGGAGGTCCTCAATGCCAAACAGGAAATTAGAGCTGTCTCCCTCGACATATCACGTGCCTTCGACACGGTCTGGCACCCCGCTCTGCTCACCAAACTCTCCTCCTTTGGTATCCATGGAAATCTCCACGCATGGCTGGCGGACTTCCTCTCTAGTCGTCGTCAACGTGTGGCCCTGAATGGGTTTCTCTCATCTCCTCTTCCTGTTCAGGCTGGAGTTCCCCAAGGCAGTGTTCTGGGCCCCGTGCTTTTTCTGGTCTTCATCAATGATCTCTCTGACTCTCTCGAAAATCCTCTCTATCTCTTTGCTGATGACTCCACTCTCTGCCGCTCCATTCCTCTTCCCTCAGATCGGCAGTCTGCTGCCTCCTCACTCTCTGAAGACCTGGACAAAATCACAGACTGGTCAAACAAGTGGAACATGTCTTTCAATCCTGACAAATCTCACACTCTTACTATGTCTCTCCGAAAAGATCGACTGGACAACCCTCCCATCTACTTTCTCAACAATCCTCTCCAAGAAGTTCTGTCGCTCAAGATTTTGGGTCTCACTATCTGCCATGATCTTTCTTGGGAAAACCACATTTCCAAGCTGGCCTCCAAAGCCAGTCGCCGACTGGGCATCCTCCGTCGTGCGAAGTCCTTCCTCGGCACACCTGAGCTCCTCACCACATACAAGGCTTTCATCCGCAGCTCA